>NC_048896.1:29428026-29706810 GCF_011077185.1 Oxyura jamaicensis
AGAGATATATATAGAGAGATATATATAGAGAGATATATATAGAGAGATATATAGATATATATAGATAGATAGATAGATAGATAGATATAACAAACATTTATTCACAATATGTTACCCCTCTTAAATGGGTTTGACCTATGGAACATGGAAGTGGAAGAGAATCCTCTTCCCTTTGACATCAAATTATCATTTTGTCTGTCTTCCATAATGAACACACATGCAACATGCATTTTTCATCCCTGATCAATAAGGATCTCTTGTTTGTTTGCTTTTTCATTCAAGTACTGATTTCAGTTTCAAATGGTCCCCTAGTCACTGTATCTATTGTCAAAAGCTCCTAGTACATCATGAAACTTTGCTTTTCCATAAGATTCTGAGTGAGTCCAAGAAGACTTGGACTTTTTTTTTTTTTTTTTTTTTTATTTTATTTTAGCTAAGACATTTGTTTCTCATCTGTTGGGATGTTTCCCTGAACACCTTGTCTCTGCAATGATCCTCTCCTGTTTGAACACTCCTGGTGGTCAGTATAAAAATTTCAGCAAGTAATTGTAAGGAGTAGTAAATCCAATTTTTCATTTTTATTTTTTAAAGAAAGTAGATAGAGATAATTGTCTGTGGACCATGTCACCCAAATTTTAATTCACAGTATGATATGTATTCAATCTTCTTCTCTTTGTTAACTATCAATATATTCAAATTTTTTAATTGAAAAGACAAACTATCCTGTTTCAGAAGCCAGAATTCAGAGGTCACTTTGTTGTCTGCCAATTACTGTGACCTGCTGGACTCCAGTCAATTAATACCCAAGATGAAAGACTCTGGCCAGCCAAGTACTTGTCTAACAGCCAAATGTTTATCAAAAGACAAAAGACTAATTAAATACACAAAGTCAAAGTGCTTCAACTACAACAGAGCTATAACCACATTTCTTGATATGTGCTGTATGTTCACCTGTCACCATTTTTAATTTTTTTTTTAATCTGATTACAAGCTTTATGTCATCTTTGTGAACTCAAAATCCTTCAAGCAAAAGGAAAAATGATGGAAACAGCACTGTCCTCTAAAAAATATCCAGGCATTTGATTGTACCGGTGCCCAGGATAGGAAGCAGAATAAAAAAGAATGAAAATGAGCTAAACAACATGGAAATCAATTCCAGAGCAAAGTGTATCGATGTATTGGCCTTATATATATCACAATAAGAAAGTATATATGACAGGCCACAGTGTAAATCAGAGTAAATCAGAGTACTTCACTGTGATTTTTCACCTAAAATGCCATTCTAAAAACTGGTATTTCATGTAATTGCTTTTGTAACAGAACAATGTGTACCTAAAGAGAGTACTCTGTCACAGTGGTCCTTAAAAAATATTCACTAATTTTGACGCATTGCATTAAAAATATTACTACTTCCACAAAAATTCAAACTATATTTTGTATTTCAAATCACCCATTTCCTCTCCCTCACACTGAAGAATTTTCTCTCTCATAACCTTGTTATTATAATCATTGGCCAATTTGATTCATTATTCAGCCTAAACCTGCTGACCTATAACAGCAACAAGAACAGGAACAAAACTATAGATAAAATTAAGTTCTTGACCAAAGATAGAAATGCACACTTCAGAATAAAGCTGCTGCTGCATTTAGATGCTCTTAATGGTGAGATTCCAACTTACAGTTTCTAAATTGTTCTCCAGCCACTTTGTGTATAATACTTTGAATTATATATGCATACATTGTTACCTCCAAGCTAACTCAAACTAGTCATAAAATTAGAGAATGGCTTGGGTTGGAAGGGACCTCAAAGATCATCAGGCAGATACAGCCAAAAAAATCGGAAATATTACCAGCTGAATAATTTAATTCTGTACCAGTAGGCCTAGATTCAAAGGCCCATTACTCTTACCATACAGCGTTAGTATGTCTGAAACCCTTGAATCACAAACTGGAAATAATAAACATAACGACATGAAGGACAGTCATGGCAGAGGAACCTGAGATGCGTGTAGATTCCACAGATTCATTCATCAGAATCTTTCCCAACTCTTCAGCAAATCCCAAAGTACATCTTAATGGTAGATTAACTGAGGTTAAAAGTTAAATAATCAGACTGATAGTTTGGAGCTCATTGTTTAATTTTATTATATACCCATTTGTTTAGCCATTAGTGAGTTTGCAATTTTCAATTTACATTTGAACATTGCAACTCTTCCGTCTAAATCTCAAAGCAAAATATCAACTTTAGTGCTTGAATGACAAAGTTTAAAACTCTTTTCAGCAAAGCTCCTTATGATAGTTTATGAAGTGATACATTTATTCACACTAAGATGTGTAGAAAGGTTGGAGGAAACAGAATTCAGGTTAAAACATGTATCTGCAGCAATTTCTCTCTGCTTCGGAACTAATACTGGAGTTCATTCAAACTTTATTTCTACAAATCCTTCAAAATGATGGATCAACTATCAAAGCAGTACAAACGTTCAGACCAGGAAGTTTTCATATATGCTGCCACAGAACTGTATTGCAGAAATAACTGTTTTTGTTTACAGGCAAGCTTTGTCTGATTTACATCTGAGCTACTGAGACACCTTACAAAGAAGTCAGCAACAAAAAGTAATACGAGCTTATTATTGAGGGAAAAAAAAAAAAAAAAAAGAAAAAAGAGAGAAAAAAAAAGTCATTTACTCCAGTCCTTTGAAGAGCTGCCACAACATAGGCTAGATCTGTATTTTGGTTGTCTGAAATATTTAGGTCAACAAGGTTCAGGATCTAGGCCACAGTTGTTTGTGGTTTTATTTTGTTTTATGTTTTAATCTTCCTGAAATATTCAGTAGAAGAAGGATGCTGGAGAAATTACAACTAAATTGGGCTTATTCTTAGTACTCACATGCCTGCCTCCCTATTCATATATATTCATATATTTAGCCAAGGGGTGGAGGGAAACAAAAGTTTTTTTTTTTATTATTTATTTTTCTTTATAGCTAAATTAATGTTTAATTAAAAGGATAAATCTTAATCTTCCTTTCCACGTACAATAACACAAGTAAAAAGAAGTGTGGAAGCAGTGTCACCTGGACACCTACTTCAGAGCAGACTTGACCGGCAAGTCAGAAATACTTACAGCAGAGGCCTTCTACAGGACTTCTGCTCCCAGACAGGCACAACCTGGACGTTCATCTCAAAGATGTGCTGAGAGAAGGACGAGTACACCGTGCCGTTACTAACTACTCCTTCCTGGCAGATTTTGTGCTGTAACAGAGATCTCTGCTGGAAAGGGGAACAGCAAAGGGGAAAAAAGAGGACATCTGGGGAAAAGGGAGAATGGGCAGACTGGCTTAGGGAGAGAAAAGGCTACCCTCACTTAGGCAAAGGAAGACTTTATTGCCGAGAACACAACTTAGTAATCACATTTAGATTCAGAAATGAAAGAAAAGAAAAAATAACACCAAAATATAAGAGGAGGCTCTGCCAAATTATCTGATTAGCTCTAATGTAAAGACATTGTAAGCAGTTGTTAATTCCTCCCAGTCAGACCTTCATGCCTAATAAAAAAGTCCTTGGCATAATTAGGACAGACAATAATTCAAACTTTCCCAGAGTGCCTATAAATAGCTACTTACCAGAATATAGAGTAGACTATATTTATTTTATTCATATCTGTTAATTACTGCATAGACTTTAAACTAATGAGTTGGGAGTATCGCCCTGACACTGTAATTGACTCAAGTATTTGCACACAATATTCCATGCATTTATGTTTGTCTGTCTGCATAGGCTCTAGTTGTTAAAAACACCACTGGAATTATTTACTCTCTTATTCATGAAACATTTTAATTACCATCCTAGGTATCAGTTAATACCTTATGCTTTGCCTTTTTTCCATTACTGCTGGCAACAGTGAAGCCTGTTTGATTCCATTTTATTCTTTTCCATGTTTCCTCACCAAGGAATCCTGCTTCTGAGAGTCACGACACATAATGTGAAATAAAGTTACACATGAATGACTATTGTTATTTTCTAATAAAATACTATACTTTCTCTCTTTCCACTACAGTGGGTCTTCAACATGATAAATGCTCTAGATTCCCAGTCTTCAGTGCATTTTTAGACTTCCAGCAGTCCATGTTGGAAAGGACTCCCAGGAATGGTCTTACTACTGGAAGAAAAACAACAGTCTGCCACTTGCATTTGAAGCAGATCTGGTGACTTATGCAGCGTCACCCTGAACCACTGCCACTGAAGATTTGGCTCACTCATCTCAGGCAGCGATCCACAGCTTGCAGTATGATGCTCACAGAGCATCCTCAGCAGCACCCATCTCCACATAGTTGGGGACCAGGCCTCCCAGCTCTGGCAAATATTGATTTATACAGCTATAAAAATGCAGATGGTATTCAAGTGACTCTTCTAGGTCTAAAAAACATCATCAGTTCCAACTTTGTCTTTTTTTTCACCTCATACAAAAACACATTCTTGCCAATTATTGCTATGAAAAAGCAAAATCACACTTTCACAATCTGAGGGAAAAACCTAATAGAGGGAAGAACCTCAGGAAAAAAAAAAAAAAAAAAAAAAAAAAAAAAAAACTTACTCAATTTTCAGGCCTGATTTTTTTTTTTTTTAATTAACATTTAACTGATTGCAAATGCTGAGTGGTCAAACAAAGACAAATGTAAAAGAATTGAATTATTTTTTTCTTTTACTTGCTTCCGAAGTTTAGTTTCTTTTAAAAGTTAGATGCATACAACTGAATTCCATAGAACTGGTTTAGTTTTAACACTATCATACAGAGCCAGGAAAAATGAAAGACTTTGGAAAATGCCATTAGAGAAGCAGACAACTTCAGTATCTGCTTTATTGCTCCCATTTCACAATACAGACAAAATACGAAGGTGTAATTTCAATATTCCAATTTTCAGTTTACCTTTTTTTCTTTCTTGCTCAACTTCATGGTTCATCATTTCAGTAATATACATTTTCTTTCATCTAATCTTGATAATTCTCTTGTTTTTGGATGTCAGTGATCCGCTATTCCTACGTGTCTCCCAGTAGTTAAAGCATATGGTTTCTTGAAGATGTTTCAAATACGTATCCTGGTTGGGAGGCTCATTAAACTACGTATCCTGGTTGGGAGGCTCATTAAACTATGATTCTATCCCTTCTCCAAGTTGTAAAGGTCAGCATCCAGATTTAATCTCCACTGAAACGAAATTAACCTTTTGCATTCAAAGAGAATAGACGCGCTACAACCACTGAACCGTAATACTGCCGGCACTACAGCACATAACTCTGCTTATGCTAGAGACAAAATGAGGACAGAAGACAAGGACGAACTGACAGAACTTCTGCATGTGACGCCAGCCAGCAGGATGAGGAATATGACCTCATCCTGTGATCAGCTGGATAAATTTTATTGACAACAAAAGAGGAGTATCTAATCCCCAGTAGCAATAGCTATTTCATGATTTCTCTTTTAAAACCACTGGATGCTTACTGACTTGAAATGACACCAGTTGGTGGTTGTTGTTGTTATCTTCTAGTAAAATTGTGTTACTGTTTTCTGCCTTTTTATTATGAGTTTTGTGGGATTGCAACAAGTGGGAAGTACAAAACCATGGCTACCATTCACACATAGTCTAGCTGGAATGGATAAGGGAAGTCTCCTTCCCTCCCTAGTGCACACAGAAGACACCGTAATTGCAGTCCCGGTGCACATGAACTCCTTAGCCGTTCAAATTCTCGCAGCCTGCTCTACTCACAGTTAGCACAAAGTGAGACAATTTCTTTCCTAGGGAAACTGGATTATAGTATGTTCAGAAGGTCTAGATAAAAGACAGATGATTAAGAATTACGCAGATAAAATATGCAAAGCCTCTATGATGTAAAATATCTGTAAGGCAAAGTCCCCTTTACACAAGGCGATGCTTGCAGGAGAAGAGTCATGTAGGTGTCCCAGCTCGCCCTCCGTAAAGAGACAAGGCTACACCCTGCAGCCAAGCTCTCGCCATGGTGTTTCCTCGTGTGCCAGTAATTGACTGTCTGCAATGAGCTGGAAGGAAGAAGTGGCACAGCTGGATTTTCTTCCCTTCTCACATCTGTGTATGAGTGGCTCAGGAAGAAACTGCACTGTGTAAGGAGAGAAAGGTAACGCACAGACAGTGAGATGAGCTCCTAATTGCAGAAACGCTAGGGGATATTTCCAATTAATAACCTTAAAAGAGCCCTGCAGTCAGTCCCTCAGCTCTCTCATTGCAAAAATCATAACTAGGAGCACTGAACCAGCGACAGGATCTAAAAGGTGCTTGGAGGATCTCCTCGTCCTACATCTGAGATGCTCTGCCAGCAGCAAGGCTCTACTCTTCTACTTTAAGAGTAAAAAGAAGGAATACCTCTCCACCACTCAAATCACTGCTGCATTGTACTCCAAGCTAAATTCACGCTCTAAGTGCCAGAGCACATGGAGCTTTGAGTTCCTATTTACACTAGCTTCCCAGTTCGGTTTCCCAGTGCATTTCTCCAGGGGCTACGCGTCCTTTTGTAATGCAAAGAAAGCACGACACGGAGCAGGAGCACGGGATGAAAAGTTGCTCGTCTTTTACAAGCCCTTACTGGAAGCCAAAAGCAGATACTGGGATATCAGTAACTTCCTTCGCAGCCTCAAATAAACGTGCCCTGATCCCCACGGCTTCCTTAGCCGTTTAATACAGCCAAGCATTCACCTGATAATGCGTTGAGGTGCTCCCTTCACAGGGGCTGCACCAGCAGAGAGCCAGGCATGCACGCTATGCGCTGATCTCCATGGAAACAAGGCCGTGTATTTGGCAACTAAAACCTGGTAAATTAAGGGTAATTTCCTTTCCTCTTTTACTCTCATGCACTTTAAACAGCATAAAAAGGAAATAAGGAGAAATATAATAAACAGCTCATGATATTTTTAGGATGGAAATTATACGTACCACTAACGGTATTATTTAGTGGTAAACAATTCCCACTAAAAGGCAATGGTTTTCAGAATTATTTATTTCGATGAATTAATTCTGACAGGAACCACACCTGTCACATAAACACTCACTGGTGTATCACTAGTTTATTAAGTATTTGCAATGCATTGCCAACAGCCATCTCTGCTGTAACAACACCCCTCTAGAAAATTCACTATACACCACACTGTTTGCTTAGGGTAGCCAAAAAGAAAAGAAGATCCCTTTCCTCCCAAAGGTTCTTTGCCACACCTCTGCAAATTCATCTGTGGCCACCTCACAAGATTATTTTCTTATCAGACCATCTGGCGTCTTTTCCTCTTATTATGACTCTAAGCTATGTGTGAGACAGTTTGTTAATTAAGCTCGCAAAGGCAAGCAAAAATGCTTTCTTGATGCCCTGCTCTCTATTTTGTTGTTAGGATTGCTGAGCAATAGGTGACCTGACTGTGTCTCTTCGGCTTTTTGTATTCTGATTGGCACACACAACTCAAATTCAGCCATAACAACAAAGTACTATCAATCTACACTGTACATAAACCTGTTCAAAACTGCAGAGAAATTAGTATTAATAACTATGAAGATGACTGAGATTCATCTGTATCCCTTTGGAGCTCAAATTTATCATGACGAAATTCTGCATCCGGGCTCAGGATGCAGTTGGACATGATGTTTTTTCTTGCCTTAAGATCTATGCATTTGTTCCAGACTTCAAACACTGAGAAACTCAAAACTTTCCGATGAATTTTTCACATCACATCCATTTCCCCTCCATGCACTGCATGAACAACTGTGAAGGAATCCTACAAAAAGCTGGAGTTGTGTCCATGGGACGACAACACAAAGAAATATACCCTCTGGATGATTATATGTAAAGAGACAGAGGCCAAAGAAAGACTAAGAGCAGCAATTTGCAAAATGAATAAACATAAAAAGGAGTTATGCCGTGCGTGCTTTCTGTTCCATAACTCCTGAGAATAATTAATCTCGAAACCCTGATGGCTAGATCAGTGCTATGTCTTTAGACACTAAACTGAGTACTGTACTGGGAACTTGAAGGAACTAAATGAACAAGCAAGAAATGAGAGCAAGACAAAATTAAAAAATAGCTCTTTTGTATTAGTTGTACATTTTTAACAGTCTGAGGCTTAATTCATAGCCCCACAAGCTGCTAAAAAGAGATTTCAAACAAAACAGTTTTAAAAGATAAGCAGGCTCAATGGCTTTGGAGAAAGGGAGAGAGCAATCCAAACACAAACAACTATTAAATACCTCTTATCAGCCTCCTGCTCCCACGTTTGGTTTTGCCTGAGGGAAATAAAAGGGGCATTTAGACATTCTTTCAAGCTCCTTCCTCCTGGGAGCACTGAACAGAGGACTTGGGAAGGGACGGTGCCAGCAGGAGCTGCTCCTGAGAGCTGGCTGGCAGAGCCCATTAGTAACACAAGCCAGAGACGGGCACCTGCCCAGCTGGCTGAGACCCTGGCTGCCAGCCTGCTAGCAGCAAACATCTCGGGCCACCTGAAGGCTGTTAGTGCTCCATCCCTCCTGCAGAAGGCACAGACCCAAACAAACTGTTCCGTCTTCCCAGGGGAGTATCACCTTTATGCTGTCCCTCAGTCATAACGGCAAATCCTGCATTATAAGAAAGTTGTAACACTCCCACAGCAGTCTGCTGCGCCATTGGTATTTGTATGTTATTCCCCTGCCTCTGAAGTAACATCCACTCGTCTAGCCTTGAGCCGAGCTGTTACTTCCTATCTTGCTACTACTGCTTTTTTTTTCAAGCCTCACTTGTTTTTTAGTGGTTTTCAGCTAAATCTTTTTGATTCATAATTTCTGAGCTGTGATCAAATACACAAACAGCTTAGATGTTTTGTCTAGGGTTTGCTACTGACTTAAATGGTGTCATCACAGCATCTAGTGCTATTTACTCTCACATTCATTATCTATATTCTCACAGGCCTAGCTGCACTGAAGACAGTTCTGAATCCCAAGGAAGATTCCCATGATGAGTTCACACTGACCGTTTTTTGGAAGGAGATAATTTTGCACGCTGTGTACCCAATTCCAAATCACCGCATTTAACTTCCAGTATTTTTCCATGGTAAACAAGGAAAAACGAACTGGCTTTGGACCAGCCTTTTTACTTTTTATGTCCCATAAAGTGGAAGCTCCTTGCTGAACACTTTCAGCTTCAATCTCTCCTATATGCAAAACAGCTAGCTGAAAACTTCATGCTTTACTTCCCTGCATCCTTCCTTCTGTTCCAGATTAACGCTGCAATTGCTCTTCTTACTAACTGATACGTTTGTTTTTGCACAGTGTTTTGTGTGAGGCAACTTCTCATCCAAAGCCTGCAGGAGCAGTTTGCCTTCTATTCTTTTTCTTCCAGGATAACAAAAGAAAGAGGAGCGCTTTCTGAAAAGTATCAGCAGCACGTTATCGGTGTTGTGCTCGGCACTGATGAGATCACACCGAGAGTGGCGCGGACAAGGACAGGCACGTAGGAAAGATTAATTGAAACCGGACTGGGGGCAGAAAGGCCAGCTGAATCATTAGAGAAATGGAAAGCCTGCTTTCCGAGAGAGGCCTAAGGAGTTTGGCTGGTTTAGATTAGCAAGAATGAAGGCTGAGATGGACTATCTGCAATGTACAGATACTTTTGTAGTAGATTACCACGGATGGGAAAATTAGAGATAAACCGAAGTCTGCACAAAATATACGGGTATAACATATACACAGAGTGTATATAGGCAAGACATAAGAGATTCTCAGTCATCTGAAAAAAACCTTCCCACGAAAAGGAGAGAAAACACATCTGTTCGGCAAGAAGTTAAAGAACAATGTGAAAACGACAGCAGCAGGTGACTGGACTGTGGTGGAAAGAAAGCTTTTTAGTTTCCATTTTCACAAAAAATGTTGCTTGGGAAAATATTTTTTTTTTCTAAAACAGCCTTCCTTCTACTGAAAATACGACTTTGTGAAATTTCAAAGTATTAATTCAAACAAAATGAAAAATGTTGTTTTAAACATGGCTGAAGCCTAGAATAACAAACTACCTGAGCAATTCCAATAAACACATCCCGAGCTTCAGCTTTGGGATTCCTAAGATGTTTACAGTGGCAGAAGCACTTTGCTGCCATATTGTCCCAAACACCTCCACGAAGCACGTAGCCCCACACTTCAGAGCACATGCATTAAGGCAGCTCAGTGAAGATTTTCTAAGGTGTAACATGGAAAAGGCAGTATAAGTAAGGCATTCGTGACAACTAACATGAGTATGAAAAACCTGGCCTGAGATTGCCCTAAAACATTACAGTGTCTGTTTCAAACACAGAAGTCAATTTTCAACAAAAAGCTTTATGTGTCTTTTCTGTTAACTTGGACAAAAGACCTCAGATTTCAGCAAGATGACAGTGGTGTGGTTTTTTTTATTTATCACTAATGAGTGATATTTTGGTAAGAACATTCCTCAGGAACATGACACAAAACCACATGCTGAATCTGAGATGTAAATCTGATACTAAATTAAACCTGAGATGAAAAATTCAATTTCTATGATTTACCACTTCCTGAATTATCCCTTAGTACCAGCAGAATTTATTCTCTTCCTTAATTAGTCAGCTTCATTTTCCTCTTTTATCTTGTCAGAAACAAAATAATTAACACATTATTTGCATTTGGGCTTTTCGAATCTGGCATTTCTCTTTGCTCATCTAAAGGCTATTTGTATTCATCATTAATTTTTCTTTCCCAAATACATTTTGGATTTTTCCACCTTTCCTACTTTTCAGTGGTTTTATTTACACTAAACCCTACAACCAAACTAAGCTTCAAAACCATGTCTGTGAATATTCATTCCAATGCAAAATTTTGACTTTAGCTGAGATTACACCCTGGAGTGACCATCCTTCCTCGGCATCCTGGCAAATAATTTTTAAGATTTGAATACAGCAAATTTATGCAGAGGCTTTGGAATTTTTCCCAAAATAAACGTCAGTATTTGCATCAAGGCATCTTGCATACCTCCTGGAAACTAAACCAAACCCTGAATCTTTCAAAACAAGGTCTTTCAAACAGAACTTCTACCAATACAGTTTCAGATGGGAGTTTTGCTAGACGTGCACATTTGAGAAGCAGTGCAGAACCACAGCATATCACTTTAGGATCACAAGCACCTCATCAGGAGAGCCCACAGAACTACAGTAAATAGGCAAGGGGAGTGAGACCCAAGCAGAAACCACTTTTCATATCAGAATGGTATATAGACCATAGGTACCTGAGGTAGGGATTGCTCACTGGCTTCTAATATTATTTTGAGTCCAGCACAGCTGCTTAAGTTTCTCTCAATATACGTCAGCTTGCTTGCACACACCGTTTCACAAGTAAATTGAGTTTGTCTGCACTTTTTACTTGTGGCTTCTGCAGGTTCCTAGAACAGGATACATCACTAGAGAGGATTCGGGGACACACTGAGCAGGTTCTCAATTGTGATTATATTTCCTTATACTGTTGACATGTATCAAGTAAATCAACTGGATATTTATTGCCATGGAAAACTGATTTTCTGTAAAATTCTAAAACTAATCATTAGCATTTGTAAAAAAAAAAAAAAAATAATCAAGTTTTCAACTTTCCCTTAAAATAGCCGTCAATAAAACTGTTTTAATACAGCTAAATGCAATTTTAATTTCATTCAAAATATTTCCTATGAAATAGGAAGGCTTGTTCTGTTGTTCAAATCTTACTCTAGTAAGTTAATATTAAAAGGAGCAAGAATGAAGTCAATTCTGGCCTGCTTTAAAAAAAAAGTGGCACCATTTGAGTAAATATGACAACCTGGACTGCGTCTCCATTGTCTGGAGTGAATTTGATGTAGTAGAATTGCTGTAAGGCTTTGAAGAAGCACTATTGCATCTCTGCCTATGGGAGAAACAGGGCAGTAAAAAGCTTGAACAGGAGGCTTCACTAGACAATGTTCAGCCATTAATCAAAGATGTTTTATTCATGGGAAAGGTTTTTTCTCCCCCTCCACCTGCCCCCAGCACTTCTATACTGCACATCTGATTCGGCAACTGTCACTTCAGTTGACATGAAATTATAGACAACAAAATTATACCGAAATCTGTACAACTTTCACAATTTTATTGCCTAGGATTCATTTATATTCAAATTTTCAAAATGTTGCACACACCAATATACATCTGCTTTCATTTTGTAACTCCATGCATTTTGCTACCATGTTACGCTTAAGTCACCAGCTATACCATAAGACTTAGGAGACTAGCAAATACCTAAAGAGCTATTCTCGTTTTATTCTATTCAGCTTTGGCAGTAAGATAGAGCATTAGATTTCATCATTTGATTTGGGTGCAATAATGAGTATCCAATTCAAAACTAAACATAACTCGACGGCGTTGTTAGATTCACACAGCCTAAACCAGAAATGCAGGGAGAAACACTCCTTACCTGTGACAGCAGAGCAGCTTTTAACCAGAGAAGTACATTTTACCTTCTAAATCACACCATGCTCAGTGGCCTATGCATCGTGTCACTCCTTTAACCTAGCAGAACACCAGAATTACAGTCTCTGACAAACAGCCAAGTTCAGCTACTTTCATCATTTCGACTGCCCACAACTGACATGAGACTGTCACAAGTTCACAGCACATGGTAAAAAAAAGCTGAAGAAAACCAAATTTTAGTCTTCCCTAACTGGACAAACGGCGTGATGGCTGTATGACTATAGCAGCAGCACCTGAAAGGAACATGTTCTGTTTTTATCATGTCTTCCTTCGGTTATAAATGAACAGGCAGTGAGAAAATACAGTTTCATCTTGTCCAGGAGAACCCTGTTTACACAAGTGCACGACTGGGACTGGCTGCACTGGTACGTACCGACTGTTGTGGGACAGACTGCAGTGAAGGACACGTGCAGACTGGTACATTCATGTGCTGCCTCCGACCTGTGCTCAGCGTTCTGCTTACTGTTATCAACCAACTGCAATGGTGCCCCTGGTGTTTCATTCGGGCTTTATTTACCATAGAGAAAACAATGTGTAAAATTCCCATTCGATTTGGTAAGAACATAAAAAGCTTTGGTGCAAACCTACACGCTCAGTGGAAAGCCTCAGCTTGAATGACTGGGACTGCTGATTATTTTGCTTTCATTTATTCTACTCATAAATTGAAACCTGCTATGCGGGCATGGCTACACAGGCACATAATTGTCATGAAGTCATTGTAATACTGGAAATACAAAGTAACTGTAATACTGAAAATACAAGAATTAACAGAAATTGCCCAATGATATGCTCACGCTCCTAGTGAAAGCTACCACCAACATTCCTTGCAAGTCCTGTGTCAGTCACCCTGTTATCAGAAACCTGGAGCATCACTGTGTCCTGAAAACCACTAGATTTATTTTGAATTATGTTTAAAAAAAAAAAAAAAGAAAGAAAAAAAAAAAACAACAGCAGCAACCTTGCACATCCGCCAACCCCTAGCTAAACTGCTTGGGCATGCTTATAGCCACTAAAATAAGAATTAAAAAAAAAAAAATTTAAAACCCCTGATCTTAACATTAGTTTACCTTCATTGACAGAAGCTCACTTTTCTTCTTCAAAAATATCACAGATTTGAATCACTCTGCAAATTCCTGTGCTTAAAGAAAGTAGGGTATAATGCAGCAAAATCATTCACTGTTTTCCTGGATAAATTTGGGAACACAGATGCTCTTGCTGGTGCCATAAGACACTTGTAAATTTCCCGTTATTTATAAGTAATGTAAAATTTGTATCCCAAATACTCCAGTATTAGAAAAGGAAATTAAAAAGACAAGCAATATAAACTGAAACAGCGTAGTCATGTGTGGTGCTATTTCCATGTTACTAAAATATTACGTGACCTTAAATAGAAGGTACTTAATCATACAACTGGAAGCAGCTTTACTCATACTTAAGTGTTGGCATTTTCACCTACACCAACTACTATGTATATGTCGATATTTAGCAACTTAGCAGGAACCCAGTTTCTCTTTTTAGCTTTCTACATTACTAGTTTTTTTTTTATAAACTAATCTTATTGTATAGTGATAAAATTAGTATTATGATTAACAAGATCCTTGACAATTTTAACTCACAACTGTTTAAATAACATATACTTCAGCATATCATACATACAATGAAAAATTACAGAATTACTGAAATTGTGACAGTTTATAATTATAAATTAAGACAGTTTGCTACCAGCTATAAAATACTAACTAGGCAGCTGGTTAAAAATGCTGCATTTACACATCCCAATGTCTTTGTGACACAGAACGACAAAAAGCACATTTAACATTCCTCCCAACATACAAAGCCCTGAGCTGTTTCTAAAACAGGCCGAGTGTTTCAAAGATGCTTTCCTACAAAAGCCAAGTACCTCATTTCTAAAGATGTACGATCCCACTTAAAAATCTTAATTTAAAATCCTCTTAGGCTACCAGTACAGGATACCAAAAGGATAAAATTAGGAATTCACTCAGCTAACAGAAGGCATAAAATAAAAAATACGTGCTCCTAACTGTAAGTATAAAAGGACTGCACAATCAAGAATAGGCACAAATAATAACATATAATAGAGGACTGTATGAAAACTCTGCCTTGTGACACAAAGTTCACTGCCTATGCACTTTTAGCCAAAAAAGCCAACTTTATCATGTCTCCCAGGTGAGGGGTAACAAAGGCAGTGTGTGAACTCAACAGGTCATCGGCTCCCCGACTGTCTAACAGCCCTTGCTGCCTGCACTTGTGGCCTGCACGGCCCTTTCCCCTCCGGAGCTGCATGTCTTGATCTCCTCCCTTCCAGCTTTTCATCGCATTAAAAATCACATCAAAAATTTTAATTATTTTCTATGGAGAGTGATAGTATGTGACTCCAGTAAAGCCTTTGAACATAAAGCCTTTCCCACCTTTGTATGATAACTCGGCTGCCTGCATAATTCATGAAGACAGATGAAAGTCGTCCTCCCCTGTAAATACGTCAGGCAGAAAAACAACTTGGAAATCAAACTGAGGGTAAGAGTTAGATCAGATTTTGGGAGCTAACGCAGAAAGCCAACTTGCCAGTGTTACAGCACCTAGGTATCACAGAGGGTCTGCACAAGTCACAGGCAGAGTTCAGCCCCACACCGAAACCAAAATTTGAGTTTTAGCCAAGTGAAGGGAACCTAAAGTTAGAAGTAGCTTAGCTGATATGCTTTCCAAGGTATTTCACATTCTTTAGATTTCTGAGAGGAAAAAAAAAAAAAAAAGTGCCTAGTTTATTTTTTTTAAATTGTGACTTGATCAAAGGTTGACAACCTTGGAGATTCATATTAATTAGTGGTAACGATTAGAGAACTTAAAAGATTTTTTCTTTTGCAAAATTCACACAACAGTCTCAAAATTGGTGAGAAAAAGAAAATGCATGCCACATCCCTGCGTAATCTTCCATATTTTTTTTCTTAATCTGGGCTAAGAAGGAGACATACAGAAAGGTCTTTCTAGAGAACCCATATCAGATGTGATAACTTACTTCAATACGCACCTAAGCAGGAGCCTAGGGATATCATTAATCATAATAAAAGGCAGTAGTTGTTGGCATAATCAGTAATTAAACATTGGAACTCCACCAGAGAAATTGAGAGACATTAAAAGTTAATGTTCAATGGATATTAAAAGGCATGCAATTTGAGAAAATAATGAAAGAAAAACCATTTATCAAAGGCTGTTCAATGCCCTATGGAAAGGTTGGACATGGTGCTTAGGGACATGGTTTAGTGGGTGACATTGGTAGTAGAGATAGTTGGACCAGATGATCTTGGAGGTCTCTTCCAGCCTTAATGATTCTACAGTTCTATGACACCCCACGTGGATAAGGAGGACATGTGAGTGCAGGTCTCTCCAGAGGTGAGTAGAGTCCCACCCGAAGTGACACCTGATGCTCGTCTACAGGCTGCCGTAGGAAGTGACATGGCAATGGGCTAGATAAATCTATTAATAACCACCCTAACCATTCAATTTTGGATTAATCTGGCTTTGGTAACCATTTTTATGTCCATCTTTTCTACACAGGTAAGGAATGTAGAGCTCTCAAGTTCTGAACTTCTTTACAGCTTTCTCATTGTTTAAGAGAATAGAAAAGTAACTCCAAGAGCAGCACATTATTTCAACATTAGAAGTACAATGGATAACACTGACCTCAACCATACTGCAGCATCCTTTAAAACCAAAACTGTAGTGTATGGCTTGCTTTATTTAACACACAACCTCATATAAAGACACTGCATGTGTAGCTATAGCAAGAAGTAAACTTACTTTGAATTACAATCACTCTTGCATGCTAAGTAGTGCTTACGTGTGCTAAGTGCTTTTGTAAAAGCTGCATCCACTGTACAACAAGAAAACAAGAAAATTGATGTTGTAATTACTGTGTGTCCACGAACTCAGTGATGGATGGTATTTTCTTGATTTTTACTTTCAAAACAATGCCACCTCAAAAGATAAATTTAAGAAACATACCAAAACAGCATCTGCTGGGAAAATAAATAAATAAATAAATAAATTAAAGCTTAAGAAGAAAAGAGCCAATTTTCAGATTTACTTTTTCTTTGTTATTGTTTCGTCTTGTTGATCTCTAACTACAGACCAGTCCCGAGGTTGCTTATCTTGCAAGATCTGACAAGATCACAGGTCATGACACTATAGTTATAAAGGATTAATGTTCTTCATTACCAAACTCACAGTTACTTCAGGGAGCGAGATAAAAGGAATAGAGAAAAGGAATAATAATAGGAACAAAAGAAGGGAACGAAAGAAGGGAACGAAAGAAGGGAACAAACAAAATGAAAAATGGTAAAAGTACATCGGGTAGGCCCAAATACATTTAGCCCTTCTCATCCCCCAGCTTGTATGTGTGTACGCGTTTCAGGGACACGTTGACTACAAACCATGGCTAAGGGATGCACTTCTGAAAGCATTTAGCTGTCTTGCCTATTGAAACAGGCGGTCCTTGACAGTGCCACAACACGAGTGTTCAGCTAGATTGCTCATCTGAGCTCAGTGAGGACTGCTGCCGTTACTGCACAGGGAGCCTTCTCCCAACCAAGAGTGCTCAGATAAGAAAGAAGAGTTGGGTGCACCATTAAAATAAGCCATGAATCTTTCATACTATTCGCTAAACCTTCCACAGCTGATTCTTCTATAAACATAGAAGACTTTGCAAATCAAACCACGTATTTTCCTAAGGTATAGATTTAACCTTTGATTACAAATGGAGCTCATTTCAAAAAATGTATCCCTCTCAAGAACAGTATACTTGCACTATTACGTGAGTTGAAGTATATTTTAAAATTATAGAAAGCTGAAAGGTAAAAATAATACAAAATTGTTTTCAAAATCCTCTCTAAAAAGTAAAAGGTGACTCTCCGTAAGACATCTGTGGTGAACATAATATTAAGACTTTGAAACCAAATTCTACAATACTTCCCTACCAACTGAAAAGACTTTTACAACTGGGGATGACAGATCTGCAAATACATCTGCAAATGTATTACTCTAGGGGAAGTGGAAGGAAACAGTACGAATGCTATATAAAAATATATATTCTGAGTGTGATTTCTAAGTTTGAGAAATACAGAAGGCTTGAGCTTTTATCATTTAAAACAAGAACCTAGAATCATAAATAAAATAAACCTGAACTTTTAAAATCACATTTGAAAAAATCTTTCCTAAGCAAAGAAACTCAACCATCACTGGATTTTTATTTATTAAAAAATAATGGAATTTCTTACAAGACAAAGCAAAATCCATTTTGTCCATTTTTGGAAGGTGAGACTTAGAGAACAATAAAAAAAAAAAACAGTTACATGAACATAAGAAACAGCTTAATGATTGTGAAACTTTCATCACAGCAAGCTCTTGGCAGTGTAGGCTTTCCTGAGAATTGTAAAACAGTTGCAGCTATACTATTGTCATGACTATAACTATCTCAGGCTATCCAAAGACAGAGGCAGCAACTGGAGGACCATTAGAGAACAATAATAAATTTTCTAGAACAGACAAGTTATCCACAGACACACTGGTGAATCTTTTTTTATATTCTGTTTTAAAGATAACCTACAGGTCAAATGCATTGAAATATATTCAATCTTCACTCTCAGCTTTCTAAATAATGCATTTTAAAAGCTGGCATTTTTTAGTTCTTCATTTAGTATTGAGGTTGAAGAAGAAAGGAGTGAATACATAAACATCTTATTTTTCATTTTCACATAGCTGATTCTCCCCATGCCTCCTGATTTTTTTTTTTTTAAATAAGTTTTTTCTATCTTCATTCTTTGTTATGGCACAAGAAACAGTAACTTAACACTCACATCTGAAATGCAGGTATTGGTCCTTTTCCAAGGTATTTATAAATGAAATATTACTGAAGCAATAATGGAAATGGTCTAATCCTTTTTTTTGTTTGTTTTGTTTAATGTAAGGCATAAAAGTAGTAACTATGTAGCCCTTGGTACAGCTTCTGGTAGTCTATGGACCAGCTGATTAACACAAAGACTCAGCTAATAAATCTAGAAGCAATTAAGGTTGAGGGGGGGACTGCAATCAGTTCAAGGCAACTGAATTGTTTCTGAAAAGTTTCTGGGTAACTTTTAAAAATCTGTACGCCACTTCTGTGTATCACAAGTTTGTGTTGTTTTTTTTTTAATGTAAAACATGTATCTTCTTTGTAGAATGTGTAGTCAAACAAGACAAAAAATATATACGTATCAGGAAATGTGATACCAGAGATATCATACTTCCAGCTCTCATTATAAAGTCTGGCACAGAAGTGAAAGCACTAAACCTGAGACCACCGAAGTGTGCCAAAAGCCCAGGAGAAGAGGTCGGTTTGTTGGAGGAAGAATGCCCACGCCAGCATCTGCAATTCTGTAGCAGCACAAGTGTTCTTTGGTAGGTAAGCTGGTGCCGTTATTTGGAACAAAACATAAATGAATGAATTTTGTTCAGCACATTCAACACTATATTGTCTGCAGGGAAAGGCAAATTACTAAGCTGTTTTAGAGAATTGTCTTGCTATATTCTTACTAATATGGAATAAAACCAAAGATGTTTTGCGTATCATTTTAAATAAAGGTACAAGAGAAGGTTATTCAGAGCAGTCTCTTCTACTTCTCTTCGTTTTAAACTGCATCTAATATAAAAATGCACAGAAATGTTCAAAAGTGTACTACTTTATTGGTTATGGTGGGAAATAGTGGCTATATTCACTTTCAGAGAAGTTCTAGCAGATTTTCTCCGAAGACAACCTGTATTAAAGCAGAACACAAGCTCCTAATCAGGTAAACACAAAGACTGAGCTTCCAGTATCTCACTTTAACACACAAGGTGCCGTTCATCCCACTACACTGCTCTGAATGTAAAAAACAAAGGAACAAAAAAACAGAGAATTTGGTCTGATCCCCTGTCAGCTAACAGAACGCAATAGATATTCTTCCATCATTATACATATTTTGGTTTAAAAAAAAAAAAAAAAAAAAAAAAAAAAAAAGAACAGTTTGCCTACACTGTGCAGTAAGAAAATGAAAAAAGAAAACAAGAAAACAAGAGAAAATGGCCCCTACAAACCAAATTCACAATAACATGAGTAGATTTCTAAATGACTAAAATGTTTGAAAAACAAATGAGGATTTTTTTTTTTTTTGGGGGGGGGTGGGGGGTAGGATTTTGTGCTTTGAGTTTTATCTTTGTTTCTTATATATAATGACAGCACATTCTGGACCTAAGCATGCTTCTTTATACAGACGATTTGATAGTCACTTCTGAATGCACTGATACACAGATAGGCAGAAACAGATCCCATTCTGACTGGCCTTTATGCAGTTAATTACATCCCAAAAATAAATGAAATACACAGATAACTAAAGCATATTGAATTTTTCCATGTATGAAAATAAATTGCTTTCAATTATTTTTTTTTTTATCTGCAAGAAACCAATTGCTTTAGTGAATGCTTTGAATTGAGAATAAATATCCAAAATTGCTAAGCTAATTGCACATCTCTTGCATCTGAGAAGCTGATAAGCAACACATTTTCAGCGACAGGCACTGACTGACCAAAGCATTAACTCATGTTACTGCCATCCACATTATTTTAAAAATATCTCTGCAAATGGTTCTATCAATGCTAAACATCGAGTTGGAAAAAGAAGCCACCTACACCTAACCTCTGCTGTATTAAGTAATGCTGAAGCAATCACAGATCGGAGACAGGATCTTTGTGCCAGTTTAAATTCAGGGCAGTGCACTGATGACACGACACAGTAAGAGCTACACAACAGTATTTCCCACTGCAGCTCTACACAATTTGAAGTCATGGTGCTTTCAGTGACAGGAAGGACACCGTGGAGCAGCAAAGCGATGCTGCTGTGGGGTAAGAACGTAACGCTCTATCTTTTTTCCTCCCTCCTAAGTCCAGTTATTTACGTCACAACAGTAGATTTTTTTTATCGATTGATGAAATTCTTTCATATCCCAACTAGGTAAAGAAAGCTTTTTTTTTTTCTCTCTCTCTCTTTTTTTTTTTTTTTTTTTTTTTTTAAGAAAAACAGATCATACTTTGAAGATCGATACTGGAGGTAGTATTTCCTCAGTCACTCCTGTGTGTGGACACATACCACATGAATGCTTTTTCTTGTTGTTAAACAGAAAGCTCCTGGGTCACCTGTATCACTGAAATGAAGTTTTACTGTCACACTTTGCAGAATTCTTTGCTTTTTAGACACCGCTTCAGAGCCACGGGAAAAAACACCTTGACAAACACCTTTACATTAATTATGTTTTACTGCATGTTAGGCTGGAAAGAAAATACGATTGGTATTCAAATCAAGCAGGACAAAGGAATCACCTTATGATTAAAGTATAGAAATCAGCAACAAGATGACTGTTTGTGGCTCCCATCGATGATGGTGCGTGTGTAAACTCAAAGGTTCCTGAGAACAGATCTTCAGAAGAAGCAAATTACCAATGATAGTCTTCATTTTTACAGTGTATTTTAACACACTTGCAGATGCATACTTGCACTACCGTAAGAGTGTAGGCACCCGTGAACACTTCAAAAAACCTATTTAGTTGGAACTGTCAACATGGTGAATATTCAGCCTTGCAGACAGCACTGCCCATCCCTACTGCTCAATACATAAGCTGAATTATGAATACGTAGAGATTTAAAAAAAAAATAAAAAAAAGTATATGGAAGGAAAGGAATAGGCTTTTTTGAGTGAAGTAAACTCATATCTGTCCAAGATACTGACCAAAGTGGAACTGATATCTGTGTGTAAACATTTTTTTCTTACTCTTTTGCTCATTTCATTTCTCTATGGGGAATTAAACATAACAAAGAAAAAAAAAAACACAAAAAACTTTTGACTGAATCATCTTCTTGTTATTCCAAACAATTCCTGACTGAGACCTTACACCTAAAAATCACACACTGACACTTTGAAAACATGTCTTTACAGAAGAGGATTTTCAGAGAGGGGGAACACCAGTAACTATTTAAAGTTATTAGGAGATTAACACCTCTTTAAAAATGACATCATTATCTTGAACTGGCCATCCACAAGTGGAGATCTTCATGATTTTATCATCTCCGTTTTAAGTAAAATGGTTTCAACCATGGCAGCAAAGAAACTGAAGGGAAATCATATTTATTTATTCTGTATATTCGAAGTACCCCATAGTACTGGAGTTCCACGGGAATCATTACTGATGTTTTGACAATCTAGTAATTATCTGAGCAGTTATAAAATCAGTTTAAATTGATTAATTGAATTGCTCATTTTTTCTGTTTTGTTTTTATCAGCTGTTATTAACATTTCATGAGCATTAATATTTATAAATTACAAAGATTACAAGAAGCAATTAGCACCTTCCAAGATAATATTACCCAGAGAAAACAAACATCAAACATGATTAAGTAAACTCAGGTTTTCATAATAAAAAAAATAAATTCAATTATTTCAGCATCAGGAAATACTGTAGTCTAAATTAGTGTCATTTACCGAGAAGAATATATGCCTGAATCCCAAGAAGTACAATTCTATTTCCCCACCATACACGCAGCCCGAGCAAACAACTCTGCTGCACTACATGCCCAGACTATCAACAGAACAGTCTGCGAGTGCTCAGAAGCATCTGCAATGCCTCTGTAGCCTGCATCTACAGAAGGTCTGAGGTCCATTGGACCTACCTGCCTCCCGGTTCAATATTCACACTGTAAGTTACACTACATGTCACTATAAATGTATGAAACCTGCCCTCACGCTTACACTAGGCAGAGTTTGTACTCAACAGCTGCTCTGTGAAACACAAGTGGCAGCAACTCTGCAGCTACTTCAGGGTTGGAAATTTTTCTTTAACAATTCTTCCATTATATTTTTTGTGCTGGTTACAATGAAAATGCTGGTCATGGACTGTCTGACAGCAAAGACAGCCTCACAACAGAGTGCTGATTCTTGCTTGGACCTCAGAACGCTGTGAAATTATACTCAAGATGGGTGAAATGGGACGGTATTGAGAATACAATCTCCGATGTTCTTCAAATGAAAAATAAAAGAACTGTGTAAGATGCAAACTCTTCCTTCTCACAGCGGCAAACAGAGTGCAGAATTCTAACCTAGGAACAAAAGCAAAAATGCAGTTGGGATCACCTTTACAATATGCTAGAAGGAAGGCAGCTAAAGCCTGGAAAAGCAATAATGTACACAACACATTTAAACGTACCTCAGCGCGACTTTAAACATAATTCTGGTACACGAAACAACCACCACCTCAACTCTAAGAACTGCAAACACCTCTCAAAACTTAAGTGCATAATTTTTGCAAAAATAACTTTGTAAAACATGACCCCCTCTTTGTCATATCCATATATTTCTAAAATCAATTTTAGTCATGCTTTTCCTCTTTTTCTCAGATCATGGCTACATTGTACTTCACACAATTCTGTTTCTGCAACACAAGAAAAGAAAAATAATAATAATAATAAAAAAAAAAAAAAACATAGAAAAGAAAAAAAGATACTATTGCTCTCCCTCACCGGGAGAGGATCAGCGTTTAATATTCACATAAGAAAATTATAAAAGCATGGCTACATGTAGTGCCTCTCTTCTTAATGTAAGGTCAAATACAAGACCCAATTTTACTATACCTTATGAAAAATATAAACAAGTCATATAAATTGCAACCTACATGGATATCAAATGTTTCAATTCCAAATTTCAAGGATCACAGATAAGGGGTTCCTGTAACTCTCAGTATAAAACCATATTGCATTTCATTGTCAAGAGTATGTTCTTCATATTCAGCCTAAATTTTTCCTTAACCTCATCCTATTATACCTCCCATCTCATACTTTATGAAAGGGTAAGGGAGGGGGAATAAAAGATTAGCCCCAGATGTAATTAGCCTAATGAGGTCACAAGCAGCTTTCTTTCACAGGCAACAGAGTCAAGAGAAACAATATGGTCAGCATTCACAAACGTTCAGCTGTGACCAGGTAGCAATTTCTAATTTAATTGATAGGACTGGCATTTCCTAGGAATCCAGATCAAGATCTGAACAAATACAGCAAAACTGTAGCAGGGTTCATGCTGATAATTCCTTGGCCTATCTGTAGATTTGTCTCTAGAAAGCCACAACGTTTCCTGTGATATTTTCTCCTCCATCTCTGTAGTAATTTCCCAAACTTATTTAATCTTTCCACTAGCAACCAAGATAGGTCTAATGCCTCTGTGTCTGCAGGATTTAAGCACCTTAAAATTGTAAGTGAAATTTTATCCTTAATGTTATCATTAGATCACATTACAGAGGCTGAAGTAATAATGTAGAAGTGACTTTCACAAAGTTACATGGAAGTTACCTGCAGTGCATGTCAGCACTTTAACCTACATAATAATCATAATCCTTCTGCTTCAGTTCATCACTCCAGCACTTTTTGTTGCTGCTTTTGTAGTATTGAGAGACCATAATTGCAGCTGCAACCCAGCTAAATAAAACTAGATATTGCCTACTCCTCTAGAAAACTGTGTTTTTTTATAAGCATTCAATGTTATCCATCTCCTCTAGCAACTACAGCTACTCTATTTACTAAAATAAAAACGTCTTCCAATTGTACATTTAGAAATGAGTCAGATTGTCGGTGTCTGGAATATAGAAGCTCTTGAATTTGTGGAGTATTCAATGACACTACCAACTGAAAAACAGATAACACCAAATATTAGAATCTCCCCCACAGAGTATTTTTGGAAGAATCTGTTTATAAAGGTTAACTTCAGTTTGAAGATCCAATTTCTTTCCCAGACCACATCCTAGCTCAGGGCTCTATCGAAATCTTATAAAAAGAGAAACACAAACATGAGTCAGATTTCAAGAGTCTCTACTTAAGCTTCTGTGCTACAGCATGTCTTTGTTAGATAGAAGGAAGAACCACAGAGAACTGCAATGAATACTCAAACTGTCAATATATAAGCTGTGCCACTAAGCATTTACGACAGCCCTGTTATTTCCAGATTCATCATGCTGCAGGAAAACCCACCAACAGGTTGCGTGGACTGTGAGATTTTAGAAGATAAAGCTGAGGAATCACCTCCACTACTTTTTTGGAACACAAGTACAATTCATAGCTTTCCTTGCTTATAGTACTCTGGCAATAAACAAATAAGCAGAGACACTTATTTGATGCTTCCTGTCATCTTGGCTTCCCCATTACAATGAAGGTGCTCAATTAAGGATGGGACTGAAGGCTTCACAGAGCTAAAACCATTTCACCTTAACAAAGCTTAGGTTAATTACTTGGCCCTGTCTAATTTTCTCATTTTCTAGAACTCATTTTCCAGATAGAAACTGTAATTCCCTCTTTGTTTCAGTATCTATAACCCTACATCACATAAACTGGAGCTTTTTGCACTTCCAACTAAATCTAAGATTTTTAGGGACATATTAAAAACCACTAGAAAAAAAAAAAAAACATTTTTGAGCTTTCATCCAAAAGTTATGTGAACAAGTCTAGTTTACTAAGAAACAAATCTTCCATCCAAAACTACAAAAAGCTAATGCTCTTAAAAAGATGGCTTTTTTTTCCAAAGTGAAACAGACTAAACGGACACTTCCAACTACATATATATATAAAGAAATTATGAATAATTGATAAGACAGATATTTAAACCAACCTTGTGAGCACAAGTTGCTACGAGAAACAAAGTGCATTAAATATTGTGGGCAATCTGTAAAGGGACTGAATGTAATCTGTTCAAACAGCTACACAAATATTTAACAAGTATCCATTGTGTATGTCATCTTCCAGCAATTTGATCTACTGAAAATAATTTCTTGCAAATTCCACCAACAGAAGTATTTGTAAAAGTGAATACTTAATGCATAGAAAACATAAATGTTTAGATATAAAACTAAATAACACCTGACTTTTTAAAACTTGAATAATAGTCATGATATTGAAGCCAGCATTTGGGAAAGCTTTCCTTGTTAATCCAGTATTTAAGGTGTTTTCACTTCTATAAATACAAAGTAATAGTATTCTTCTGCCTAGTCACCATTTTTGGTGGGCAAGTATGTCGTCTTTCTCACAAGTGAAATAAACATTTCAGAAGTAAAAACTGTCATTTTAAACCTGCTACAGAAGAAGTCTAACTGAAATCACTAGTCAGAAAAGTAAAAACTTGATTACTTACTTCTTCCCTGCTACGAAACTATTAAACAACTCTGGTGTGTACTGAGGAAGAAACCAAGCATGGAACTGTTATGGGGAAGACTTACCCAGAAGATCTGGTCTACATCTGCCCTGCTGTACTGGTGTACATATGCACTGAAAAGGACAAATGAATGCTTAGCTTTACACCCTCATAACACATTTGTCGCGAAGGCCAGAAAGTTGTGGTAACCCCACTGGCTTTATATACAACAAAAATCTAAGAGATTGGCCCGGGGTGGCACGACTCCTGAGGCCACTTACAGTTTATAGCACCCATCTAAATAAGAAAGCAATAAATAATTAACACAACACCCTCACAGGGGAGCACACAGCATTGTGCAGAAAGATGGTGCAGAGCCAAGCAAGGAACATCTAGCTGTAAAAGCCCGGCAGCAACACAGGACTTGGACACGGTGACCAGCCAGAGCAACGCCTCGCTCCTGCAAGCCGATGGCACCAATCCCAGCAGGACCGAAGGCCTTCATCGGTGTCTGTTCTGCACAGACCATGTGTGTGTTAGAAAGGAACCTCAGAGTAGAAATTGCTATCTGCTTTACACAGCCCAGTTAGTGAAAAACGTAGATTTTATGTCATTGAGCCATATGGTTCTGCTCCTATGGTTCACTTGCCCTAAATTTCCCCATCAGAAGGGCCACACACTTTCTAGGCAGTTAGGCCCAAAAGTTGCAGAGGTAACTTTTCTCATTTCTTTTCTAAAAAGAAGTTAAAATTCTTTTTAAAAGGCATTAGACTATATGAAAAAAAAAAAAAAAAAAAAGTGGGGTGAATCAAAAAGTACAAAAAAATGGCAATATGAATTTTAGCCTAAGAACACCAGAGCAAACGCTGACTTGAACTGCAAAGCTGCGTAAGTTTAATAATGCCTCTGAGAAGTAAACCAAACCCAGACAGTCACTTAACATATAGCTTCTCAGCACCAGAAGAATAGAAGGCATAAGCCCAGCTGAGATACAGATCTATAGCACCAGATAACAGGAGGTATTTAGGATTCTCCACATCACCAAATAATTTATTCAGACCTCGTAGCTGGTTCCATGAGCTTACCTAATACAGAAGCCAGCAGCTGTACATCTGAACCACAAAAAGTTGCATTTTTAACAGCTCCTTTTTTTTTTTCAATGTGTAATTAAATTTGCTATGTACTGCATCCAGCAGTGTTTTTGTTTTTTCTGGAAGCTTAAGTGAAGGTTTAAACAGCATGTAATTTATTATACTGAACAAATAATTCTGCCTCTTTTGAAATCACATTTCTCTGCAAAGTTTATTTCCTTCATAGTTTGATGTGCATATGCACACAGTTTGGCTACTATATAAAAGGTAATAGTAGATTTCAAAAAGCAGTGTCTATAAAGAACAGGTATAGTATTTGTGCAATTCAGCAATTGTAGCAATTGCTGTAGCAATTCAGTACTGGATGGTACTGAATAAAGTAATAATAAAGTAGGTATAGTATTTGTGGAATTACATGTCAGCTATTCAGCCTTATTAACACAAGTGTACTTAATAGTTATGCAAATAAGAAAGTAATTCAAATGAAACCAACCCCATCTCCTTAGGTAATTATTTTCATCACTTACATCTAGTTTTAGGGTATTAAACTACACATTTTTCTAATAATAAATTTAAATGCTGATCTTAAACATCCTCTCAACCCATCAGATGAAAAGTAACAGGCTTGCACTGTTAAGAGAAACTAAGGGATCCTATTTGACAGGATTTTCAGCAAGGAATTACACTACCATCATGAAATCAGGCAGTCAGACAGTTCAAGCTCAGATCAAGAGACCTTTACTGTTCTGAAATTAAATAGATAAACTATTATTACTGTTACTCAGAACTTACAGATAGTATCAGCATCCCTGTTTATCATTACTGGATGAAAACCATATTCCATTCTTTCTTTCTTTGTTTTTTAGAATGATCACTAACTTTACATGAACCTTGCTCAATCAACATCAGTAGACCAAATTTGGCAACTTGGGACCTGTGTGCCTATTTCAAACCGATAATTCAAAGGCATATTTTACTTTCTCTTGGAGAAGTAGATGGTAGCATCTGATCGCATATTAAAAAAATCCTTAAATTAGATTCTTGATCATTTGTCCTGAGTTCCTAATATTATTTGCATATAATACCATAAATTACATACTTATGCAACTATCCATCCACATATATTCACCCATAATTCTAGCAGGGAATACAGTAGAGAAAAGTAGCATGTATTAATGACTGCAGTTCAGCATTAGGTATGTGTCCATGTCCCATTAGCCTCATGCGTTTAGCAATGAACTGAATTAAGGACCAGTACACACCTAATGCAGAACAGGTTGTACATAACTATTAAGAACATACACTGTGGTAATGCCCAAGTTCTGAATTAGGACCCCAAGACACACTAGGTATTGGGCAAAGATATGTAAAGACCCAGGACTGCTTCTCATCAAAGCGCTTAATCAATGTTAATAAATATGTCTAAATATTTATCCATCACCATAAAAATCATCTGAACTAACCATACATACATATGCTTACAGAATCACAGTATAAATAGATACTGTCATCATGGAGACAAGTGACTCATGAAGAAAGAATTTAAAATTGTATGTTTTCAATTATATCTACTGCACTTTCAGAAGACAAAAAGCTGCAAATACTATTGCACAGAATTATGAGCTTTGAAGATCTGGATTATTTTCAATTAAGGATGAAAACATTATTAGTCTTTTCTCAACTCTAGCAGAAGTCAAAGAGAAAGATGAAAAATATATGAATTTGCATTTAGGAAAAGGAAAAAACTGCAGGGAATAATCTGAAAAACTAGATTTTTCTGAATGAACATGTATTTCAGAAGAGATAAATATAGTACATGAAATACATGATTCAAGCAATTCAGTACTGGATGGTACTGAATAAAGTAATAATTACCAGGGGAAGAAAAAAAAAAAAAAACAACAACTAAACAAAAGAAAAAAAAATAAACTTCTAAAACAAAGTAACAAAGTCAAATAGGAAAAGTTCTTTTTGCTAAATAAATATAAAAACTAGTGAATGGAAAAGAATAGAGGGACAATAATAGTTTAAATTGATATAGTCTTAAGACTAAGATCAAGACCATATAGTATAAGTTTTGTCTCAAAACTAAATTAATATTTAGATACATAAATTGATAAAGTGATTCTTAACCTACATGGTATGACAGGTATGTTACTCGATAGGGAACAATTGGTATCACAATGGTTAGGAATGGAAAACTTTATTCAGAATAATGTGTACAACCAGCCACTCATGTTCAAACTGATGCAAGAAGACACAAGACTTTTTAAGATACCCACGGGAACATGGAAACTATTAATAATCAAAACAGAAAGTAAAGCTGAAAAGCTGCATTACAGCTCTATAATAGTAAATATTATGATGAGCATAAGGAAGGATGAACCTTTAAGATTTAGAAACGACACGAAGACAAACAAGCCGAAACTAGTAGTAAACTTAGTTTGAAAAACACTGATTTCTATTCTATTAGAGAAGCAAAGTTTTGGACCAATTTTTAAGTAGTTTGCGGACAATATTATGCTTAGGTGGCAAATAATAATGGAAAAGTGTTTCCAATAATATTTGAGTTTTGCTGAAATACTTCAGAATTTATTTAATTTGAATGAAGCTAGAACATTTTACTATCAGATAAAATGACATGGTATAGCTGATTTTATTAAACTATTTAGTTCAATGATTTAATGGATTTTTTTTCCCCCTTCTGCACTGCCTTTCAGCAATCCAGTTACTTGCTTAATGAAAAAAAATAGCCATTTTTAGTGAGCAATCTGTCAGTGATCATAATTTGCTTCCTACTCCATAAGGCTCCTTTCTTGCACTATGGGAGAAAATATTTCTTTTCATAAACAGTAATATAACACATTTTCAATTTTCAGATCATTCCCCTTTGGGACAGTGGCCTTGTGAAATGACTGCTTGGAGCTGTATTTTTAAAGGGAAATAAAAGTTTCTTTTGAAAAGCCTTAGCTGAAGTTCTGAAAAGGGGTGTTAAAGACAACTTCTATATTTCAAATGCAACATGCAATTTTTTTTTTTTTTCCCAAACAATGAATGTATTAACTAGCTGGAAAGTTATATCCAATTTTACTACAAAATAGCTACTAAAACTCATACTTCAGAATCATGCTTTCAGAGCCATGCACACATGGGTACATCTCTGTTTAACTTGGCGAGTAGTTACTATCGCTATCAACAATTTACACTACATGCAATCTCTAGCACTTTCACAGTATGTGAAACTACATACAGTCTCCGCAGGATTCAAGAAAGTAAACAATTCTTAGAGCAGTAGGACAGCAGAGAGATTAACACATTACAGGATTTGATAAACTGCATGAAAATGCAAGAATCACAATGGTTCCATTCCCAATAAAACATTTAGCCAAGTAACAATGGAAATGAGGTTATAGGAATGCATTTTGGCAAAGATGCAACAGCCTTAAACGAGGTCTTCCTACTCCATAGTGATTCCCTGAAAAAGGTGCTGAGCTGAAAAAGTTAGACCAGAAGCCTTTTATTGTGCTTTCAAAACAGCTGCTGTGAAATACACATTTTTATATGTGCCATAAAGAAGACATTCTCATTAATCAGAAAACAGCAGAAGTGAAAGAAAAAAAAAAAAAAAAAAAAAAAAAAAAAAGGTGATGTATATCCCAGTTTGCTTCCCAGCAAAAGCGGACTTGGCACCTACAGTCCAAGGAAGCAAGGGGCTGTTTCTTCCTACCATAAATGCGCTCTTGACAGACCAAATAACTCTCCCCTTTACAGGAAGCAAGTTCACAGAGGAGCTGCAGTGCACTGAAAAGTGAATATTAACTCAGAAAGAAGGGGCTAGAATAGGACAGATTAAGTTACAAGTAATTTCTTACGTTTTCTGGCTTTTCACTACATTTGCTTTTCCAGCACTAAGTTAAGCAAAATACTTCAGACTTAAAAGCTAAGCTAAGACTAAGCAAAACCGAAACTGATTTGAAACAAGATTTTAGTTTTAAAATGTTCGTAATGAAAACAGATTTTCAGTCTACAGTCCACAAGTGGGAAAGACACTGCCAGCAAGAGCTAATGCTGGAAGTCACTTATTTCACAAAGTGTTGTACAAAAAGAATAATGGTTGAGAGAGCAGGAAGTGAAGAACATGAAGAGGAAAGCTTGACACGCCTCAAGAGATATTACTGCTTTACTTTCTGTTGTGACGATTATCATGCAGTCAGGACATTATAGGACACATAGTATCTTCCCCTGTTGTTTATATCCCTGGCTTTCTTAGGCACTTCATGAACTAAGCAGCAACCTAGAGTTTCAACAAGCTTAGTTTTGAATTTTAATGTTAATAAGGTTAAAACATGCTAACTCTACCGGTTCAGCTGTTATGAACTGCATTCCCAGTTCATCATTTCTAAATCCCACCTGAATGGTTTGAATGCTTACCTCTGAAATCTCAAGCTGAATTAAACGACTAGCAGTCAAGCAGAAATCAAAATATGCAAATTTTCATGTATTTAATCTCCTTGATAGCTGTCTCCTATTACTAGTACTATGTAAACATTAATAGTAATTAAAGTTTAGGGAAAAAAAGTTAAAAAAAAAAAAAAAGTGGAATAATAAACTTGAAATTTCTTGTTTCCTGACTCACTGGTTTTTAATTCATTTTTATTTTTCTCAAAGTAAATAACTCCAGACAAAAATGAGCTGTAATAATAATCCAGGTTCTTAACTGAACTCTACAATTTGCAAGTTTTAGTGCTGGGTTTTTTTCTTTTCCTTAGCAGAAACTTCCATTCTGGATAATCCACCGTTGAACTAGAAAATTTTGTACGGTCTTTTTTTAATGAGATTGTCAACAAATTTCAAACAGACCAATGCCTCCTCATTTACAGCTCTCTTCAGAATACCACATTCATCAGCAGTTATAAATAATCATTCACATTTCCATTTAGATGTCATCTTGTCCATGTTTCAGCAACTGGAGGGCAGGACCTCCTGATACCTGTGCTTCTTAGGACAGAAAAATGTTTTTCCTATTTTAAAATTAAATTGGATGAGGCATATTTAACTAAATATGTTTCAAATAATCAATTCTGGTAGAGACTGAACATTTCAATACAGTTGGAGAAAAACAAATATGTATGCAATTTTTGCTCCTACATAGGGGTCACTCTGCTGCCTTTACAAAATAATATCTATTCTTACTCACCTAGGAAGGTCTATTGATGTAAATGGATTTATATGAGAGAGTAAAAACTGCAGGATTTAAATTATTGTCAATGGGTCACTTTATTCAACTTGGTACAATTAATGACAACTCCAACGTGTAATTTGTCAAAGTTATATGGTCAGAACATCCTCTATCAATAGATTTGCATGCAGAAACTCAACCATCTATTTCAGGATCACATGGAACATATAAAGGTCAATTACAAATTTCTCTCTCTAACACAAGTGCAGATGTATTATACCTTGTTCCTGTAACAGGCAAAGCAAAGAGCAAGCAAGGTACCTGTAGATAATGTCGATTAAGATCACAAAGAATGTAAGTAATCCAAATCAGGACATTTCCTACTTAAAGACTACCATTCACAAAATATCAATACTGATTTATTGACAGAGCATGCAAGTTGGAATGGACCATGCATAACAGAAAATATGAAAAAATAGCAAATGGAGAGAGTAAATAGCTATGTCAAAAGGTTTCACACACTGAGACAATGCAATAAAATGAAAACATTACATTTTTAAAAAGTAATTTAACATCTCTGAAGTTCATCTGTGCATGCCACCATCATAAAATGCAACTTTTCACTCACCAAAGTTGAGTTATGTGAAGCATCACCTGAGACCTCGGGTGTTCTTGTGCTGTTTGGAAGTCTGTGAGGGTTACGAGCTATCGCTTGGCACCAGCCCAACATTTTCTCCTTCCACTTATCCCTTCTCAATTTCTGAAATTCTGAAAATAATTTAGAGTCCCTGAAACATTGACGCTTTGAATTTATTGCTTGCATGTCTCTGGATGCATGCCTTTAAAAACAGCTTTTTAAGTTGTATCCAAACAAGCTTATAAACATATTTTTATTACATGTTTATTTAAAGTACTCTGATGGGTTATGCCATGCAGGTTAGAAGAGAGGTACGCGCTTTCATCATGTTACATGCATTAATACTATTTTAGGGTCAGAAAATTCAGTGCCTTCTCCCTTTAAATCTTTCTTAAGTTGACAGTTTTCTATTAAAGTATTATTTTAAAGGAATTCTATTACAAAATAACTGAGACTAGCATCTCTCCTAAAACCATACAACATTTGGATACAATACCCCACATTCTCAGAAACCACTCGGAAACAACAATAAAGTAGTGGAAGGTATTAAAAAACTAATAGTGGGAAAACACATACAGGTACATACTCATGCCTGCACCCACCAGAATACTTGTGTTGCAACTAAATAAAATGGATGTACTGAAAATAGCAAAAAGTAATACACACACATCAGCAATAAATCCTACATGCCAACTGTAAGTTGCCTGTGAAGTTTTCAGTTTGTGATAGTAACAGAAAATTTATTTTAAGTAACACTAACATTCTGGAAATAGAGGACTAAGTCTGGGGGTTTTGTTTGTTTTTGAAGTGTACAAAATTTTTGTAACTAACAATCTACTTTTCCCAGCTGTAATACATAATGCAGGTCTTCAGTGCCAAACTTTGCTAATTAATTACAAAATGTAACTTGGAGCAATTTATTTTCATCCACAACATCTAAAGCAATTTGTAATCTGGTTGTTTATAGCATTTTGAATTCAAAGTGTGTTTTTTTGTAACATCATGAAATACAGCAAACAAAAAGATGAACCTACCAGGTTGACTGACCACTACTTCAATGCTAGACTGAATAGATCTGGAACATACATAAAATAATGCTATAAAGACCTTACATGGCAAAGTAGCACCTATTTAAAGCGATTAGCATTATGTACTTGCAAAGTTTATTTTTTCCTACAATACTCCATGCGTTACACAAGGACATGCTTCTGTTTACAGCAGGCTTTAATCTTTCCAGGTTATGATTCTGATAAACTATAGCCCCTTCTTGAATAGTTACAGTTCTATTCAATTCACTTCCACACTTACCATTAATATTTAATTTTCAAAGCATTAAATCTCCAAACAACCTCATGCAACTGACAGTAAGGAGCAAGTGGGAACTAGCCTTAGCTTTTACATGCTTGAAATTATTAGATGAGTGACTCTACAAGTGAAATCTTAACAGGAATCATGAAGATATACCTGTAAAATAGTAATTACATGAAGGCTGCCACATAGGCTCTTGACCACCTGTTGAGTCAAATCCACTTTTGTATTATAAAGTATTTCAGTCATAGACTTTCAAGAATTCAGTCCCTTAGGGCGGGAGTACAATCCAGCAAAGGCTTCAGAAGAAGTCTAACTGAAGGGCTGACTAAACTCATTGCCACCAACTTAGCAGCAGTTACCATTTCCACTGAACCTGAGCATCCACTGTCTTGCAAACCCTAAGAGGCTGTTTAATTTCCTTGATTTCATAAAGGCAACCAGCAGAACTTTGCATCCCAAAATGGTTATATACAGATGCAAAAAACAAATCCATGCTTTAAATTACTTTCATTGTATATCCAACATATCATGAAGTACGTAAAAGGAAATCCAGAGAATCAGAACAAGCAACAGAAGAGTAAGCATCTGCACATCCTGCTGTGCAACTTGGAAAAATAGGCAGTAAATATGAGACATCTTTCCCCCCCACTCCCTCCTCCCCCCACCTTCCAGGCCCCAAGCTTCTACTGTGTATCCTAGCTAATTTCTACAACATTTGTGCTGAAATACTATTTACCAGCTAAGCAGGGATGAAATAACAGTGGAATCTGATTTCTGCTTCTGCTGGTCTCTTTATTTGTTTTCCAAACTGGAGCACACAGAGTCTTCTGAGAAAATAAAATGCCTGCAGAAGTATTCAGATATTTCTGGAATTTCCTGGTTTTCATTCAAAATTTCAAGTAGAGAGCATTTCAGTATTATTTAGACTTTTCAAAATGAGACAAACCTTTTGGTTCTGCTGCTCTGGAACCTGTCATGGTGTTTCCTTGCATATTGTCATGTAAGTGGAGTTTACAAGTGGAGGGGGGATTTATAATACTGTATGAGGTATGACACTGGTCAATTCAACCTGGATGAAAAGGGATGAGCTGCTGCTGCTCTGTTGAAGACTGCACTTGAGGCTAGGCAAAGAAGCAGAACTTAATTTACAATTGGCAAGTGAAGTTTGTAGAAGAGGTGTTGAGTCAAACTTCCATGCCACTTGAACCTTCACAGAAAAACAGCTTTGGGGAAGTGGTTCTCCATTTTCATAATAACAATCAGTAACTCCTTAACAGAACTTTTCACTACGCACAAGACTTACAGACAGATTTCATTTATCTTCTTTGTAAAGATTGCTGAACTGCATTCTACCATGACTAGTATCTTTCTTTTTTCTTTTTATGCAGATGCCTGGAAACTAGAGGTTAATTTTGGTTGAAGGAAAAAAAAAAAAAAAAAAAAAAAAAAAAGAAAAGAAAAATGTAAAAATAATTACAAAACACATGTTTGAAATAAATGTACAATTTTTTTCAAGTGTGCTTCAGAATAATACAATATAAAGATTACAGCCTGTAAGAATGTATGTACAACTTTTTTCAGCTTGCTATACCTGAAGAGATATCAAGAAAAGAAACTCCCCTTGTTCTCTAAATGCACACCATGAAGAAGAAGGCTACATGTTCAGCTGGTGCAGCTCACTGCCTGGGAGCCCTTTACTGCTTTGCTTCAACCCCCCAAAAAGAACGTTAAATTGGAAAAAAACAAACAAACAAGCATAACTCTTCAGAAAGTCTTCATCTTTGATTTTAAAAGAATAATATTTCAATCTTTAGTTAAAAGATATTTGTCTCCAGATCACTGTTAAGACAGAAAGCTTCCTGACCATTCTCCCAAAGAAATATTCAGTCTTTAAAAAGTCTCTCTGAAGTCATAAAATCAAAGAATGGTTGGAAGGGACCTTCAAGGTTATCCAGTTCTAACCCCCCTCCTGCCAGAGGCAGAGATGCCACCCACTAAACCAGACTTTCCAGGGCCCCATCCAACCTGGTCTTGAACACCTCCATGGTATCAATCTAGTATATTTAAGTCAACCTAGTATATTTAAAATAAGCAGCTGAAAAGACACCCAAGGAATAAAACATAGTTCCCAAGTTCCTAGAAGCCTAAGGCCGGCTTGAAAATCTGTTGCACTTACTGATGAGCAGCTACTGACACGAATAGTTAGTTGAAGCTTCCTTTGGAACCATCACACTCTCAATCACTTATTAAGAGAGAAAGGTTTGGGTCTTCAGTGAAGAACCTAATATTCCTTTACTACTTACAAATCACCATCTTACTGTTATTTGAGGCTTCTATTTAATAGAGCTTTATGTGTCAGCCTACTTTCTTTGTTTCCAAACCTTATTTGTCTACCAAACTTCAAGCATACTTTTAGCAGAAATGAACCTATAATGCTGCATGTTTCAGTGTACAGTGAATTCTTCCAGAGATGTGTTAGTGTAGAGAATTAGTGCAAAAATCCACTATCTCTAGAGCCATGTGCTCCTCATACTTGGGGTGGATACGAGCAAATTCAACCCGAGAATACAATTCTACACATCACATATAAGCCTGCAGTGTTTTATACTACACAGTTTGGGTTTGATCACAGATGAAGTGAAAAATAACTTAGTCTAGGGAATATTCTACAAAATGACTCTCTGCACAGCTGGATACTCCTGGTACTTAAAACTGACAAAGAAGCATAAACCCTAGGCAACAGCTGTAGTTCAGTATGACAAAGGTAACTACCTGAAGTCATTATGAGTTTCTACACAGTTGAGACAAGTCTCAGCATTTTAACAACTCCTCTCCAATGTCAGCTGGCAAGAAGTCTAGGTTCAAAAAGGTTTATGACCTATTAAGAGCAGATGTTAGTTTAGAGCTCAGCAGTGTCTATGCGAGGCACGGCTCTAGTGAAGAGTGGATGCCTGGCAGCAGTGTGTGCCGTCTACCTGCGGCAACAGCCCTCCAAGGATCTGTAAGCAGACCATTCCCAAGAGCAACACCAACATCAGGCCTCGGTAGGGGAGCATCCAGCCCCTTGCATGCTGCCTGTACTCATGAAGATTGGGAGCCTTCCAGTTATAGGCACAGTCCTATTCTGTTCCTCTGAGGACACAGAACTACTCAGAACAGTTGCAATTCTTTTTTTTTTTTTTTTTTTTGGTCGGGATGAGTCAAAATGATGTCCATGACGACTATACAGATCATATCTGAAAGAAGGACTTGGCATTTGCACATACAACTGAAGGATTACCACCTCAAATAAACTGCTGGGAAAAAATCTTAATTCTGTTCCTATAAATTACTTCACCCGTATTTTTTTTCAGGGAAACAATATTTACCTAGAATTTGGGCAAGCAAAGGGACATAGAAAATTAGAGATTCAAGTTGTTGCACGATGTTAACACCAAATAATAGGGGTTTAGTTAAGGATGATTAGGAAGTAGCCAGTTAGACAAAATAAAAGCATAACATCTCAAAAATAAAAAAGTTCATTAATCTGGCAAGAGAAAAGAATTGGTATAATTAATTCAGGGAAGTAATTAGATTCAGGTAAGAAAGGCCTCAACAAAGGCTGAATTAAAATGACATATTATTAAAGGTTATGCTTTTTGCAGTACTTACCAGGATCTAGTAACTAGCATAAATCAGCAGGAAATTAAACACAGAACATACTGTTCTTTATCTAAGCTAATAGTTTTATTCTCTGTGTTCGAAGACTCCCAAAAGCAATCAAAGTGATGGTATTTGTCCAGCACCTAAACACACTACATGACTTGACAGATCAACAAAATACTCCAGGAGCAGAGCTGCAGGAATATTTAAATGCAAATAGCCTTCAATTGCTGAGCTCTGGTAAGAGAAATATAGTCCCTGTTGTTCTTTGTGTATCTCTTGTTTTAGTCTTATCAAGCTGTGACTTCCAATCAATTATTCCAATTTGAATATAAACATAAATTCATGGGCTGGAAGCACTGAAAAGCTCCAGTAGCTTGTGCTGTTTGTGTGTCGCAAGGGAGCCATAGGCTTTACTTAACTAGCTAGTCAATACTGCTGTGTATTTCAAGAACAATTCCGTGTTACCATGGCATAACAACATAATGACTCCAACTCTGTTTTTGCAAATAAGACGCTCAATCTCAAGTTTGAAAATCACCTCTGTATCTGTAGATATGTGATCATGTTAATGGCTATAGAAGTCCAGTACAATTTAGCCTGGGGAGGAGGGGAAAAGACGAACACAACTGTTTATTTCACAGTAAGTGCTAAGTACCACCTGCCCCTCTAAACTGAACAGTTTTGTAAAAAAAATAAATACATACAAAATTAAATTGAGACCATCATTTTATTTACATAACTTACAATGTTTTAAAGGTTATCAGTAGCCTCAAAGGCCATCAACCTAATAAAAAAAATTATCTTCCTAGCTAACACTTGCTAAAATACCCACCTAACATGGTAGCCACATAAAAAAAAAAAAAAAAAAAAAAAAAAAAAGAGAGAGAGACCAAGAAAAAACAAGCACACATGCCCAGAGCCCAGAAATAACTCATGACACCTAGAATGATGGTACCGATGAAGAATCTACTGTTATTAGTTTTCTTGTATAGTTACTGCATGCACACAATCTAACTCCTCTGCATTAAGTGGACACAAGAATCTGAATTCAAACATGTTCTCACATTTCTTAATGATGGATTCCAGAAGGGCACTACATGAAGAGTACAAACCCAATAACACCCAAGCAAATGCATTTTCCTAGCTATAAAGATAAAACAACGCTGTGGTGTAACTTAGTTATGCTTACAGAATGTGTCACTTCAGCATTTATTTATAAACATAACCACAGTATCAGCACACAGCCTTATAGTACACCCTGTATTCAAAGATTTATTACCAAGTTTTCTAGAACTAACTTAAATTAATTGTTGATTTAAGCCAGCATTCAATGAATCAACTAGCACAGAAGATTCAGTGAATCTTCTCATATTACTAAATGTTACCCAATAAATTTTCAGACTATAAAAGTTAGTATTCTGATTCCTCTGTATCATAATTAACAATATTATTTAAAACTAATAGCAAGCCAATGTTTTATTATTTCTCTTACATAATGCTAAAATATATTTTGTGTTATAAAAATATATTTTGTGTTATAAAAATATATTTTGTGTTATCCTTAGCCCTTCAAGAATCTGTATCTGTCATAATTAAGGATCCAAATTTCATTCATTACTCAGAACGGTTTAATTGCTGACAATAAAATCAATTGAATATGACTGGTGTGAAATTATTGCAGGTAACATTGCTCTGACTAACCACTATATAACCACTACATCCAACAAGTGACAAGAAATCTTTAAAAGCTTTCAAAGAAAATAGTCTTTTGGGCTTCTAAAGACATAAAAATGTAGGAATGTTTGTCTTTATAGTCCACACATTCTTTTTTGCAGAATGAAAAACATCTCTTGTGTAAAGCAGAAAGCAATTTTAAATCACTCAAGGCTCTTTAGAGAAATTGTAAGTTTTTTTTCCCTGTAGTAACTTCTTAGTATTGTAATTCTGCCTCCTTGCATTTGTGAAGTCTGCAAGAAAATGCTGATGAATTAGAAGAAGACACCTGTATATTATGGATATATATATATATATATAAAATCTTGACATATGTAGATGCTGCCAAGTCTGTATTTTCCTATGCAAAGTTGTTAGAAACTATTTTAATTAGCAACCTTTGTACCACAACCAAATACAACTTTGTCTTCTAAAAGGTTTTTGCTCACACCTAATTTTCTTGGGAACGTTTCGTTCATCAGAGGTTAGATGTCTCTCGTGTCTTCAGAGATCTGAAAAGCAAAGCAACCGTGTGTGCTCCTTGCATGTTCTTGCCTACAGGTAAGTGACAAAAGGCTGCCTAATCCTTCCTCAGGATCTGTGCATGTAAATTCCAGACACATTGGACTCCCAGGCAAAAAGGAGAACAGTCTTGAAAAAAACACATTGTTTAGTCTTGTTTTGAGAACAAGCACAAATGACGTGGTTTTGCTTTGTGAGTTTGCATATATTTAACCATGTGTGATTGCCAAGCCGCTTAAACCAAATACGTGTAAAAACCACACTGAGCACTTGGCAGATGGACATTCTTCAGGGAAGCCACAGGAAGAGCAGAAAAATCCACAGGATGGTAAAGCGATAACTAACTCATAACAAAGTTATGCGTGCCGTTATCCAAACACACAGGGCATAAGAAGCTAAGCTAGGTCTTTAATGAACTTTGTTCTGCATATGCAAAAGGAAAAGTCTGTCTTGCAAAGCTTTTCCTCATTCTTACATGGTTTATAGAGAAAAAATGTATTTTCAAGACATAAGAAAAAAAAAAACAAACACCTTGAATCAGGCAGAGCTCATTTTTGAAGCAAAATATAAAGACAGATAAATTTATTTTACTTAATTAATAAAGGTTAGATATCTGAAAGGCATAAATTAACCACTAAACACCTCTGTTTCAAAGGACGGATAACTGATACTGAACTTAAATGGGTTTTTAAGAAAATCACATTTCATTGAAGTGCCAAAGGTACACATGCTGAAGTGTGCCAGACCACAGGTGGCATCTCCCCTTTGTCAAAGTACTTTTAATGGAAGTTCTGTCAAATACATTATCTGGGGCATACACATGTGTATGTATATATACATATATATATACACACATCTTTTAAAGTCCTAAGGATGGAAATCTCATGCTTGTGAGCAGTTTGTTCACTGTACCTGTGACAGGTCTGCCAGATAGCACCTATACTAGAGGAAGGCCATCAGTGCTGGAATTGAAGGCCTATCCTGCTGTTTAGATACTCTTGCTCTTATGACGGACTCTGTAACAACTAGTGTGAGACTGGCTATTATCAGAAGGCCACTGCTACTTTATCTATGCCGGGTCTAATATTATTCTTACCTAATTTTGGATAATTTTCAGAATCTCTTTCAGGCTGAGTGACGCCAGAATGACAGAAATGCAATCACTGCACCCCAGCTAAGCAGCAGAAACACTTCTGTGAAATTCTAAGCTGCTCCTGTAGGTTCACTCTCTATTCAGAAACAAGATGAAACAAAACATTTTAAAATAAAAACTTGAGAAAAATAATTAAGCTCATTACACCCAGCATATTCCCTGCACTCTGCCAACTCTTTAAGGAGAGAAAATTTGGCTACATGCTAATCTTTTTTTTAAAAAAAAAAAGTTAAAGCACTTAAATAAGTGTTTTATTTAAAATTTCATTGTTTCTGACTCTGTGCATTATTTATTCCCCAAACAACACGGTGCAAAAACATTACCATTAAATAAGTGCTCATCAGATGTTTAATAGTAGGAAAACACTTTAAAATTATATTTCTGCCCTATGCATTAGGACAGGTTTTTGTGTTTTTGTTTTTATTTTTTTATAAAGGCCTATAATAAATAAAGTTCAGGCTTAATTTGAGAATATATGAGGACACCCTTAAGAATCCCAGTAATTCTCATTTAGAGAACCATGCTGACGTTTATCCAGCCTTCTGGCCCCTCTCTGGATTTATTTATCTGTTCTATTCTTTATCTGTTTCTATTCATATCACTAAGTTAACTACAAACATCAAAATTAAAAGGGCTACACAATATTTCAACTATTATTTCATTAATACTTAATTTACCCAAGCATTTCCTGATTTTCTTTTTGACAACAGCCAGTGTAACAAGACTAATTGCTTGCAATAATTATTACAGTCTAATTAGAATCCCATTAAAGTATTATTTCTGCTTTTTGAGTTCTAGTTTTGAACTTCAGAATTCAATCTGAGGTCTGCCTTTTCATTTGTTTTCTGGGATGACAGTTGAAAATTATCACAGTAACATTATTCAAAAAAATTATTCACATAATTGTTAACTGTTTGGCTAACATATACTTTGTTTATGTAATGGAATAGTTATTTAAGCTGTTACCAGTAACCGCAGCGTTAGGCCAGTAGGCCAGTCATTATTTATAACTTAAATATATGGAATCCGTTTATCCTGAAATACCTCGAACAGGCCATCTGTCACAATTTCATGCTAGCCGAGATCGGACCCACAGTGATGATCTTGGCAACACAAATCAGAAGGGGGGGGAGGGAGAACCATTGAAGTCCAGTCCTGATGGTATGAAAAAGGATTACTTGCAACAGTGCATTTTAGTTTAGTGGTAACGACTACTTAACGACTTACTTCACCTTTGGTAAAAAAAGAACCTAAATTTTCTGCCCTCAGTAGTTCTGTTACAAGTTTTCATCAAATGGAATTTGGCTCATATCAATTTATTAGGTAGTATAACCAATTAATTGTAGATAACAAAATATGCCCTCCTCAAAATATTTAGCAGGATTTTCTTTATTATAAACCAGACAACTTTACTTGTTCTAATACATGGAAGTATTAGAACAAGCCCAGAGGAGGGCCAAGAAGATGATCAGAAGCTGGAGCACCTCTGAAGTGAAGACAGGCTGAGGAAGTTGGGGTTGCTCAGCCCAGAGAAGAGAAGGCTCCGGGGAGACCTTATAATGGTCTTCCAGTACCTAAAGGGGGCCCACAGGAAAGCTGGGGAAGGACTCTGTCCGGGAGTGTAGGGATAGGACAAGGGATAATGACATTAAACCAAAAGAGGGTAGGTTTATATTAGATATTGGGAAGAAATTCTTCACTCAGAGGATTGTGAGGCACTGGCACAGGCTGCCCAGAGAAGCTGTGGATGCCCCATCCCTGGAGGTGTTCAAGGCCAGGCTAGATGGGGCTTGGGGCAGCCTGGTGTGGTGGGGGGGGGTCCCTGCCCGTGGTGGGGGGGGTCCCTGCCCATGGCAGGGGGTGGAACAGGATGGGCTTTAAGGTCCCTTCCAACCCAAACCATTCTGTGATTCTACAGACTTTCAGTGTTTTAACAAGTAACTTCCAAAAGAATAACAAATTTCACCTAACTAATTTCAAGTCTGTTCTTTTTAAATGGAAAATATCTGTACCTCAGTTTCCAGAGGTGACTGAATTTTCCATCAGCTAACACTTAGAGGAACTATTTCATGACTATTCATCAGTCACTGAACAGCTAAAAATTTGTACCGGTGGATAATCAAGAGCAAATTTCTTACGAGCACGACTTATTAAAAGTAATAAGGAGCTAAATGCAGCCAGAAACCAATGCAACAATGTTTTATAGAATTATCTGAAGGAATATGAAGGCAAATGAATAAAGGTACTGATAGCTGAACAAAACCAAAAACATTGTAATACCAGACCATAATGAATTACTAATTATTTCCATACAGAATGCTGATTTTGTTTCTTCATAAAACACAGCCACAGGACATGCAGTTACTGTGACAGCAATACTCATGGCTGTCAGCAAGCTAAGGTTCACGCAGCCTATCCTACATCACACCTGTAGTATGCCACTCTTCACAAGCCATTAAAAATTCAGATATAGTATTTGCTGTGTTTGGTAATTAAAGTGTAAAACTAAAGCAGAGCATCAGCTTGTCCTGTTTCAGACTAAGCACAAAGTAGGCATCCAGCCCCTTGCTGGTATTTCCAAAGAACCACAAAGAAAGCAGACATCAGCAAGGGTACCGATGAAACGGGAAGTTGCAAGACTGAGATCAGGACTGTACAGGAGGAGACAAAGGTAACACTTCATGGGGGCAGCGATGTCTCCCTTCTCCTGTCTCCCTTCAGTGACTGGGCAAATGTAAAAAGATTTCCAGCTCTGCCATGGCTGTGGTGTGGAGCAGCAGCTCAGGCAGCAAAGTCCCATCCTGTGTTGCCCGGAAGGTTTGATCTCTACCTCCGACAGTGCCCTGCAGCATGCCACTGTGCTACCTCTGACTTTGCCACCTCTCATTCTGCCATCTTTCACACAGTGTTTTACAAAACAGCGGTGCTGAGGCCCACACAGCAAAGCACGATGTGGAGATGCCTGTGGCAGTTCTGGGACATGGCATGGGGCAGTCCAGTTTTGGAGACGACCCAAAAGCTGTGTAACTCTCAGAGCAGCTCCATGGCTAAGCCATAAGCCTTGCCCTCATGCAAATTTCTTCACAGCAGCCTTTGGCAGTCATGCGACCTCTCAAATAAGCTCAGTGCTAACTTGAGTAGCTCTGCAGCATAATTTAAAGAGTTTTATCTTCCTGTACTCAATGTGCCCCCAACCAGTAACACCTGAGCATCCAATAATTTTGAATGATTTGTCTTCCTACAATCCCTTTGAGATGCTATTCTCTGCCTTCTACAGACAAGATGCAAGCCGTAGCAATCCCTTGCCAAGAGTAGCCATGTTTCTGATTCAACAAGATCTTGAACCAAAGCCTTCTACAGCCCAGGCAGGCAAAGTCATTCACCAACGCAGAGTCTCTCCTGTGCTTAAACATTTGTACTGACTGGATAATTTTACAGCTCTTTTTTTTTTTTTTTTTTTTTTCCCAGAACACTATTTTTATCTTTTTCTGAAAAATTCTCCCTTCTCAGTTACCAACTCTGTCTTCTTCTGCAATCTGTACCCATCTATGTACTCTCCTGTTCCGATCAGTAAAATACTTCTATACTCAACAGCCCTTTGAGCTGGCTCATAGGCCATGTCGCCTTTATTAAGCTGTACAGTTCTTTGAAGTTCAGATTTTATTATTTGGACATTTTACACCAAACGCAGACATTTTTATTGCTTTAATTTTTAACTAAAGTCTGTAGTACTTTGACACTTCTAGCTCTCTTTTAAACTATTTATTTTCAAGATGAGCAATACATCTCTAATCATTTTCACACAAAGGCCCTCTCTCATTTGAGGTAAGCAAGCATCCTTCCTTGCTGGCACTAATGATTTTATTCTCTTCAGAAACATGTATTAGGAATACATAATTTGAACAAACCACTTTTTTACTGCGTTATCAGGAGACTTAATGGCAATTTTGAAACATATGCCATGCCATAGCTCTCAGTTAACTGATGGGAACAAATACGCTTTCCCAATGCCATTCCATTCTCCCTTTCTCAAGTGCAGGAGCAGACTGAGAACACACTTGCTAAGCACGAGCTCCACAGATATGATTTGATTAAGGACCTTTTCTCTGTATAGAGTTCCACAGAAACAAAGTTTGCCTCAGGAGACAAGAAATAATGGAAAAGAGATGAATGCAAAGGCACACGTAGGTAGGTGGCCTATATTCAGCTACAACACTTAGGAAGCTAAACAGAGGGAAACTCATTCTGAAGGTAAGAGCTGCATTTAACTGCAGGCCAGCAGAAGTAAGGAGTATTTTGAGAAGTCTTGAGGGAAAAAAGAAGTGTGTAGGTAAAAATAATTACACACAGGCTGGCTTGTTATTGCTACCGAAGTGCTCATGTTAAAAGACTCCAAGAGCAAAATGAAGAACCCCCCGGCTCAGCTTTTGCAGCAGCTGGGGTACAGAAAATCCAGGTCAGGGCCCTGATAATCACGTGGAAGCGGATAGGAGTAAGCGCAAGACAAATAGAATGGTGCAGACAGGACACTCAGATAATGGGGTCAAACACACTCAACTGGCATGTGAGGAACAGGGAAATGAAACGTGCACAGAGAATATAAAACAGCAAAGCAGCAGGTACAGGAGTCTTATGGTCTATTCTGACTGTGGCCTTTGGGAATTTTGTTTTAATAGTTGAACTTCCACGGCGTTGTTTAAGCACTTGTTAACCCACTTTGCAAATCGTTATGGGTTGGTTGAGTTAAGAAGTGAAGGACGGACTGCTAATCTTGTGTCTGCGCTGAAGCTGTATCGTGTTTGGAAGGCTCAGGATCCCCTGGGCCGACAGAGATGTTCCAGTATGTCTGAAACCATGACCTGTTTACCCGTGCCAGCACAGCACTACGACATGGTGTCCTCTGGAACGGACAGACTATTCTCACACATAGCATATATATTGAGTTCCTGAGTATGTGTTTACTTAAGTCTGTATTGACAACCTATAGGACTGCAGCTTGCTTAATTAGCATTAACACTTGTTGTTAATACAGATTAATATTGTATACTTATATGCATTACACTTCCTGCACTGAAAGAGAAAAAATTGAAAATAGAAAATACATTTGCACTAAGAATATACTTCTACCTGTTACCTAAGATCAAGTAGAACAGGTTTAGTTTTGATTCTTTTTGCTTTTTTTCTATGACATTTAAATGCAAGTTCCACCATAGAACAAAAAGAAATACATCTGAGTTGTTAGCATATATGCAAAATTCTATTCCAGAAAGTTATTTTTCCACCAAGTAAAAAGCCCACAAGAGTAGCAGTGCAGAATGAACGTGCCAGCTCAGATTTGCTTTTTAGTGGTACTGTAGCTCTACTACAGAAGGAATACTTTTTACAGTTTTACAGAAGGCACCATATAGTCCTTTAAGTTACAAGAAGTTACCAAAAAAATCCTGAAATAGAAACAACACTGGGAATTAAAATATGTTTTTCTTCTTGTAAGCTCAGTACAAGTATGAAGTGGCATGGTATCAGAAGTGTGAAAATTACACATTTTTTTTCTTTGCTACTGCCACTAACTGCTGCCACATGAAAAAGAAAAATGAAAAAGTCCTGCAATATGAATAGATGATGGAATCTTCTCAGCATACTGGAATGTACATTTTTCACATTCAGAAACTGGTAAAATAAGCAAATTGTACAGACAGGATGAATGTCAGGCACCCTTTAAAGACTATGTGAGTTTACTAATTGGGGCCTTCTACATTACACTTACCACAACAATGTCAGAGGTTGCTGATTATATAAATTTAATTAAATGTTAAGACAACACTATATAGTCACACTTTACTGACAACCACTAATCAGGCGAAGCAATTTATCAAGTCAGCAGAAAGCTATCACAGGCCTACAGTATAAAACAAATGGCAGTAGAGCTAAATACACCAGCCAAAATACAAAATATTTCATGTTCTCTGGTTTTTGTCCCTCCTCTTTAGAAAAAAAAGATATTTGAAATAGCATTTCTATCATAAAGCAAACTGTAAATAGTCGTGGGAAATCTGTGCACTGAAATTTAAATCCTTTTCTCTCTGGATAAGAGCTACCAGTAATCAGCAGCATTCTCAGCATGGCATCAATTTAAGCTCCCTGCTAATAGTTTAGATTCATCATTCAGTGTTCGCTTGCACAGAATAATTCATTGCTCTCTCATTCATCAAGCAGCAGGTAAATATGCTAAATATTCTTCTGAAAATGAAGCAGCTGTTCAGTCTGCCAATTTGTGTCAAGTAGCCGAAATCAAACCAAGACTGCTTGGTAGGTAACAGGCGAGATAGGAAGATCCTTATTCCCCGTGACAATGCCCCAAGGGTCTTGGCTGTCGCTGTATCTTTCTGTTTTGTGACTGTGAGGTTAAGAACAGTAGCTCTTGGAGGGAAATCTATTAGGATCTTCTAAACATTTTTAAGCAACTTACAGAAATACCTCACAGTCACCAAACACCTTTCTAGTATATTTTGAACTGATCACATATTCAGAACTGACGAACTACACACTGCTAAGGGAATAATTATGCTAAAAGTGTTTTACAATAAGCCATCACAGAGCTATTGTCACAAACCTCACTTTCAGACGTATGTTTAACCTAATTCTGAAGATCCATTGTATCTAAATATTTATATTGCAAGGCCTGGTTTTCAACAAGCACAAGTTAAGATTTCGGTAAAGTATGATTACAGTTTGTTTTACGAGGCGGAACCTCAGATTAACAGAAAATTGGTTTAATTGGCTTTGAACATTTATCATAGGTTCACTTGACAGTAGCGTTTGCTAATAGTGAAGTGTAACTGTATTTCGCAAAGAATAAAAGCCTCAAGTAATTTTTAAGCGATGCTGGACTATTGCATGATACAGTTTTGATTAGTAAGAACTCACACAGAGATGGAAGCTGGCCTCAACTCTTTGGCTTCACGTAAGAGCTGGATGTTGCCTAAGCAACTAGTGCTGCGACTGCCTTTAGAAAAAACACTAGTAATGGGCTTCAGAGCTATTAAGCCAGGCACCTTCAGAATGAGCTCAATCTAAACCGAAACGGTTAACTATGAGGTAATAGGGACAAACAGGTAGAAACCTATACAGGCAAATCCAACTTCTCTAGCCCCTTACAGTTCTTGGAGGAAAGTCAGCAGTATAATGAACAAAGAAGAGAAATTATTATTTGCCCGGCCTTTCAAAAAGTTTCACATCATATCTTCCTGAAAAAAGATATTTAAGTAAATGCTCATGAAGAGTAGGGAAAGTTCTGTGTTGGACAGAAATGAGTCACGGTTGAACAACAGGAATAAATGACACAGTAGACAGGAATAAATGAGATATTTCTGTTGTGGAAAGAGGACAGCTTCAAGGTTTTACACTACGATCTTCCAATTCTGAAAATTACTAAGTATCTCTTGAAGGCAGCCACTGAACTTGACAAATCAAACAACAAACTGTGAAAAAAAAAAAAAAAAAGCAAAATTTTAGTTCCAGAGTCACATGCTGCTCTTCCTTGCGTTACCTCATACACATGGACAACAATCACTTAACAAAGAGAAGGGGGGGAAAGAACATGAAAACACATTTACTGTACTGTCTAGGTCCTTCTTCAAAACATGACTTCTGATTTCCTACTAGGTTTTCCTACAGCATAAATAAACGCACAAAAGCCTCTCCATTACCCACGTCATCAGCCACAGAGGCCACGAATCAGCAGCACGCTGGATGCAGTCCCAGGGCCACCGCGGTGCAGACACAACCTGGTCCTCAGCACCTCCTTTTGCGGGCATACGGCACATCTGCAGCCACATGGGTTACAGGGCTGGAAGCAGGTCGGGTGTGAAATGGATATTAAGCCAACCTGCATCCAAGCTGGCTTCTGAAAAGCCACACGAGCACTGCCCTGCCCAGGATCCACAGCCTGTGAAGGTTTGCTAACGAAGCCACAGCATGAACAAATGAAGCCAGCTGGGGCCACACTGCACCTGAGCAAAACTAATCCCACACTTGAAGCCCTAGAAAATTTTGTGAAAAAAATGTCCAAGCACTCCTGTATGAATCAGTTCAAGTGAACATGAGATTACAAATTCTCTGCAGGCCAGATCCCTTTATGCCCTGTAGACACACCATCTCAGAATTAAGCTTCTTTTATTCCCCCTCTGATTCTTGTGAAATACAAGGTCTCTACCTCTTCACATTCCTGTACCCCTTTTAAGAGAAAACGCTTCTAACAAGTACTCCTGCAGGATGTATGTAATGAGCAGCCTTCTCTGGGACTGCATGGAGCTAGAACTAGGAACAATTTTTTTTTTCCATTGACTATTCTTTCTATCTGACTCTTATCAGAAAAAAAAAAAAAAAAAGAAAAAAAAAACCATTAACTTTTATATTTTAATTATCATTTTTGCTACTGTTAGAGCATTCATTTTAAAGCTGTGACATCCATAAAGCTTATTTGTGAAGTCCGTCATGGATAGGTGGTGTCATTTTATTTTTCACCTCTGCAACACACATTATTCAATACTACAATGGAGGAGGAAAAAACAAACAAACAAAAAAAAAAACGCCTCAAAACAACCTGAATATCTTTCTACTCCCACCACATTCAGGAGGCTAAGGCAGTCCTGCACAAAATCTGCAGAGCCTCGACAGGCCTGGTAGACATGCTGTAGCCAGTCATTACTGCATGCAGGGTTCATGCTGCCACGTCCCCACGGTGTCTTCACAGCAGCTCTGCCTCCCTGGGTTGCAATGTGTCACTGCGAGGCCCCACCTGAGCGGCCAGCAGTCCTCCAGCAGCCAACAGAAGTCAGAAGTCTCGTGGGCTTGAATCCCCACTAAGCCTTCATTGTCGGCTGAAATCCTTGGCGCAAACCCATAATGCCACGCGTCTTCCTCAGCTACCTAGTTCCTCTAGATGTCTGAATTTTAATTGGCTTTGTTCCCTCTGAATAGTTTTGCACAGCATGAGGAACATATGGGCTTAGGCATTTAAGAAGGGTTTCTAAGAGCTTCAAAAAACTGGAAATCTCATATTTCAAGATTATGTTTCACCTAATTAAGCAAATCTGTATTATCTGGTTTGAGAACTGACTTGATGAAATCTGTCATTCCCAGAATTTCAAGGATCGTGTACATGTAAGCAGGGCATTTTAGTGACAAACCCATGGGAACACAGCTGGTGATATTTTACAACAACTTTTGAAGGCTATGAAAAGTGTAAACTTCATCACCTCTACCATATCCTGCAATTTATGTCTCACATGGAAGACAAACATCTGCTCCAGAAATTAAAAAACAATCAAAGTTTGTCAAGAAATTTCTCAGCTTAGAAGGAAAAATTAAGTCAGTAGCCAAGCTGATTAGTCTCTAACTTCAATAACTTTTATATATATAAAAAAGTCACAATATATATATATAAAAGCAAGTTTAAGGTTCTATGCTGAAACAAACAAAAATAAAGCATCCCTAATTTCTGAAAGAATTTATCCACAGGATAATTTATTTTTTTTAGTAGTCATCACTTAGTACCTCATATCATGATCTTCTGAGGATAGTATCATTCCTATCAGACTAATATTCCCTTACAAACATACCTTCCCTTGTTGTGACACTTGATTTCAGCTCATGTTAAAAATAATGCCCATTCTTTTCTATGGAAAACCAACTATATTCATTTTCTATGAATCAGCGTTTCTCTTCACATAATTTAGAAATGAACAGGTCACACTGATGGCCTCTCACTTGACACACCTTCCTTATCTCAGGTTTTTTGCCAGAGATTTATTTGATCAGATACTGATTTTTTAAAAAAGACTTGTCCTGCACGTAATATAATGTAAATCACTTGCCTCGCTTGAATGACATTTGAAGAATCAAGGATTTCTAACAAAGTACAGAATTGTGTTCGTGTAATTCAGATTAAAGAATTCAAAGGAATTTGTATGACAATGGGACAACACGAAACTTCCATGACCACATTTTGGAGTAAAGATTTCCATATTCTCTCTGCTATAACCACAGGACTAGGCAAGCCTAGTTTCCCTACTGCATGCTAAACCTCTCTTTATAAAAGAAGGGGAACCAAAACCATGGTAGATGGCACAGTATTCTAAGTTTTAGATGAATTGGCCTTAGGTATTATAATATTATGCAACAGTCTCTTAAAAATGAAAGATCAGAAATCAAGAACCTATCAACATACTCTAATTTAAACACTAACGTGTAACACCTCTTGTGATGATTTGGACAGTATTATAATAAGATTATTAGCTAAAGCTGTAATTTAGAAAATATTTGACTATAAATGTCTTACTCTTTTAGACAGTCTCGATTATTTGAAGCATTTTTTTTTGAGATGATACTACTTTTGTCATTATTCCTTCTCTTGAAATCCTTTAGGTTTTAAAACCAGAAAATAATGAAGTACAGATTTTTGTGGCTTATTTTTGAAAAAATAAAAAATAAAAAAAAATGAAGCCAACAGAGGGAGGGTGAGATTGAGCAGGAAAGCACTTCTTCAGTGAGGAGAAACCAAGACTTGAAATGAAGAGCAAGTTGAAATCTGGCCTGACAAGTACTTGGCCAAGAAATCCAGCTTTAAAGGAATCAGGAACAGTATACTTGATCAGCCCCTCTTCCCCTTTGTTGCATATGCTGACTGTGTTTTTTCTTACGCTCATGACTCACCACATAAGCACTGGGAGGAAAAAAATACAAACTACTGGGCTGGAGACAATGCAAAGGATAACAAAGATATAAATAAAACATTTCTGCTACTGCACAGTGTGAAAAGGGTTTGGAAAAGGAAAAACAACCAGAGCTTGTGAGAAATGGATTTTCCAAAATGTTTTCCACTTCTGTAAGGCAAATTCTTAAAAAAGCCAGGGCTATAAGTGTACTTCAGTATTTAACAGATTGGTAAAATTTATAACAAGTTCTGTGTGACTGTTACCAACATTTTGCAAGCAATGGAGCAGATAAGAATGAACCTGAGGAAGGGGGACAGAAAAAAAATGAATAATCCTAAAATGAAAAGGTGCGTGGTTTTTCAGGTAGTGATCTCATTTAGTGGATGCCTTCCATGGTGTCCCTCTACCACTCTCCATACAGGATTTATTTAATACTTTCACGGCAGCAGACTAACATTACTCAAAATAGGATCTGTAATGCACTCTACCACTTGCAATCTGGATTTGAATTTGGCGTGCTGACAGCAGCAAGCCAATTCTACTTTCAAAGTGACATTTTTTTAAAAACTTACTTCCTCCTCTTGTGATATTCCACTACTGAAAACATTCAGATGGTGGTGAAAGTTGCTCAGTTAAGTATCATGAAGTAAATAGTTAAGTAGTACAAAGCTGAGCTGTACTGCAATTGGTTTCTGATTAGCACCAATAAAAATGGTCATGGTCTCAGAACTTCTTTCAGTGTTTGCCATGAAATGTTGAACGCAAGGTAAATTTACCAAGTGTAAATGCTGTCAAATCAGCCAAGGCTCTGAAGAGAAGCTCCTGTCTTCTCGTGTGACATCCAAAACAAGCTACACAATGTTCTCTTCATAGCTTTGCAATTCTACTGTTCCTCACACAGATAAGTGCCTGGAATTTAGTAAAGCAACATTAATTGCAGACAAAGTATAGAACCAAGACTACTGCTTTGTGTCATCTTCTGTTTAGTGGAGGACTTCTTAGTGTTAGGTCAGAGGTTGGACTCGGTGATCTTGGAGGTCTCTTCCAACCTAGACTATTCTGTGATTCTGATTCTGTGATTAAAAGCAATGAACAGGAATAAAAAATAAGGAACTCTGTTCCAAGTGCAAAAGTTGGTGACAATCCACAAGAGCTTACAGTCAAATAAAACACAAAACTTGGGGTTGAAATAAGAGATTTGTGAAATAACAAGGAAGTATTGTGTGATAGATGTGCATAAGATGTTACAGGTAAGGGTTTGGGCAGGTACAGGCTGCATAACACTAAGGAAAACATAGAAATGCCTGTATCATCCCTACACATGCAGGAACAACTAGGGGTAAGCTCTGAGTTTGGACTTGTGCTCATCTGCTTACATATGCCTATGTACACCACTCACAGCCCGCATTGACCTCATAGCAAAAGGTAAGCAATTGACTGAGAGGGCATAACAAGCACTTTAAACTGTTTTTAACCATTCAGAATATTATTTTCAGACATTTCTGTATGAGAATATCTTTGTCCCCCAAGAAAGAGAGGAACTACAACCAAGACAGAACTTCTCTTTTTGAAAAATTTTAATACAAAAATGTTGAAATCAAAGGAGAGAGTGTGGAAATAAATGCTGTGTAGTGGTGTCCCAAAAGATTTATTTGTAACATCTTCTGAGAGCTTCCAACATATACAAAAAGTATTGCATTCTGAAGCAATAAGTGCAGTAGCTCCAAACACAGTGAACATCGATCCACTATTATATCTGAGACTTTCTTTTTGGGGGGAAATACTGTTTTTCTTAGAAGCCACGGTGTAGAACTGAATACAAATTCCAGCGTTTTGCCAAACAAGAAGTCCCACTGACCTTACACTAAAATTAGACAAATTGAAGAAATTCGCAACCAGCTTCATGGCTCTTCTCTGCCCACACCTGAGCACCTCGCTGTCCTCCTGGTAGGGAGGGGCCCAAAACTGAGCACAGGGCTCAAGGTGCAGCCTCACCAGAGCTGAGTACAGGGGGACAATCACTTCCCTTGTCCTGTAGGCCATGCTACTTCTGATACAAGCTAGGATGCTGCTGGCCCTCTTGGCCAGCTGGTTTTAAAGGTTTGGTCCTGTTCCAGAAGGATCCAACTGCTTCTTAAACAAGCACACCTATTTCCCCCATGCATACAAAAGTCAAGATAATTATGTCACAGTAAAGATTCTGGATTTCAGCACTTCGCCCTATGAAAATAAGCATGCCAAAGTTGTAAAGGTGAAAGCTGTAAAGGCATTAAATGTTAATGATTTATCCTCTGCCAGTGCAGACTGCTCAAAATATCTTCAGCTTGCACAGAGTTTAGTGGGGGAGGAAACCATCTTTCAGTTTGTGAATAAAAACGGGAACAACCCATCACAGAAGACTGCATGCCCATGAACTACTTTTCAAATACGCACTCAAAGGTGTTGTGGGATTATTGAAAAGTGCTAAGAAACAATGAAACGTAGCAAATTTGAGTCTTTGAGTTTTGAGTGTGGGGATTTCTTGTGCATGTGGTCACAGGTTGTTTGTGTTGCTGTTTCTTAAATCACAAAAGGTTTCAATTAGTCCTTCCTCATCAGGAAGGATTCATCTTAATAGCGTCTTTTTCACTGGTTTGGCCATTAGCCATGTCAGAGCATCAAGTAGAAAGTCAAGAAAATACGTAGCCTGAAATATACAGCCTAAACAAAAACATTTCTATGCCTGAATTCCAGGTAGTGGATCTTGTAACCTTATTTTATACCCGAAGCCTTTTTCCAGAAGCCTATCCCTCTAAATGATTCAGACTTGAAAAAACAAAACAAAAACAAAAACAACAACAAAAAAAAGAGTGAACAGGTTACCAGAAACAGGTTAAATACTAGCAAGAAATCCAAAACAAAAGGAGACAGTATTTGGAATTGTGTTTGTAAGATCATTAAAACTGATGTTGAAACTCACACAATGTTATGGGGGAAAAATCTTCCACTGAGCCACTGAAAGACATATCAGAAAGTCCACACATTTCTAACCATACTGCGCAGAGACAATGCTCTCCTTTTTCATACTCTACTAGTAAGGGCTGTGCTCACATACATGATTAGCTGAGGGGTTTGCTGAACGCAGGATTCAAATCTGCTCTTTCATTAATAATAATGTAAAATTTACCTTGTAAAAGTTAACATCAAACAGAAAAGCCACAATTAGTATGGGACTTTCAATATGCAATACCCCTCCCTTTCATATCAGTTTTTGCCCAGATTTTCACTTTCCTTTAACTACAGAAAAAAAAAAAAATGAAATCATGCTCCTTCTCTTCCTACTGCTGATTTCTACCAGCAGATTGATCAGCTGTGCAACCCTCTTTCCAAGGGAAGGAAAAAATCAGCTACTCACAGCACCTTATTTTAGAATAATCAAATACCTGAGGCTAAGCCAGGGGTAAATTACAACTGTTCATAATAAGCTACGTCAAAAAGAAGACAAGGAAGAAAACCATATTCCAGGAATGGTGATATCTCTTCTGAGACTTTTAGAAAGAAAAGGCAGCACCAGGAATCTCTGTATCTCATACGGTTTACCAGTAGCCTTACTGTGAGATGGTATTAAAATATGTATTATGTAAGTACACTAATGGGGATAAGAGGGTTGCCTAACCTCCCAAGATAATTACATCTAATCTAGTTTCTTGGAAATACGCTACCACAGACCAATTAGAATAGGTTCTTACTGTTTTTTCCTGCTTATAAAATCCTTTCAATATGCCCCTTCAATATACAATCTACATTCTGAACTACTTCTTCAACAAAGAAGCAAATTTGTATCAGAGTAACCTTGAAATGAAGAACTTAGCATCCTAATAAGCATTACTTTCCTCTGTTATTTCACCCTATTCCTGCTCTCTGGTTGCAAAATTCTAGCAAACATCAAGAGTATTTGTTAAGCTTGAAGAAGATCTCCAATAAATGTACTTCATTACTTTATAAAAAGGAAAAGAAAACACAAAATCTGTCCCTTTAACTACACAGTGATATGAAGCATCTCTTAAATCCCTATGGCTATGCTACAGACTCAAGTTTTTAAAAGAGATTCAGTACCTAAACCTCCATCAGAGCAGTTAAAGGTAGTTGGGCACCAAAATATTGGGTCCACCAGAGCCTAACTCTCATGAGTTCCTGAAAACAGGGTACAGTTATTTAGCTATACCAAGCCAAATGATGTGCCCCAGGTCCAGCTTATTCTTTTTACTGATTTGTTATTCTGTTACCTTAGTTCAGGTACAGATTTCAGGGCTGCAGTCCAACACCCACCTATCAGACGACTTCAGCAGACTTTGGTGCTCTTGGTGAGGTTGCAGAAACAGTTCTGCATTAGATGTACACACACTTTTCTGCTCTGTTACTTTGGACCATACTGACTGTATGTTCATGCAATCATAAAGAGCCAGGGCTCCACTAACCTTGTTCAGAGAAAAAAACTGAGCTGCTTTCACTGCTATATTACAAGCAACAATGAAATAATGAGTGCAGTCCTATGGAGAATAGAATTAGGATAGTAACTGCATGGTTTAGTCATAGCATGACGTGGTTTACATCTTGATGCTTTAGAGCATTTCATTTTTAAATAGAAATCCTTACAAAAAAAATGGAATAAGCAACAAATTCACTAAGACTAAGCCTATGCTTAATAAGTGCTTTGGATCTTCATATAAATACACATTCGCATGTAAGGGAAAAAATGTATCTTTTTAAAACTAAGATATATAAAATTATGTGGACTGCCATAATGGATCCACTTTCCATAAACTGCTTGTTTTGTTACATCATCCTTTTCATCACTCTTTATCAATTTTCACTATGTTTCTCAGCAAGAACTGCTTGTATTTCTTTGTGTCATTCTAGTTAGGGTTACAGTGATTATGAATAAAGGAATATGGTGAAAATGTTTGCAGTACCAACATTACATTGTCATCAGATATGCTGAAAAAGGACCGAGGGGATTTAAGAAACTATACTTTTTGTGTAAAGGATTAATATGATCACAAATTTTCATCTTACCTAGTTTAAAGATTTTAAAGCCTTCTATCAGTTTCTCATCCAAAATAGTTTCTTTCTCTAGTATCTTGTTTTTAGAATCCATAAAGGATTTTTTTTAATAACACAGGAATGTACCTTTATACATCTGTTGTCTATCTAGACCAGTATAAATTTCGTATATAACCATTAATATTAAAAGGCACACAAAACTACCAAAACTGTATTCTCTCTTTTTGTTTACTGTGATTCTGACTCATAATAAGGAACTGCTGCATGGATTACAGTATTACATTCCTACTGCAATATAATAAAACTTGTATCAGACTGCCAAATGTGTTCTCAGTTTATTAGGGCTGTAAATTTTGCTGGTGTACCTATCCAAATACATTTTGATTGTTCACTCTTAAATGGCATCATGGTCTCTTGCATTTTGGAAGCAGAACATGTTTTAAGTTTTTGAATAACAAACTCTGGAGAGCAAGATGAAAGTTTTTAGAGTGTATTCTCTAAAAACTGAAATTCTGAAAGTTTTTTTTTTTTTTTCCTTTTAAACAAATACTGTCAGAGGAAAAAGGTTTTTTTGTTTGTTTGTTTGTTTTGTTATAGCAGACAGAATTGGAAAATACTATTGACAAAAGGCATGCAAGACTCAAAACTTAAGCCTCTTTTTATTATAAATCTTTAAACACTAACAAGACAAACAATTTCCCTACTTTATTCAGAGGTATATCTGTATCAGCATATTTGAATTTTTGCAGTTAAAAGAGAGCACAGAGTACTCAGGCCAAACATTTCAAGTTCAGCAAAATCATTAGCAACTAAAAACATCTTCAAATTGGGAACTGGTGAGCAGCATTAGCTGTAGATATTGCTACCTGCTGATTCATTCATATTAGCAAGCTTTTTTAAAAGAAATAAACGATATTCACATACCTGTATACATGTATGCCATGGGGTAATACTTACCTGAATGCACCTCTCAGACAACACAGGGTCTGCCCCCCAAGTAGTTGACATGCCCAGTGGGATTTGTCACAGAAAACAGAGAGAACTGCTGGGAGGGAAGTGTACCCAAATCACTGCTAAATTAGAAAAATCTATCCTGTTCTGCAGCATAGATATGCACAGATAAGAACAAAAACAACAAGCAGTCATACAGCTATACAGCCTTGTAACATTGGTGGTGGGAGGCCAGAAAGTCACAGTGACCCAGGTACCAACCATTAATTGGCTTCAGATACACAGGAAAAAGTCCAAAGAGATTAGCTGGGGAATATGCATCCAATGAGGCAATTGGCAGCTTATGCTGACCACTTAAGTCAGAAAGCAATAACAAGTGAAGAAAAGAGCCCCTCAGTAGGTGCCAGGAACCATGCAGAGGGCTGAGACTGAGGTGGCACAGCTGGCTACTCTGGGAAGCCACCTGCAAGCCAGACCTCAGGCACAAGAGCCCTTTGGAGCAAGTGCCCTCTGCCCTCCACCCTATGGGGCTGCTCTCAACTGGGCCAGAGGGGCAGGAGCCTTGGCTGCTGTGAGCATGTCCTTACCGAATGCACTAGCCTCCTAGAGGAGAAATCTTACAACAGAAATTGCTGCCAACCCACTATAGCCACCCTCTTAGCATTTTATTTTTTTCTTTTTAACTAAGTGGTTTTATGCCAATGAATAGTTTGGTTTTCTTTTTTTTTCCTTTTTTTTTTTTTTTTTTTTGTCTCCCCCAACCTAAATTCTGCTACAGCAATACATATTTTTACTCCCTAGAGAATTCCTGTATTATGTGCAGAACCTTCCCATCTTGAATCCACATTAATCATCCTTAATGCATAACAATAACAGTTTGCACTCTTGGGTACCTCAAAAGGCAATAAAATATTTCTTTGAAAATCATTCAGGTTAACTACGTTTTGCCATCATCGCATTTTAAACTATCCTCCCAAGAAGAATGAGCCACTTGACCATCAAATGCTGTGATCAAGGAGAGAGCATTCTCTCCCTATTTCCAAGTCTATAGGCTTCTCATTTCAAGTTGTGCAGTCGAAAGACATCTGACAAAGTGGTAAGTAGTATTAACTGAAAATTATGCAAATATGACACTGCATGCTGTATTGCATCTCTGCACTTAACAGTTATGCATTATTTCATGTGTAATGTACACGCTTTTTCCTCTGAATCTCTTACTTCAGATCTAAAAAGTAGGAGTACATTAGGTATTATGAACTTTCATTTCTAAAAGCCAAATAGGAAAGAAGGCACAGGCTTTACACAGTCATGAAGAACACATAAGCAGAATTAGCCAAATGTAATTTGACAGAAATATTTGAAAATAATTTCCTACGAATCGACTCCATGTAGCCTAGGTAAAAATAATGCAGATATTCTAAATATTTGATCACGAACTTCACCATATTTTTAATGTCTGAAATGGGATTTACGATCCATTCTTAATTATTTGATGAGTTATTCCTTCATTGTTATGCATCAATTCAGACTTTCTTCAAGCTACAGTTTTAAATTAAAAACAGGCTAAATACAATTGCAGAAATATGTTCAGATGCCCACAACAATGGAAAAAGTAATTACGTTAGATAATTACTATATTCTCTGACACGTGGCAGACTTCTGTGTACAGAAGTCAGACTGTGGAGACTTGCAGGCATACAGAAACACACACTTCGCTCATCTAGCACCTTCAAGCCACAGACTCTTAGTCCCAGCAGTCATAAAAGTTGTACAAACTCACAGTCATACATGATCATTATGGCCGCTGATGTCAAGGGGCACCTTCTACCAGCTGCTCAGCTCTCCAGAGGGGGAATTTTTGGAAAGCTTTTTCCTTTAATCCTTTTGTTCTTATGCAGAAACAAAACAAAACAAAAATTTACAATTAAAGGCATTTCTGCCACAGGCTTCTTTACAGCCTATGCATTTATTTCCTTTTGCATAAAATGAATTTTATGGCAAATTTATCGAGCGCCCAAAGTGTTTAGAATTGATTTTCATTGTGACACGCTCTGGTGTTTTTATATCCATGATTTTACATGCATGACAAATAATAGCTATGCAGACATATTTTCAGGTGCAGAAGTGAAGGCCAGTGTTTCATAATGTGATTTTTGGTGGTCCTAACATTATATGAAATGCAACTGACTTTATGAGGACACCTGGTAAAAGTTCCCTATTGTTTTGTGCATAAAGTGAAATGTGTCCTTTACCCTAAAACTGTCAGCCTTCCCCAGTTTTTTCAAAACAATTCTTTTTATATCAAAAGTAATATTAAAGTTGGGCAGGACTTCTAAAGAGGTTCAAATTTTTCAAAATTTCTCTGGGTCTCTGTCACTCACAAATAGCAAAATTCACACAGACCAACGGTTACCTTGGAGGTGTTTTTATTCAATCTCTGACAGCCCCGATTTTTTTTACCATTTTAGACAAGTTTGATAACTAGTTAGCTGCATGGAGACATTAAAAAACCTTTTGGGATTATCATAAAAGGCAAGTAGCTCAAATAGATAAAAAAGCAATCCATATGACATACCAAAATATTCTTAGGATAGAACAGACTTAACATTTCTTGCAGAATTCATTTTACTGCCAAAGCACCTCCTATACCCAGTACTCAATAACCTTAAATGATCTGCAGAGTTAGATGAAAAAAGATACCCATGATGTAAAACAGCCAGGGCTGAACAGGGTAAAAAGGCTGGGGCAGGACACCACACCCTAACTTTAGAAGAACTTAACTTAACGAGAAGCCAAAAAATTACCCTAGGGCAGGTGGGAGACTCAGTCCCTACAGACCAGGAGCCACGTAGCACACAAAGTTGCCTCTCGTGTCCAAACACAACTCCTTAACCTTCTTGGCAAGATTAGGCATATTCATAATAAATTTTAAATATATTTTTATATATATGTGCATATAACTTTTACCTAAAAATGTCAGTTGAATGCTCATGGTTCTTTTTTCTACGTTGCACTGAGATCAGCTTAGTCAAAATAAGGGTCCCAAATCCATTCCATGGAACGTTATTCCCTCTCCAGATCAAGCTTTCAGGTCCTCTGGAGAGATGGTGGATGGAGCAGTGTCAGAAGGGATCCTTTTTGCAGCCTGAGAATTCACTGAAGTCTGCCAGAGTAGGCAGCCTCAAGAAATCTGTATTTGCTTTTGTGATATTTCCTTCCTCAAGTTACTCTAGCTTTCAATGTTCCTAACCAGACATTTGGAGGGAGGAAAAATGAGTAGGATCACAGAAAAAACAGAAAAAGCTTTGCACTGTAAACTTCCCTGCAGGCCAGCAGAAAATGTATTTTTCCCCCATTGTAAGCACCTTTGAAGTGAAATCAAGTTTTCCAGAGGTTAGTCTGCTATAGATACGAAGTTGCACTTGCTTTTTTGTTGTTGTTTCTGTGGTTTCTGAGTGTTTTCATTTTGTGTTTGTTTGTTTTTTTTTCAAATAAACAACCATTTTAAGATTTCAAAAATGCTTTATACTCAATGTAATACTCAGGCATTATACTGAAAGTAGCTGCAATCAATCAGCCTAGAGTATCTAAGCCAGCAAAATCTATGGACCCAGTAAGAAGCCCCCAGTACATAGACTAAAAAGCAAAGGAAATAATGAAAGAAGAAAGACAGCCAAATCCACATGGAAGTTTGTTTCTTCCTTCATCGTGGGAAGTACAGTAAATGAATGTACTTCAGTAAATGAGACCTGAACCAGTACTCAGCACTAAGCATCTCTGCAGCAACTCAGGCAGAGTAAGACTGAAGAAATACTATTTGGGTTTTCTCTCATAGACTACAGTAGCAGAAAAGTGGGAATGGGTATTTGCACTAAACTTGAGAACTCTGTCATCCCGCTACGTCACATCATACCACTTGTACTTCCATGAGATAATATTACATTATCAGTTTTTAGTGTCGCCAAAATGCTCATTATCTGTAATGTAAAGTTATATAAAACCTATTTTGCAGTTACAGTAGTTGATTTCAAGGGTAAGTATACACTGACTAATTACTTCTCAGAACATCAGCAAGGGTTTTGTTTCTTTGTTGTGTTTAAAGAGTAACACATTACTACTTGTAGAAGTAGAGCATTTATTTCTTAAATGTACCGCTCTTCCAATTCTACAGTGGCAAATGCTGTTCTGCCAGAAAGTGACTGGCAAGTGAAGTATGCTTGTGCACACCACAAAGTATCGAGTCTTAATATACAGCTGCCCAGGGAAAAACAAAACACACAAAAGGACAAAAAAGATGCCACACTGAAGATAAAAGGTTTAGTTAAACCTTAGTCAGATCCAGAGCCCGCTCTTGATTCATCTGCACACACACTACCATGCACAGATACATTACAGGGGGCAACCAGTTCAACAAAACACCCTGCATGGGTCAAAAATCCTCAGAATTTAGATTTTTTTTTGGGGGCCGGCCCGCCCCGGCGGGAATAGTTTAGCAAGATGCTGTGGGTTAACCATATTTTTCAGAAGGAGCATGACAGTGATACCTCAAAGTTTTATCAAAACAGGTGTATTGCTTGTCTATGGCAGCACTGTGACCCGTACTACGGATACAAATACTACTTCCACTCATGTCATAACCTATTTATTTGCACTTAGGTATTTGACACTAAAGGTTACATTAGCTTCAGAGAGAAAACTGATTCTGTCATATTTCTCCTATAACACCTGGATGGCAGCAACTCAGGAGAATAGAGAATTATTTATTAAGATCTCAGATGAACTCCAAATTTTCCATCCAGGCCTGCTGGTGACAGATGCTTAGATTATTAGATGTCTGAAAGTAAACAGCGTAAAGCTCATTCTTAGGGTTGTGTCATTAGGCAAGAATGCCAAATTTCTCCTAAAATCCACTGTCTTAGAACTATGATTGTGGAGAGAAAGCTTGATAATGCCACCTGTGAAAAGTTTTTTAATTTTGCATTGGCAGCAGACCCTTTAATGAGTACCAGCAGAGAGCCAGGAATGACTCAGTCAATTCACTGCAGCGCAGGAGGGCCAAAAACACTACCTGCAGCCAGGGGCTTACAGTGGGGACTCCTCACTAATGAGACTCGAAACACGTTTCAGGCAAGGCTGAGCTCACAGCAGCGCCATCCCTATGTGTGCCCTGACCTCCTTTCCTCACCGTAGGAGAAAGCAGCAGCATCAAAGGATTTTAACAGGCCTCCCTGGCTCTGCCCATCTCTAACATCAGCAGCCCTGACTTGCGAAGGCCCACTCACATCCCCACCTGTGGCTGCTCTCTTGTGTTCCCAGCAAAAGGCTGGAAGCGGTTAGAAAACGGGGAGAGAGCAGCAAGGCTTTCACAGCTCTCAGGCAATCGCTATCCCAAGCGATCCCAGCACCTTTCACTCAGCACTACAGACACAGATGTGTCGAGTCCTCAGCAGTGCCTCTTCGGTCTTCTCTAGCTACATCCTTCACGTGGCATACCATACTCAGCCACTTTGCTCCCTTCTCACCAGCACACGGTTCACTGCAAAAAGGCAAACACTCAGATCAACAGAATGCTTTTCACCACCAAAATGCTGTTTTCACAAGGCTTGGCCAATTAATGGTTTGCGCTGTGCTGGCCTTGCCTACAAATGGAGAAGTCAGATGGCTGGGAATGCTACCAGGCATTTTATTTTTCTCTCAGAGACAAAGAAAGGGAGCATCTGAAATAAATATAAGTAGTATAAGTAGTTAAAACTCTGACATATTAACACAGTACTGCTGCCTAACCTGCTGCTAACCCTTTCTCCCACTTAATTTTGGTCCTGTACCAGGTACTTAAAATTTATACTGAAATGAAGGTTTCTTCCTCAGAGCTATAAAGGGTACTAAGATGGTGAAATGTTATCTATACCCCCTATCTCCCAGTGAAGGCAGTGCAACAGGCTACTGCAGTAATGGAATGTACAGAATATACAGAATGGAAAAGTCTCCTTTTAAGGCTCTGTAAGAATTTCTGCAAGAGATGACAGTAAACAGCGTGTGTGGGCTTTTTATCTAGGCTGCCGCTAGAAAACAAATCTCTCTAATAGGAAAAACACTTCTTTAAAATCAGTGAGGTACTACCATAATCACTTTAAAATATTTCAGCATGACAGTGCTGTGAAATATGGATTCGGATAATCCATCTACTTCCTTGTTCCAAGAGACAATTTTCTTATGGCTGTTGTTAAAACAGTCCCATCTTTCTATACTCGCATACACCCAAGACTAGAGGGATGGACAAATTTGGCAATAAGGGACCTTGATAAAAGGTATAGGTAATTCATGGTAATTACCAAAAAGTTTTATTCCACAATACAGATACAGTCAACAACCATATTCTGACAAGGAAATACTTCCATTGGCTGCAAACTGGTACTGCTGCCACAGTTTAAGATGATGACAAATGAGTCATGACTCTTGTGCATGCAAAGCTTAGAAAAAGAGCAGAAAAATCTACAAAATATTTCAAAGTAGCCTAAGAACCACCTTCTATTAAAGTTAAATCATCCCACCAGAGAGCACGAAGCAGTCAATGGCTGTAGTCCATTCAGAAGGTTACACTGCTGAGATCCATTCCCCAATACATTGTCTTGCCTTCTCCCTTTTTATTGAAAATAACTCCAAATTCAAGGAAGAAAGACCCCAAACAAGCTTCCAAGCATGTCCATCAGATAGCAGCTGTGACACGTGAAGCAGCATTTCACAGGAGGGTTCCTCAGGAAGGCGTCCCTGAGGGACGGGACCAGCCCGGGGCTGTGTGCTGATACAAGCACAGGGCTGTGGGTGGCACACAGCTCTGTGGACCCAAACCACTGCCCCACAACAACCACAGGGAGATCAAGTTTCACATCACAGGAGCGGTTTGGGAAGTGTGTACAGCTGTAAACCAGAATTGTTTGCATTTCTTATGTCCTTATAGCCATTCACTCACTCCAGACATACTAAACACCCTCCCAGAGCTGATGATATGAGCTGAAAGGTTTGCCGGTGCTGTGTAGGAAAAGATTTTTCACTTTCACTAGAATAACCTCCATTCAAAGCGTCTATGAGAAAGTCTGCCTTGCCTCAGAAATAAAATCCAGGTCAAATTCAGAATTATTTTCATCATTACGAACAATAAAGATTACTGTAAATTATATTTTTCTACAATTCTATGTACAGACTGTGTACTTAATGTATCCAGAATATATAGACTTAAAAATTGTTCCTTGTTCAGTTAGCTAGGCTCAGACAAAACTAGATGCACCTGTAGCGCTGGCGTCACAATTTTGCAGGGGTGAGAGAATTTCAGCTTCTCTGATGTTTCTTAACCAAGTAGTTGAGATCAACTGGATTTTAGAGTCAGTGAGTCATCTTTAACGATTTGGTGGGTATACAAGACCATGAAAGCTGCTTGTTAAAATGCTGTTTAGATTTGAAAGTACTCCTCAAAATGAGTCTTGGAGCATTGGCTTTGCTGATGACTAAGTTCTGTCCTGGATGATTTTTGTTTGAACTGTATTTGCAGCATGCCATCCCCCGGAAGAAAAGCATCTGCAACAGAGAGAGAGGTTCAGAGAGCACAGCTCATAATGAAAGTCAGTGTGAAAGGCACCTGGAACAAATGATCAGTGTTTTGGTTTCCCGACTTGTTTCCAGTTCCAGGTCAGTCCCGCCCAGCTACCGGGTTTAGGCACTGGAACAGATTTAGGAAACTGTCTCAATTACAGCCACTGCTTCAGCACAATTCAGGACCTAATTCAGTCATGAAACACGAGTGAATGGGAGGTTATAGCTCAAAATTGGATGAACAATCACTAATTGGAAATTATGTATTTTTTTATTATTAATATTTGGTTGGTTTTGGGGATTTGGTTTGTTGGTGTTTTGTATTCGTTTCTAAAAAAAAAAAAAAAAAAAATAAAAAAAAACATGATTTAGCAAGAAAAAAAATTACAGTACCTTTTTAATACAGCCAATGTTTCTTCTATAAAATCTCAGACTAGCATTAGAAGGAAATCTAAATGAAACAAAAACTGAAGCCTAGTATTTTAAACTCAGAATGATTTTAGACTAGGAGAGGGAAAAAACACACACACTCCCCAAGATTTTCCATTTATTGGAACAGGGAGTTCCAAGATAAAAAGATAAACTTCAGGCTTTCTTTATGAGACTTGCAGTCGAACTCCAGCAGCAGCAAAAGACACATTTCAGCAGATTGTAAGCACTGGCTGTAAACACAGAGGAAGCGGGCTACAGAGATAGGGAATCTTAAGCTTCAAATCCTTTATCAGTGAAAAGACCAATTTTCAAATCGATACTCCTATTTGATGCACAGTCAATACACAGCAACTTAAGTTGGTGAAATACGCTTTCACCATCTTCTTTTCATAAAAAGCCTGACAATCATACTATGCAGCCAGTAGCATTTACGTAATCTTATCAGGAAGAGCAGCCTGTAAAGAACTGGCATTATCCTACAGTAAGCTATTAAAAGCACAGCAAGCAACCTCCTATTTTCTTACTGATAACAGAAGAAATGGGTTTTATTCACATGAATTAAAAAAAAAAAAAAAAAAGAAAAAAAGAAAAAAAGGAAGAAGAAACAAGGACCCAAAATCAGTAGAACAAATCTAGCTTGTAATAGGTTACACTTCCCCTTTCTCTCACCGTCATTAAATAGCCACATCAAAATAACAGTTCCAAACAGGAGTCTTACTGGAGACTTACTGGTAAGAATTTCCTTTTAAAAGCACCTTAAAGACAACTACACAGACTGCCTTTCAGCTATACTTCTGGGAGCACTTCCACCATTAAATAAAAGTTACCACTACAGAATTACAGAAAAACCTCACCAGAAAGCATGAAGTGTCTTATAACTGCAGGTACAGGTGGATTTCCCGTGCAAAAGCTGCAGTTGTCCAAAACACCGTCAGGTCAAGAAAAGAAGAATAACCTCCCACATCTTTTGAGAACTACCATACAATATTGACAGCAAATAGGGTTAGAGATTTTGTCATATATTATATGTAACATCATGTCCAACAGGAGCATTACATTCAAACTAGGGAGAAAAAGCAACATGTGTCAAAGTATGTCAGGAAGCAGGTTTATATGCTGGAGCTTGACCCATGCCTTCCCATCCTTCCTCCCATCTCTTGCTGAATGAAAATTAAATTTCCTAAGGACAGGAATTACATGGTGCCTTACAGGCAGCTATACTTGAAAATAAACATCCTTACATTTCCTGTAACAAAATTTCTGTATGTTAGTTAATAGATGACTGTATCTATTTATTTGTTAAATTATACTTATGAAACTTCAAGATCAGAAAGCAAGATAATCATCAACAAAAACAGAAACATCTACTACCTGGCTTAAATATTATTTCAGAAATTTCCTGGCAATCTAAAAATTCTATTCCTTGCAGAAAAGAAAATGCACGAGGATATCTGTTATTTTAGTAGCACTGATATCAGTGACATTTTCACAAGTCAAGTCACCCTGATCTCACCTTTGCATAAAGTGATCAAAGCCATTAAGAAATTTAAATACACTAAATATTGTGCCTCCCCATCTAAAGGATTGAATGCATTGCTTGACCTAATGTTATAAGACAATAAACCAACAGGCAGATATGTAAAACCTTTAGCTTTTTTTCACTAATTACTAACAAGCTTCAGGTATGAAGTATCTCTGTATGTATGTACTTCACAATTGCCAAGAAAATCATTTAATAGAAATGTAGAAGCACTTCATTGGTAGAATGCAAGAAAATAGGCCTTTTAAAGTGTTACCTATCATTAAATCTGTTTAAAGTTAAGCAATTATCAAGTGAGATTACATATTAAAACAATTTATTCTCATTAAGAAAATTGAGTTACCATCTCTCCCTCAAAAAATGTGTCAATGTCTCAAACTATTTACAAGCTTTAAGTGGTAGCAGTAACTCTAGTCTGCTAGAAAGTCTCTATAACTTTTAAAGTAAATGTTATCAGCTACTCTAACATAGCATTTGAAATCACCATTAGGTTTGAGCCTCATCTTCTGACTTGGAGAGAAGATCTGTTTATAAAAAAATGCATGCTCTTCACAATGAATTCACATACATCATGCTGAGCAACACATTCAAATGATTTTTTTTTTTTTTTAAGGTACAATCAGTACAGCAAAAATTGTAGGTTCAAGTTTAATGCATCCTAAATGACAAAGTATTTCCCTGATAACATTTACAGCCTCAGAAGTTGCAGATCTCTTGCTGTCCTGCTGCCTTTGAGACGGCAGAATATGAAAACATTGCTGAAAAACAGACAGAGATCCCCTGTTTCTTCCATAGCACAAAGCTGTGCAGCATGCAGAATTTAATTTCATGTCATGTCAAAGTATGATACACACTGGGGTGGTGATCTGAGAGGGAAAGGGAAAGATGCTTAAGCAGGCACATTCAATAACTAATGTAGCTGCACTTATTTTTAATATGTGTTGGAGATAAAGAAAATTCCCCCTTGCATTTTATTACACATTACAAATTTCTGTAAAGGAAACTAATCGTCATCACCTCTGTCAGAACCACAATACATTAAGGCTATAGAAATGCAGTAGACATGAGGAGGAAAAAACATTTACTAGTAAGTTAACAGCAGCATTTTTAATCTACACAGAATCAAAACTAAAAATAAAGCAACAATAACATGGCAAACTCACTGCTTGTTAATACTAACTACAGAATATCAAGCATTGTAAAGTCTTGAGGATATTGGGTTTGGTTTTGGGTCAGCAGAGATAAAAATCATCACTGTAACAAGTCAGTCATACTGCCAGGTCAATAAGTTCAAATACCATATTACGGTTCCAATGGTTTTTTTTTTTCCTTTTCTTTTAAGGAAAATTCTTGCAAAAGGTAATCATACCAAGTACTGACTTGTTTCTGTCACTGCCTTGTACTCTGAGATGATTACTATCAGATAAACAGACCTAATTTTTGCTTCTCATGGACAATGGTTCATTATGTTAATCCTTTCAAAACCAGCACATAAATTTTCCACTACCACATTTCAAAAAATAATGGTTCAGCTGAACAGGTATAATGTCTACAACATCGGGGAAAAAAAACGGTTTGGCAGCAAGTAGTATCTTCTCTAACATATCGTGTCATGTACAGTTGGCTTTTGTAAGCATACTCCTACCACACCGAGCATACAACGTTCAAGTTTACTTTTGCACAGTAGTTACGGCAGTTTATTCTATTACCCTTTCAAATGCCCAGTTAGCATTACTTAGTAAGTTTGCTAAAACTTCACTCAGGTGCACTGTCCCATTTTCTCTACTGTATGAGAACTTCTCCACGCACTTACCGCACATCAAAGTAATAACCCGTCTGTACACAAGACAGTGGAAACAGAGGGTGTTTTATGAACCTCACAGTGTACATCCACAAATAAGTCAGGAAAATTATTAGGCAGAGTAGGCATTTCATCAACCATATTCTGCGGAAAACATAGACATTTCTTTAGTCTTTGTTACATAGTAAAGACAATCAATCAGAGGTTCAGCGTAACTGTTTAAGCACACATAAGAAATGGGGAATGTTATTTATGTAGCCACAAGGCACTGAAGTCAACACTTTCAGAAACTTCACAGGTTTGGAGGCCTGATGACATCATTTGATTTTTAGGTCACTGACTTAATTTACTTTGAGTTACACTTCTATTAAAAATCTGTTCTGAAAACAGAAAACAAAGTGCTTTCCTCCATCACAAAAACACAACTATACATTTCAATGTCTGCTTGTGACTTTTTTCAAATACTGAAAAAAGCTGAATGAACTACTGAACACCAAAGAAGTCCACACCATGTTGTGAACGCACTCAATACTCTACACCTTGGTCTTCATTTCTGCAACGATCTTTTCCAACAGCATTTGTAAAAGAGTAAGATGGACAAGTTGTTCAGTCAAATGCTTTGGCAGCATTAACGAATGTTAAACCTTCCTAAAATCACTGAAACAAACTAATTGAAGATTATACCTGTATATGGAAACAGTGCAGAGCTGCTGTAACATGGCATAAAACGCTTCAGGATTTTCAGTGTTTTACTATGGAAAGAAAAATAAATAAATAATCTTCAGACAACATTCAAAGAAGCTCCCTAGTTAAATTTGATACAAAAGCTCTTCGTAACTACAACTTCCACTAATTCTTGAGGCAAACCACCTAAAATTACAGGAATCGAGTGCACAAAAGTTGTTGCTCCCAAAAAGGACACTGCATAGAAACATTACCTTGAAAAGCTTCCTCTGGCCACTGTTGTCATGTTGATATTCCTAATATTTGTTGACTTTCCTACTATTTGTCATATATCCATTATGGATGCGTGTTACACATCATTAATAGTGCAGTGGCCCATAATGAATGCTGCACTTAATACTGTTCTTAAGAATCTGGCAATCATCTGTAAGCGTGCATAGACCCTTATTAAAACCTTCAGATAAAGCATGTCTAGGAGTGACTACAACCACAGAATAGCATTACGGAATCAGCTGCAGCATGAATTGTACACAACTGAGGTTCTTAAGTCAGCCAAACTTACATAATTCACTGCGAACCTGGTAAACCCTTCGCTGCAGGGAGCTCTGCCACTAGACAGAAGATGAACACTTCTTGATAAATTTTAATGCTGTTGCAAGGAAATCCCATAAAATTCTCAAGCAAAGACCAGGATTTGGCATACAATCCTAACTGTTATCATAGCAATTAGAAGATACTTCTTTTTTCCATGTCTTCCCAAACTAGCCGGATGTTCTCACTCCTCCAGGAAGCCCATTTAACTCCATCATTTAGCTCTTTCACCTCAAAATGCCTGCTAGTGGAAAAGCAGAGGAACCAGGTACTTGCACAAGCAGTATCAGTGAACAACATGAACCCAGACCAACTGAAAAGCTGTAGCCTCACCAATACACGGAAACACCGAGTACAAGCAAGAAAGTTTCCCCTTGTGAGAACCATGCTGTGTAGGAAAGGCGGGGATAGAAAGCCACATAAATAAGCCTGAGAAAAGCCTGGTTCACCACTCCTAAAGCACATCCATAAACCAAACTGAAGTATCTTCATAATTTATATATACTTATGTGAAAAATGCAGTCTTTATACCACTTGATCTACAACATCCATCAGTAGTATTGGGGAGTTTTTACTCTGCATGAATTACATTCATAAGCCTTAAGGGACAAGCATGTCTTGGAGCAGGATGATTCGTCTCTGCCCAGCAGAGGGCAGTTTTGCAACTGCATTTCAATGGAGCACTGGAAGTCTCGGTTTTATTTCAGTGTTCCTTTTAGAAGAAAACTTCCATGAACTTAACTAACCTGACCATTTTGTTATTTTCTGCTATATAAATCCCAAAACTTTCAAGAAAAGGCTTTGTTTTCTGAGATACCAGAGTCTCAAGGAAATGATGCAATCTAGCCCTCGAGGGAAAAGGAATGTACAAAAGCATATGAAATTCTTCCAAATCAGAAGCTCCACACTTCTCCCCACACACTAAATTAACTATCACACCTATCTGACCTCTATGTCAATGTTGCATGTATTCTTCAGTTAACTCTGATGCCCAAATGAAAACCAGAATGCCAGAGAGCAACTTTAAGCAGTGGTAATGTTTTATACTTCTGTATGCACTTAAGGAGATGTTTCATAGTTCTGCTTTTCACGTCAAGTCTTAATACGAGGAATAGTTTCCGCCTGAACCTTCATCCTTAACGAACCACTGGAAGAATAAAACCAAAATAAAGCAAAAGTTTTCTGTTGCAGAACACAGACCTCTAGATGTTACCAACTGTGACGTCAGTACTACCAGTAAGCAACTGGGGACTGCTTCCAGGGAAGGACACTGTTTATAGACTGGTGCTCAAACGAAAAACAGAATAATCACAATCAATTAACTTATAGAAGCCAAATACTGAGCAAAGAAGGCATCTCTACAGAAAAGTCTGCAAGCTTACCAATACTTCTCTGCATGTAAGGGGTTGAACTTAACAATTTCTGGAAAACCAAGTCAGATATATGGCACAAAAAAAAGTTAAAACACTGCTTATTTCAGGGATGCAGCTTATCCCCTCATCTCTCAGATAATACTTAAAACACATCATTTTTGTTTTCACAATAGTTCTTTATTTTCCATACTGCAACAGGGAACAACAACACCACCACAAAAAAAAAAAAAAAAACATGCTTGCAAAAAGCAGATGTCTGTCAGGTACCTTTACTACTACATCAAGAAATAAGCTACTTGGTTTTTGGGTTGGGGAGGGATGTCTGGTTTTGTCGGAGGGTTTTTTTGTCTCACACAATGCATGTTCGACCTATACAGAGTAGAAGAGATTCCAACCTTAAACATATCATTAGAAAATTGCACAGATTTTCTGCATATTTTGTTCTATTCATTAATATAATATGAACCTACAGTTTCTTCTTAACTGGAACAACGGGATACGCGATACTGGTGGAACACCCTTGTATGTTTATGAATCAAAGAATGTTTGTGCCTTTCAAATGATAATAAAGAGTAAGTTACAGAGCTCATGCCTACATCTGCTATGAATAACACATGCATATTAGAAAATCAGGCTTTATCATGGTATTTTGTTGTTTTTAAGCAGAGATAGGAATCTTATTAAAGCTACTTTTTCATCCAACCTATTATAAAGAAACTGCTACTTGACAGCTTATAAGGAGCAACACCTGTCAGTGCTAGTGGACTGTATGCATATAAATCAAATGTTAAACCGCCCCCCAGTGCAGTTTGTAGCTTCCTCTATTTTTTTCCATTATGCTCCTCTTTCCTGTAATGCTGAGATGTTCTCCCAGAAGATTGCTTCAGTGTGCTAAGGCACGCTGCAAGCATGTGTACCATGTAAAGCTACAGCACACTGCATCCTGCTGAGCAGCCAAAAACTGGCCACAAAAGGCAGACTCGTCCTACCGTATCAAACCGAAACCTTCCTCTTACCTCGACTTCCTTGCTCTTCTCTTTGTTTCTGCCCATTGAACTTCTCCCATTGCTGGCAGTCTCCCGCGCTGGAACTACAGAAATCTGTTGGAGGGGCATTTCTACAGTGCTGCAGGTTGCCAATACCTGATTGGATGCCTTATTTCTTCACTCCCCCTGAGTAGCCCACCTGTATAATTGTTCATATCCTTGCTTTGCCAAGCTCAGCTCTAAATAAAAAGGGGAAAATATTATTTGAGAAACTGTGCAGCATACACCAGGGTCTTCCATCAAAAAAAAGTAAAGCAAAGCAAACTGAAAACACAAACGAGAAACAGCAAGCAAAGAAGTAATGCATAATAATCCCGAGTTTCACATTCTCAGAGTGATGAGTTGCTGCAAGTCGTAACTCCTCTGCTGTGTCCCTGGAGCACCCCTTTCCCCCTTAGCCCTCGAGAGCATTGTGGGAGACAATTCAATTTCTGTGTTACCTAATAACTGTCATGGAAACCAAGGAAACCTGGGTCTCGCAGGCCCTTATTAGCGATCGCTTCCCTTTAATGGCACAGGCTCCCACATTTGCAGCGGCTGCCACTTCTGCTTTTGTTTCCCATCCGATTCCAAGGGAGTCCACTAAGCACCCAGAGACACCGCATCATGCTGACTAGGTAAAGCAGCATAAGGCTGAAAAGCTTAGTGTCCTATTTTGGAGCCAAAATCTCCTCCTTTAAAAGCACGGATAGCTTGCTGTGTCCTTCATGCGTCTACAATAATCTGCTTAGGTCAAAGGATCTGCCTGGAAGTGAAGAGCAGCGGTGAGCGAATGAGGTGTAAAAATGAAGACAAGACTGGAAGCGATTGCAAATGTGCCTTCCCGAGGCTGACAGTAGGAAGTTAACCCTTTGCTGTGCTCTCCTTCTCCTGAGACATCCCCAGTAGCAGCTCAGCAGGGGACGTCAAAGGCAGGCACACGTGTCTTTACAGTAGTTACACGCCCTGCACAAGTCAGTTACGTGAGCTTTCCCCTCCCAGCAGCTCCTGATCTCTCAGTTGTAAAAAAGAAAACACAGAAAATCTCTCACCCCCTCCCCTGCTCCCAAAATGCAAAACAATAGGAGAATATCCAAGGTGCCGTATTACAAAAATGGGTACGAAGAAAGAAAACTTCTGTAACATTTACACCTCTTAAAAATATTTACTAGTCTTGATAAATATTAAGAATGCATGCAAAACAGGTTTTGATTTTAGAAAAAGAAATATTTAGATCAGAAATCAAATTGTTAGCACTGTATAAATAATACGTGAATGAAAACAGGAAAAAAATCAGAGCAAATATCAACAATGTCTTAATATGTTGTCAACTTAAAAAGAATTAAAAAAAAAAAAAAAAAGTATTACCCTGGCCTTGGAATAAACCATCTTTATTTCTATTGTATTGTATGTATTATACAATTGTGTTTTGAGTGCTATCAAGAAATGATTGCATTGCATACAGCCTGGATTCTCCTACAAAACATGGGGAGGATTTATCACACTGTTGATTCACCACTCCACTATTTTAGTTACTATTTCTCAGTCCAAGTTAACAGAGCTTACAAGAGACAAAACTGAGGGAAGGTGGGAGCTGGTTTACTCTGCCATCCCAGTTTTATATCACCACGTTAAACTAAGGTATATTAATGTACTCTAGCACAAGGGTTTATCAAATGCATTAACACAGCACTGTAACCTGTAGGAGAGTTTACAGATGCTGCAAGATGTGTGCATGTACTGCACATCATACCTGTACTAATGAAAACTATTTACAAAGAAGAAAATGAAGTCTATTGCCATTTACACTGTTCCTTTACAGATTTTTAGTTATATTTTACATGCTTATTCCATCCTTACTCTCTGATATTCCCAAGTTAGATTGAATGTGTGTTTACACAGCTTTTAATGTACACAGGAAGATCTTTCTGAATTTTAAACATAAATGAAGGAAAAAGGCAAGCAAGCTCTTGCTTATGAAAACAGGTGCAATACAATGACATATTTTGACAGTATGCAAAGACAAGAGATGTCGTATACCAGACTGGTAAAGTTTAACTGTTAACCTTACACTGTACTATAACGTAAATAAAATTCCTTTTTAGCTTAAGAGAAAGTTTTAAAGCTACAAATAAACTCTTTACTTTCCTGTGAGAAAAGAATTCCTAAATCTGGCCCTGCTTCATCATGCTAATCACCTACCTCTTTGTTAAAAGCATTGGTAGAAAACTAGTTGTTTTGAGGTATTAAAATGACCTTTCTGGTAGTGTCTTACATGTCTAATTAAGTTTTTTAAAGTCAAGCTCCTTTTTGATACTGTGGCAATAATTCTGCATTTTAAATCACCTGAACTTGAGATTCAAGTCAGAGATTTCTAGCTTAACCAGTAATCTCTTTAATCCCATCCATGTCTTTCTGAATTAGCCAAAATAAAGACCTTATAGGGTGTGATGTGATTAGTTCTCTTTAAAATGACTAAATCTTGTGGCCCCTTTTCCCCACAATGAACTTATCAATGCTGTTAACAACTACGGAACAAAAAATCTGATCCAGAGCAAGGGATAAACGTTACCATTCAGCAAGTCCATGTTTGCGTTCTGCTTAATTGATTTACTAGTTACATTTCTTCCCCATGTCAAGATTTCAGATTAACATGACATTGCCCACACGGTACATACGCTGAATAATTTACTTCCCACCCAGAAGACTCCCAGCCAGAGTGCTAAACCAAGCCCAAAACAACCAAGCTGCCAAACACTGCGTGCAGAAATGTGGTGAGTACCACTGCTTCAAAATTAAGCAAGCTGTTGGAGGCTACAGGACATATCCAAAAGCACACCATGGGAGTCAGTGGCAGAGCTGGGGCTGGGATCATTTTTCTGACTCACACTCTAGTTTTGTGTTCCCTCTCTGCTTTTTCCGGTATGATATATAGAATTAGAAAATGTAAAGCTTTGGCATCTGATGTTAATATACCTATCCTCTCCTAACAGCAGTGCTGTATCAGAATGCATCATGGAGAAGAGACAAAACAATTAATTTCAATCCACAATGTATTTTTGGAGTCCCAAAGTGCTTCCTAACAGTTAGAGGATGGCTTGCAGCCTTCTGTGTTCCCCTCAGTCACTTCCTACCCCATCTCAGAGCTTGACCACCTGGAGCCGAGCACAGCCCTGCTACAAAAGAGCGAGTAGAGGATGAAAAGGTGCAAGCCTGAAGGCTCACCTGAAGCACCGCGTAATGGCGGCCTGCGTGAGGCCTGCAGCTGCAGCACCAAGCAGCTAGCTGGTGCTTCGCCTTGAAGGGTGCCAGTAACAAGAGAAACGGTGATGTGAAGCAGGTGAAGGTGACGTGTCAGAGAAGACAGCTAGGTTTCGGGCGAGCTGTTAGTAATGGACTTAAATCACACAAAAATCAATCCACACTCAAGAGCTCCCGAAGCAAGTAACCCCCATAGAGAAGTCCCCCCCTTTTCACCTACACTTTAAAACACTACTAATCCTGATTCGGAGAAGCCCAAGGACCCCACTCAGCTTTCAGTCACCCATATTCATTCACACAAGCCCACTGCAGTGAAGTGAATCTGAACAGTTAGAGTTCAAGGTACAACCCCGCATAAAAACACTATCAGCAACAGGTAATTCATTTTTTACTCAGCATAAAATCATCTTTACATAAGATGTACTGGAGCCATCAATCCTCTATATGGTCTTTAAGCCAAAATCTATGATGAATTTTGAAAAAATAAGCATTTGTAGACATTAAGTGCTTAGATGTTGGTAGGGTAGACTTAGAGCCTATTGATCTGGCATCTAGGAATGTGTTTCACTGCCTTCAGAAATATTGCAGAAAAGTTACACACCCTGCATATACTGCACTCCCTCTACTCCTTACACACACTATGGAACTGGTGAGATCATATACCCTCATAAATGTTTCCACACCTATTACCATGTTTCCTATACACTCCAGACGTCTCACCTGACCTCTACTCTATCCCTCCAGTGTCCTCAAGGGTAACTTTAATATATATTGCCTTCGGCAACTGTATTACCATCACTTTATTACTGAGAAACTTCCAAAGAATAGAATCATAGAATCATAGAATATTCCGAGTTGGAAGGGACCCATAAGGATCATCAAGTTCGCCTGATCTCATAGCAACTTTATTCAAGAAGACAACAAAATAGTGTGGTTTTATCAAAAGAGGCTGGTCTGGATGATGTTCCATTACTGCACTTCGATGCACAGCACTCCTAGATGTACTCTTGTATAAAGTACAAAGCCATCCGTAAAACAAAATTTCTGAAAAGGAACCACTCCATTTTGCTCTGATACTAACAAGTGCATCAAAGCAACTGAGACTCTCACCTCTGACCCGCAGAGATGACAAAATTACAAAAGGGTCAAGCACATAACTACAGACAATTAATAATAAAAAAGGGTATTATCAGGAGGCACATTTAGGAAGAATTTACAGACAGGTCCTAAAGAAAAGAATCCTGCCTACAGTTTTAAATGAAATTTGATGTCAGCCTATTGAGTGTATCAGCACACAGCTATAAATTATGGTTATATACCAAGTTTGTATTCGTGCACCTGTATTTATTAACACACACATGCACACACATATATATAAATATCCCCAATAACACTTTTCTTCAGAAATTTCAGAATAAAGCAATCTCCACATATACAATCAGTATGAAATTTACAATGTTACACTAGGAAGGAAAAGTCAGAAAAGATCACTCACTCACAAATAGTTAGGGTGGTTTTCTTTCCCTTATAATAGCAGTTACTCTCTTACATTAAGTTTTGAGAGGAAAAAGAAATGAAAACACAAAGCTCACCTACATTAGCGAATTTTATGCAGGCTACCTGTTGTGCCTTTCAGCCTGTCCCACATTTGCATCTTAGGTACAGAGAAGCAAGCGTGATCATCACAGCAGCTGTGGAAGTGGATACCTATACTAGATAATGATCAACTGGGATGAAGTTCTGTCACTAGCAAATGTTTCTGTCAACCTAAATTAAGAATGCAGGTAGCAGTTATCTAAAGCATGCCGAACAAGACTGATGTAACCAATCCCTTGGGCTTCACAGTACCCTCAAGTTACGTGACACCAGAACAAAATGAAATTTTTAGATAAATGAAAAATTCCCTTAGATCTTCTCTCATCCTTCTCAGTTCAAAAGAAAGAAAGTAGAAGTTAAAACCTACTGCAGTGCAAAGTTAATCCTAGAATTAGGACAAATAGGAAAGATATCTTTAGGCAAATACAATTGAGGGGTGTAATTATTTTTAAATGTCCAAATATTTCAAAGCAATATGCACTGGATTACAGAAATCTTTTCCTCTGAATGGGAAAACCTGTTATTCTCTGCTTTTTGGACCAGTATGTCTTAAACATTGTTCTGCACCATGTGCTGGTGTCCAACAGAGGAACCTCAGCAGTGGAAGCACTATAAGCAGAATTCTGGTGCAAGTAAAGTCTCATAAAAAGCAAAATTTAAAAAGTTGTTTCAACGAGGTGAACAGAATTAATTTTCTTTGCAAGTCAGAACATCAAATGGCTGTGAGATGTCTTATCAGAAGTCACTATGTAGAACTGACATATATAGACTCGAATGTAGCCATCATGTTACTAGATTCTTAGGACTTTTTTCCAGCCTTTCCCTTTGCCCACCTTTAGGTTGATTATTGAATGAAGTTCTGAGAAGTAACACTTAACATATTATGAATAAAAGTGCATTACAAGTATTAAAGAAGCAATCCATTAAAAATTTAAATGAATGAACGGCTTGGGATATTTTTTCTATCTTGCTACTCATATGATACTGCACATTCCTTCACAACATTTCACTAGCAGCATTACTAAGCACAAGTCTTTATCCTCTGTAAAGAAACTGAAAAACAAGTCAGTGCAAACATGGAAGCAAATTTTTAAATGCAAATTAAAAATTAGAACCTAATAGCTGAAAAGAGAGTGCATTATTAAAATGTGCCTGTTGCATCAAATAAACCTGCAGACTGCTGCCATGGAAAAATATATCAGATGTTAGATTTCCAGCAATGAAACAAGAACCACTGTAACAGCACAGTTTCCTGTAGATTAGTTTGAGAACAGGAATACAAATGCATTCACAAAATTTGTGAATTTTGTTGAGTGCTGGTACCAAAGAGACAGCGACTGCCCCATGGCTTTCATAAAGATTGAAATTATGACCTCCTGCAGGGGTGCTTTTTTATTTGTTTATTTGTTTTTGTTTTTAGGAGGTGCATAAATTCATTAATTCTATTTTATTTTGGTAATTAAGGCCAGGAATGGTTTGGATTATATTTGGGACTAGTCCACGGGAAATAAAAGTCTATATGATAGTAAGCACTAACTGAGAGGCAGTAAACAGACAGTGAAATTAAGGACCAAAGCTGCATTGAGAGTCACTACTGCCTTTGTCGCCTACCATTGCTATGCTATAGGCAGACACCTTCAAATGACATTCACTTCAAATAACAGATCTTCAGCACATCAGCCTCCCTCAAGTGACAGACTACTACAGGTACTGCCTACCAAATGTTCTCGATCATAAGTGCAGCAAATACGTGATTCCAAACGTGGGTGTCAAGAGGAGCAGCCTGAAACTGTCCCATCTCCTCTGCTTTGCTTAGCAGTGAACAACTCATTACAGATGCTTGCCTTTAATTTCTATTAGTCAAGGCTCCTGTCTGCAAATATATCCATCTTTTACATTTTTTTCTGTAAATATGCAGAGTGTTTTTGGAAAACAATGTACAACTTCAGACAACACAGTACAAGAACACCATTCAACAAATCTCCAGGCCCCAACCCAGAAAGGTTTGCAGCTAACATCAGTCCATCATTAATATGTAATGAATGCAATATGCATATAAATAGTAAGATTTGAAAGAGTGTACAAAAACACAGCAGCCATAAGTTATTGGGATGCTCCTTTCTCCAAAATGCTCTGTAAAAATACTGTAACAAAACAAAGCATCAAAAATTAAAACACTGCTGTCCACATACTGCTTCTGATCTCACGCGAGTCCAGGTGTCCCGCAAATGCCTACCGAGTTACTGGGTTACGCTTACAACAGAAAAAAATAATTTACTAAAAGTACTAAAGATAGAGGATAAACATACACATTGCCACCTACAGCATTATTTTTCATTCTTTATTAGGTCACTTCTTAATGACATACATGTAAAAGGTGTTTTAACTCAGCTGTCTACAGAAAGTGGTTAACAATCTTTATGACAAACATCAAAACGCAGCAAGAAGTGGAATCCATCTGCTTAGTCTTAGGTTAAATGCTGCAAACCTGAATCCAGCGATCTTAAAGAATAACGGTGTTACTCTACAAGACTGGATTTAAGTTCTGGGCCAAGATTCAAAGCTGTCAGCTGACACAGAGGCACTATACAGAAGACCTTGAAAGTCTTCTAGAAGTGAGCATCAGGAACAAGATGAAGTTCAGTCGTGCAAGGAACAAGGTCATGGCTCACGCAGACCAGCAAAGGAAAGGCTGGTAGCAGCCATTAGTACAGATGGATAAGAAGGACCCGTGTATATCCTAGTCAAAGGATAACTACAAGACGCTAATTACCATCAGCTGCAAAAGCATACACGTGGTGCCAGCATGCACCAAGCAGGCTATTTCCAATTCTTCTTAGTTTGGAACAAGTTACACCAGTAATTATCTCAAACATTAGTCTTTTCACTTCTCCCAGAGCTGACCGCCAGTATAAAGGATATGCTGAATTCAGACAGCAGGAAACTTCTCAAAAAAAATAAACCTGCACAACAGGGAGTTATTTGCTAGCCCACCTGCTGCTGTTACTGGCTACATATAATTAAACAGTATGACCAAGGGTGCCTTTTTGGTGGTGGTGTTTTTGTCTGTTTGCTTTATGCACATTCAGGTGCGCAGTATACTTGAGAATACAACATGAATCGTACACTCTATCATCATTTGACAAAGAATGAAGACATGCACAATTTGTGATCGAAAATAAAACCTCACAACCAGGTCCATCTGTGTGAATATCAGAAGTTTACTTTCAGATAACATCTTTCATGTTTGCTGAGCATTAGCTGCTTTGTGAACCTCAGGTGCTGGAATGCTCAAGGGACTTGAAAAAATATGAGATACTGATTAAAAATTCACATGAATATTCATTCAAAACACTTTTTATAATACATTTTTATCAACTTCCTACAGGTGCCTATTGCTTATTATACTGCATTTTTTCCTTTATACCTCTGCCTTGAAAACTTAAAACACCACCATTTCCCTCCTATTCGCATTTACAGTGACCCCTTCCTCCTCCCCTCCTTCAGAAATGCCTGGCTAGAGTTTTATCTCTGGCTAAATACTCATATTCCAAGAACTACAATTACTCTGTTGTTTATATATATAAATATATATTCTATTCCATAACCAGCTTTTATTGAAAATAGTTCGATAAAAGAAACCTTCTATACTGAGGAAGTTTTTAGTCTTACGTCCAGTCTGCATGTTGTTTGGCTATGAACCTTCTCCTACTGCTTCAGACAGAGGATGGTTCATTGCCAAGATGATAAAGATACCGTTAAATTAGAACAGCAAGGAGTTTGAAAAGATCTGTGGAGATTTACATTACAGAGGTAGCAAATTCCCTTTCAACTCAGTGGTGGTTTTGACCCACAAAATCTCCTAGCCTTATAATTTTAAGAAGACCATACGCAAGTGAGATGTATTATGCTTCCTCATAATGCTATGAAACAGATTAAATGAATTCTAATACTGAGATTCATTTTACCTTAAATTGTGATTCAGACATAGGATTAAATCATTTTGAAAAAACAGACTTCACGTTCTTGAATACCTGTTTAATATTGAAATATTTCACAAATTTAAGACTAAAATCTGAGCCACTGTAAGTGGGTACCAATCCTAAATTATTGCCACCTATAGTGCAATTTCTAGTTAGAAGGAAGTAAATTCAGTTTTATTTACTTACTTTGTTACCCAGTATCTCTTTAATTCTTTTGCTAACAAATTGAAACTGCTGTGAATTTAAATGCGGGTGTTTCATTATTTAAGAAAATTATTGATGTTTTTCAATTAAAAAGTAAGCCCACAAGGAACTGATGCCTGACTGATACACGGGGTCAGCAGCCGTGTTTGCCTGAGTAAACAGATATGTAAGTAAAGCAAAGAGAAGAACTTCAATGTAAATGAGCCACCAGAGGGAGCTCATCCAGCCTTCTGAGTATAACAGACTATATTGACTTTGGCAAAAAGTTAATTAAACATTTTTTCTAAGGGTTGCTGACTGAGTTCAGAACAAAGCACATTCCCTGGCTGAAACTCTACATGCCTGAGAAGCCTAATGTAATCAGAAGACGTTGCTTTAACAACCAAGGAATACATTTTTGATTAAATAAAGATAATTAAGTTTAGAAACACATGCTACAGCTTTCTCCTACACATGCAAACATACACTAGTCTTTTCTTCTCTGTCCCTCTTTATCTCCTCCAGATAAAGAGAACTCCAAAGTATTTTAAAAGAGAAGTCAAAAAGCATGACATTTAGTTTCACCTAACAGATGTATACCAAAAGCTAAGCCAGATAACCAAATAAAGGGTACTCATTTCTAATCAAATTTAATTTATTATTATGATGCTTACAAAATCCTGTAGTTAGTTGTTACACTTAGATGGACACTGCCAGATTACATTGGAGTTGTCTATCACAATAATAGAGTTTTTTCGTTTCAAATTTTAGGGGACTCAGATTCAGAAAATTCATTTCTCGAGGTTCTGTTCAAATGGTCTGATGGTCACTAAGAAGCTTATCAACATTATTCAAAGAGGCGTACTAAAGTAAGAACTAGGCAGTTTTTTACGCTTGCTCATTGATCAAGTAACCAAGAGTTTCGCCTGTTACTATCCCATGAAATCAGGGGTATAGTAGTGGTAATTTGGGTGTGGGCAGGAGGACAGAGGACACTAAAATTACTTCCTCAAGTAAAAGCACCTTTCAACATACACAGTCAGATAAATCTCTGTGACTCTCTCTAGATATTTCTGCATATTATATACATTAACTATACATAATTATCTCCAATTAGTATAACTCTACTGCAGACTTAAATCACGTATTTGTTTGCATACCCATTATCAGCTTCCTAAAAGAATAATTAAATCTCTCTTGGCAATGTTTATCTGATGTCTATCTGGATGCTTTGCTTTCAAAGATGAGGTTAAACTTAATGTGCTATTACATTTATTTGTTCCTTCAAGATTCAATGAAAAACTGAACACTCCTCAATACCACATGAAAGTAACTTTTTATTGTGAACTCCTGTGCAATGTGAGGATACTACAAAAACCACCAATACTTAAGCACTGGGATGAAAGCCAACCTGAGAAGACCCATTCTTTAAGTTTCAGGAGTCACTTCGGAGTGGCGAGCTTCCCTGCCCAGCTGTTTTACCTTTGGTGAGCACGACTTCTCATCATTTGCCCACGGAATCAACAACAAGCAGGACAAAAGTTACAGGTGCTGTCCAATATATGTTATGAAGTCATCCTTCCCAAGAACATTTTTAGACTAAACAAGCATAGCATCTCACTGAAAAACTGTGTTTTTAAGACAGTCAGAAGAGATCGATACAAACTTTAATTTTTAAAAAATGGTCAGATTTGTCATTCTCCTGGTTAAAAACAGCCACTGAAATTCATTCTCAGGATTGTAGTAAAGTAAGATTTACCAGCCTGCCCCCTCTCCCTTATGCTATAAGCTAGCCAGTTTCTTCACATCACACACATCTTGATATTTTGTACTGTACTTACCATATTAGTAATTATCACATAAATTTTTACAGCAGAACAGTTCTAAGATTCACTAGGAATTTAGAGTGTAAAATAACATTTTATAAAAACCTGTAAAGCCTCTGGTCAGGAAATAATCAGTAAATAGAAAAAGATAGCAGAAGATGAAATTCTTAAGACTGTTTTCTCTACATGGACATTTTGTGCTCACTACAACATGAAATCAGTCCCTGTTCAGAAGTCCGTGTAAGAAGACAGCATCCCTATACAGAAGCTTGAATTTCACAGCTCCTCAAAATGCAGCAGCAGAGTGACTTCCACACACCAGCAACGGCTCTTGCACTATTTATAATCTGCAAAAGACACCCCCCCCCCTCCCCCTTCAGCTCAGCTTCATGAAAATAAGATTGTTTTCCAATAGCTCACCATCATCGTACCAGGGTTAAGCAGCCACCTGGCAACCTGACAAATGATGAGGCACATTGCATCACCACACTGCAGAGTATTAGCTGAGTTTGTTGTAGGACTGTCAGATACCTTCTTCACTTGTGCATGCTCAAAACTAGGGAAATCCAACATGACTGAAATGAATAAAGGCTTTGGACTATATCACTGTTAGACTATACTGTGTCAGTGTAATAGGCATCAAATGAGAAACATGCTAATAACTGCGGTGTAAAAGATAAGGACTTGCAAACAATAAAACTTATATAAGAGAGTATTTCTGAATTCTGCATGTAAAAGATCCTCCTCTTTGTGTAAAACTTATTTAGTGCATTAAAATGGGATTAGCCTTTGGGTTTCCTCAAGATTTGAAATAAGTTAAAAGCCTTGCACCGACTGTATTTTGAAGAAAATTTGGCACCAAATTCCTTGGAAAACCCACTATGATGGCATTTAAAAACTGTAGCCTTTTCACTTGGTAATGGATTGAATCAATCCTTGGAAGATTTCCTCCTTGATTGTTTTCTTCAAATAGAATTAAGTTAAATGTTGGTCTTCCCATAAGAAAGGCACATTAGATATCAAACATGATTCATGATAGCAATGAACCAGTTCAGTCAAAAACACAGAAATCTAAGGAAGTGCTTTTGAAACAGAAACCAAGCATTTCCTAAGGTCAGCAAAATCTCAATTTTTCAGCCAAGCATTGGGCGTTGGGGGGGCACCGTTATTAAATTCCTTCAGGAAGGCTGCATGCATAACATTTCCATGTTTCCCAGAAGGATGAGTCTCAAAGCACCTTGAAATAATCCTGTACTTTTAAATAGTCACAAAAAGTAATTATGCACATCCTGTTCTGATTATCACTTTTTTCTAGTATCATTCATTGATAAACTTCATAGATTATTAAAATAACTTAAAGAATCATTTCCCCGCCCACCCGTTTAAAAAAAAAAAAAAAAAGGAAAAAAATCAATTTCTTTAATAGCTTTTAGAATTTTATCCTTGTTAGCTCACCTCCTCCAATAACCCTCAGCTGTCTATCAAGATATTTTATGGTCTAAATCTCATCCAACTGGCTTTTTCCAGCATAACCAGTAACCTTGAACCAAGTTAAATGAAAAAGCATAGCTCTCTTTCTCATCTCAGACAGAAAGCACAGTTAAAAACAGGTACTAAGGAAACCTGACGTGACACAACAGACAATAAGACCTATAATAACAACGCAGTTACATGCATTTACCAAAAATACTAGAAACCTGATGTCTACGAGACACAAAGAAATGAATGAAGCAGCTCTGTTCTCCACTATTACCCAGCTAGGAACAAAATCCTTTTCCCAGCCTGGAGACGTTGCTATCCTAACTACTTAAAAAAGCAGAGCCACAAGATTGTGGCACCTCAGGCACAGCTATTAGTGGCACCTAAGGCACAGCTATTAGTGGCACTGGGTCAACACTTTGATTACATTCATGACGCAAATATAAATTTTCCCTTTCTGCTGCAGGCTGTGAAGTCCACCCCTGGGTGCAACTAATTGCAGGTACAAATCTGTTTTTAGATCAAGTTCCACAGGCGCCTTACAGCTGCAATTCGGGGAACCATTTGCTTTAGAGAAGTGCTGAAATCCCCCGCTGTCTCCTAAGCATGAGTTCCTGGGGGTAAAGGAGCAACAAAAAGCTGAGAGGGGGTTCTCCTTTGAATTACATAGCCCAGTTTACTCCACAAACTTGCTAACAGTATATGGCACACGTCTAAGCGTCTAGTTCCATAAGCTGCCTGTTCAATTACGGTTGTGATTTCTTCATTTAGCCAACATTCACTATTATTTGCAATGAACTACCGCTCCGTTACAAGTTTCCTTGCAAGCTGCTTTTTAGGAAACATTCTTTCAACTGGGACACAACACGGGATAAATGGAGAAAGGAAATAATTTGGTATGTTAAAAATATAATTAAAAAAAAAAAAAAAAAGCTACAACTGTACAACCTTATTTTCAACCCATGTGTGTTTGGTACATTTAGACAGGACATACTCCCCCAGGAAAAGGCTATTTCTTATATGCATGACGTATTTAGCAAATTAGAAACCTGGTCTTAATAAAATTAGACCTTTTAGGCAAATCAACATAAGCAGACTTTTTTTTTTTCTTTTAATGATAAAGGGAGAATAAATTCACTGACTTGAAAGGACCTTTATAGCCCCTTCCACCTCCCGCTTCTTGCAATAATAACACTGCTCAACTTCTGTCTGCAAATACCAGTTATTTCTTCTATTCAGAGACCACAATTAATTGTGGGCATTGGGGTATTTTTATTGCCACAACCAAGGCAGCCCATCGCTATGAATCACATAAAAGTAAACAAACTAAGAGTATTATAGATACAACCTAATAGAATCAAATCAAAGCTTTGCATAACCAACAGAAGAAAGACTAGGGAGGATGAATGGGCAAAAATTATACTAGAAGCCCGAGTGAAACAGAAAACCTGTCACGTATTGCTCTCTCCATTTTTTGAGGAAACTGTCACTGTCTTACAGAGACAGCTGTCACAAGGTCATAAATATTCACTGGGAACACTCCCAACCCATTAGGCTCACTTACACAGTCAGAATCTACAAAACTTCCAGCCGTAGAAATAGAGATGAGAAGGACAGGCCTTCATCTAATTGGGGAAGATGAATGAAGAGCAAAAAGGGTGTCAAGTAATGAATGATACAGAGAAAAAGTAGATGAACTCTGTCAGGATGAAAACCAGGAAAGGAAGGGCCTATTAAATGAAACTTTAAGGACAAAAAATCATAAACTGTTAAAGGATGGAATTCTCTTAAAGCACAACATCACAGCCAAGAATTCAGCGGCAGGTTGTAGGTCAGGCCACCGTGACATTATGAATCAGCAGACAACTAGACATTTCGTTGGGAGAAGCGTTTCTAGGATACGTTGGCAAAATCCAAATTTAGGTCTTAGACAGGACTAGGGAGAGCTTATAAAATAATAATTTCTAATTACTACTGGTTGTGAATACATTTCTCTGGTTGGTTTCACATCTGCCTGCTTCAAAGTTTTTACATGGCATCGTTCCAATTTATAATAATGCATTACTACAGCTGTCCTGAAATGTATATCTCAAGTATGACAAAACTATTACTCATGGTGACCCTGTTAGATAGAGCACATCTCTGAAAGCTGCTTTATGTGGACTATTAAAAAAAAAAAAAAAAAACTGAAAATTAGATAAATTTTTCAGAGGAAAAAAAAGAAAAGAATGACTTAATTCCTTTTAATCAGTTTCTCCCATTATAACTCTGCTTCTGTGTAAGTCTTCTCTGTTTTGGATATTCAGGTCCGTTTCAATAGAGACTGTTTCCAGCTGGTTTGCAGATCCCTCCCATAACCTGCTTGACCAAGACTACCTGATTTTTGCTCAAGGCATTTCTCATCTGCCCCCTCCCCTCGTCCCCCAGGATGTCATTTCTTTTTTTTTTATTTTCATTCTGCATTTTTGTCTTTAAAAAAAAAAACAACAAAAAACAAAACAAACAAACAAACAAAAAACTTTAATAATATTAAGGAACTGTGACTCTAGGAAACTTCTACCCTAATTCAATCCTCTACCACAAATGCCAATGGTGGTAGAACCATCATTTCTCCTCTTTATTCATTTTTTCAAAAGCTGCCATGCAGCAATGCAACCATGACTTCACATTTGGCATTGATAACAGAAATCAGGAAGGGCATGGGGATTTTTCTTCCCTTTAGCTCACCAAAAATAAAGAGTATGAGCTCCTCTGCCTGGGAGTCGCGGTAGGGTCTGTTAGTAGCAGATGACAATAGTTACCAGCCCAGTTCCTAACTAACCACAAAGCCCACTGGTGCTAGAACACAGACTGGCATCTCTGGCAGTTTCCCCTCCAAGTTCAGCTCCTTGGTTGCATTTGTGCATGTGCAGGACCTGGCAAGGCCTGGGACTGCACCACCAACAGCCGTGCTATGCTAGGAATGGGAGGTGGCAGTCTTGCACGAAACCTTGTTTTAAAGGCCTTCTATGCACCTCTGCATATTATGTATATATGTGTGTACATATATATATATACACACACATTATGTACACTGCTGGGCTAGTCAAGAAAAAAAAAAAACAAGCTGCTGTAACAGTTAATGTTCGTAGATAACAGAAAGCTGGGGACAGCAGCGCAGAGCGGATTTGTCAGCTTAGGTACTTTTAGACTTCTTACAGTGATTGATCACAAAATAAAGGAAACGTTGTTATTGACACTGTCCTCTCATCAGTTTGACTGGCATTTCAGATTTCTTTTTTAGTTAGTTTGCTGCTTAAATAACCCTTCTGGTTACAGTCATGGTCACTTTGAAACTATTACAAAGCAAGACCTGTATGAAAAGGTCTATATTAGGGTACGAGGAGTACAAAAGTCACACAGAATCTAAAAATTCAAGCAACCTATCAGGGATTACTGCATAGTTGGAAAGCAGTGCCCTTACAATGTGTGTGCGCACACACAAGATTAAAAAAAGCTTCCAGCCACATAGACCTGACATGCATCGAAACTACTTATTTGTGAAGCAAAAGCACCTCTTAACATCACAATTCTGTTCTCTATCTAGTAAGGTCTTATGACTTACGCAGTTTAGCTTTATTCTAAACAGGCTACAACAAAACGCAATCAAAATAGTCACAATTATGAATTTGCCTCTCCCACTGAAGTTTAAGCCAAGAAATCATACTTTTTTTTTTTCCAGGAAACTACAGAAGTGGCAGCAGAAATTGAGACTCTTTAGACCACTCTCCCATGAATCAGCCCATAACAACTGTGCTGGTTTCCGTCCATTACATTGACAAAACGCTCGCAATTACCCTCGGAGGCTTTGTGGAAGGCACGGGAAGCCACAGGCATTACAGCTCCCCAGACTGTATCGGTAAACTCTGGCAAGAACGACCCTGCAGAAAGCCATTTCCCACTTCTGTCGCCCTTAAAACCGCCTTCAGAGGAGGAAGACACAATGCTTTGTGCCACATCAACACAAAAAAAGAAATCCTAAGTCACTTCTCGACCCACACGAGGTTTCTCCCAAACAAGCTGCTCCACAGGTGAACGTCCCAGGGCAGGGATTCAGGAGGGGCTGCCGAGCCTCCTCTTTCTCCCTGACAGCACAACCCTTCCACACTGCCCAAATTACTGACACAGGAGCTCAATCTTTTTGCTGCTGGGAGGCTGAAACACGAGTTTTTTGTCTGAAGCCAGCTACTATGAGATGCAGATGTACAGCATAGCAATACCTTATCTCAGGTACTAGTGAAAGCATTGCTTAGATAAGAGCAGAAAAACAAATAAGGAGCAGCACGGCCATTGATTTGACTAACAAAAGACAGCTCGCAGAGCTATTACAGATTAACACTTCTCGGGTAAACAGGAGTTATTCCAAGAAAAGACAGTTTAATGGGGAAATTGGTTCAAAGATGATTTAATGTGTAAATGCTACCATTTCAGGTGGAACAAACATAGGAACTGAGGATGCTAACGGGTAACCTGAGCAGTTTGGGGGAATTATACCGATGCTGTAGGTTTAAATGTGCCTTTTTATCAGTGCAAGGACAATTTTAACCAGTTAGAAGGAGTGTAAGTAATGGGTGGCATATTGGTCATGAATATGTGCTAACAGAACTGCACAAAACCTGACTTGTGAGGTCGAAGCACCTGCACAGCACACCATGAAGCTGGCTGACCGGCAGAACCCCTGCTTTAACCACCTGCTGCTGCAATGCTGCAGAAATCAGGGAGCCTCTCAGACATATATCTCAGCCGGAAGCTACAGGGACTAATGCAATTTCCATCTCTGCATTTGTGGCTCAGAAACTTAGCAAAGCTCCTTTCAGCTTTGTATTATTAACACCTGAGGGATGCTGCCTTCTCCTCTCCTCACCCCCACTTCCCCACATCCAGCATCCCCAGTGATGTGCCCCAGGAGCGAGTGCGTGGATATACATTTGCCAGGTGCCAGGTGTCATCAGGAACAGCAACACCCACCTCAAGAAGCTTGACTGATGCATGGGAATGAACACACTATGGTTTATTACTATTCTAGCATGTCTGAGTCCAGTTACAATGAAAGCTCGACTTTGGTCCTCTTCACAGTTCGCATTGCAGAACAGCGAAGCAGGAGAAAGCCACGTATATGGTGATCGTCAATTTGCAAGACAGCTTGCAAAATTCTCCAGCTTTCCTTATCTCCAGAAACCAAAGCAGGCCTGGCTACTGGCTCATGAATGCTGAGTCCAAGTCACTGGCACTGTTTCAGTAACTACGCGTGCATGCTGACACTGCCTGAGATGTAAGAAGTCTACACCTCAAGCAAAACATTGACTGCTTACTGACCCAAGTAATAAAATATTTTGGGTTAGTTGCATACATACTTTTTCCCTGTGTCATCAAATTTAATTTGTAAGACATTTTTTCTTGACCATTGCTTTCATTACTCCTGGTAGAAATTTGGTATCAAGCATTATAAAAAACACAAAAGTTTCTCGAAGGCTGGCCTGTTATCTCACCCTCAGCAAATCATAGCTGTGTCTGTCTGATTTTAACAAGGCATGAAATTATACCTCAGCAGAGTAAATTAACAAGCACCACTATGAACAGGTGTTGTATTTCTTAGTGTCATCAGTTCAGATAGATCAATTTATATTCCTCAGTACATGCTTTATTAAAAAAAAAAAAACACCACTACATAATAAGTAATGAAGCAAAGGATGAAAGACTTCTGCAATAATTTTATTCTTCTTATTCTTGCAAGATACTTTTGTACAAGCTTATGATCAGGAAGATGCTTACAGTATGCAAAAATGCTAAAATTAAAACTTGTATTCCCCTGAATACATTCACAGAAGCTGACACAAAAGCATAAGCCAGGTAGCATATGAGATTAAAGTTCAAGTCTAAGTTTAGTTCAGAAGAACAAAAGAAAGACATGGGGAGAGCAGTGGAAGACTCATCTCCAGTGACCACTGAAACCTTAATTAGAGCTGTGCAAGACACTCCTTGGAAATTAATGTGCTCTTAGGGTCTCACAATCTTCTACAATAATAAAATCAACTCTGCCCTTCACCAGTATCATATACAGTTTAAATTCTTACTATTGATTTTGGTAGCATACTTTTGGCTTTTCACCTGGGTTAGTTTCATCTTCTGTAGGAAGATCTCTCATCAGGATCGCCAAAAAAGTGACCCAATCCTGTACTCTCAGTGGAAAACAAGAAAGGGTATTTCAAACCTTTTTCCCAGGGTATGAGAAGAATAGTGGGAAAAGCCAAGAGCTCCAGAGATCCAGCATGGGAAGTACTTAGAGAAAATGTGGAACTCTTGTCACCGGGCATCAGCAAAGGTGCCTTTCACAGAGAGGAACAATTCACTTTGTTGTCTGTGTAAACAGAACTTTTCTGCTCTTACTCCTGTTAAAATGAATGGCTTCTATAACTACACAGAGGTATACTATGTGCTACTATTTATTTTACATGGAGTTTATTAAGATAGCAATGGATTTGGTATTTTACAAGCACGGGACAGAAGTGTCAGTGGTCACTAGCTGAATATAGAACAACCCAGCTGCGCGGTGAAAAAAGGTTGAAAAAGATTTCCATTTTCTTATTTGTTCACCAGCTAACATTAACAGAAATTAAATATGCAAATTCCCTTTGGAAGAAAGATGTAATAACTATTAAACTGATCATAATGAAATAATTGCCACCATGACCTAAGCAACTCAGTAAGTTATATAGTTAGTTGTGTGTATACCATGAAAGGCAGTTTTACAATACTGCTCAACATATTTGTAAAACTACCAGATACAAGAAATGTGTAGCAAATACTTTGGTCAATATCCAAATTAGCAGCGCGGAATTATTCTAGCAGAAAGACTTGAGACGAAGAACTCGGAGCACTCTCATGTTTTAAAATGTTCCATTTCTCTCTTTCAGCAACCTGCGCTCAGAATATATGACCAGACCCGTATTCTTCCCCGCATGCTGTCTGTTCTCTGTTTCTACCAATATGACGGTCGCATACATGAATTATAAAATCAGCTGCAGCCTTGAGTACAAAGCTACATATGTGTTGCTTTGAGACATGCCCGTGTGATATTGTCCCTGGTTGCTTTAACAGGAAGAGAACAGATTTAGCACTGAATACAGAGATGTATAGGATGTGAAATTAGCCAGTACAGCCATCTGTGAAAATACAGAGTGCTGCCATAGCTTCATTAACTTATTGACAACCAATTCAAAAGATAATTCAAAGAAAACAGAACCAGAATTGCTTATCTACAGCTCTCAAAGTAAGATCTAATTGATTAAATAAGGTATGTTATTCCTTCTGGCCTGCCTATAGTACCAGTCAGAAGTTATTTCAGACAGAAAATACCTTATTACTTCTTCTATTAGGCACTTATTAGATCAACAGTTGATCTCTAGAACCTTTTCTCCTCTTATTCTCAGTCTTTCTCTTTGAGGTGTGCTACCAAAGTGAGCAGAGAAGGAAAACAGCACGTCCAACACTAAAAAAAAAAAAAAAATCTGTATTGACTGATGTCAATCCTACAAAACTGCTAGTACATTTATCTAATCATCTTGCAAGCTTCTTTCTGCTCAGATTATCCAGTAAGAACTATTTGCAGAAATTCTCAACAATATCCTTAGCATTTTCAAACGCCTACGGTCAAAATTGCACAAACAGACAATTAAGAAATTAAGTTCCTGACAGCACTTCAATACAAACAGACGAGAGGAAAAGTACATCCTCCCCTCTGTAATGCCACCGCATACAATCCAGATGCACAAAACAGTACTTCAGTGCCCTGGCAAAGTGATGGAGTGGAGCCTTTGCTTGTTCTTGCCAGGACACCCGACAGCACAAGCACTACAAGCACGGATTAGAGATGCATAAATGTCCACTAGTGGTAAGGATGAGTGACGATTATATTTCTGGAGCAGCAGGTTTCAGAAAAACAAGCTGTAGCAGCACTTCCTATGAAACGCAGTTCTTTAGCCCGTGTGAATAAGAAGCAGATGTTTTTTGGCATCCTTAGTTGCACTGCAACCCACCTCAATTCTCAGATTCCTGGTCTCCAACGCAACCTGCTATGCCATACAAGAATGATACCGCATGAAGGATTTTTACATCAAGTGCACAAGCACCTTCAGCACTCCTGCAAAAGTGAAGTTATACCTAGAGGAGAATGCTCTGTACAATCGCAAAAGTTATGACAATGGAGGTGAGGGCTGCAGTACCTTTGTTGTAATTTATTAATGTCCAGATTCCACTAGTATCCAGTATGTGAGAACATTTGCTCGTAATACACACCAGAGAGGTTCATTGGCATTTCCGGGGAATAAATACGGGATCACTTCTTAGGCAAGGGAAGAAAATATGCCTTCATGATTGCATATTGCCAGGTCTCTATCTTCAGAACCATCTACAGCTACATGGTAATAGACAACTAGTATTTGAAATGAAAAAATAATAATAATAATAATTGTTGCAATTCTGATTACTCAGCAGCCAGATTCAGTTTTAATTTCTGTGGCAGGCACCTAAAATCATAAAAGCTGGGATTCGTGTCTCCTAACTTTAACCAGCTGCAATTTCAGCATGCAGCTCAAGGCAGGCTACTTTAGAAGTGAGGCTGCAGGCAAGTTACCCTCAGTACAAAACCTGAAGCACGAATAAGATAGCTGATGTCCGCACCGGCAAAGCAAAACTAAGAAAAGCAGAATGAGGAGGACTTTGTTCCGCTAATAAAACAGCATACAAATCCAACCAGTGGTTCAGACCTAGCATCTCTTTTCATGGCACTGACTAGAAAGTAGTAGAACAGACTCACATTCAATATACTGTAATGAACAATAATGGAGACTAGAGGAAAAGGTCATTTCTACATCTAATTGCTTCCAACAGCTAGCTTGTAAAATAAAAAGTCCATATTAAAAGAATTGAAATGCATTTACATTTCCCATTAATACTGAATTGTTAAATAATACATCAGTAAGTTGTTTTTTAAAAATATTTAGATCTATATCTCATATTTTCGCATCCAAAAACATAGAAGATTTCAATTATATTGTATGTTTCATGTTCTATCATATACTTTTGCAAACATTTTATAACAGAAAAAAAGATATATTTTCTGCTATTTTCACACACAGTCAGATCTGTTTAAATTAGATGGGAATTTGGGTATTTCCAAGAGTCAAAAACATGCACTTGTTGTCTGGAAAGCTACGTGTACCTTACAGTGCTCAACAGGTAATACAGCTCTCAGCTTTAGCATCCTATCAATGAAATAACTACTCTACATGTTCTCCCCTAAGACTATTCCAAGCCCATTTCTGTATTTTGTCCCATTGCCTAACCTTCCATTAATACATACCTAAGTGTACCTCATATATATATACACACACACACACATTTGAAATACGTGCATTTCTGAGGCAGACATAAAGGGATGAAGAGAGAAATTAAAAAGAGAAGATAGAGTTAAAATAAGTTAGCCAATTCTAACTTTGTCTCACATCTTTTCAGTTTGTTTCTAATGCTACTGTTAAGATGCTGGAAATCCACTTGCCCAAAGCATACTAGGTAATTAAATCTAGCAAATAATACCAAAAATTTGACAAATTCAAATATTAAGGCAGCATTATCAGAGCAGCAGTTTTCCTTCTCTCTTCCTTAACTAATCACGGAAGTCTTGAAATGTCCTGGAATACCCTCTCCAGATTCTTTGATAAAACTGAAGGAAACGCTTCAATGTTAATACACTTAGGGTAACAAAGAACTAATAGAATGAAGACAATAATGTCCAATTTTTACTTCAAAACACAAAAAGCAGAACTCAGATTCAAATTTCTAACAGATATTCTTGTATCTGCACTTAATTTGTGGTTGTTTCAGCAGTTAGAATAGTGAAGAAACACTAAGACAACGAATTAGTTTTTCAAGAAAACTAGAAATAAATCAAAACACTTTCTGATGTTTCATAAAGAGCTGGAATTGTGGAAGGTTAGCATTTGCAAGTTTTAATTTAGTTGCAGGTTGTTGCAAATTCCCTACACAATGCCCAGAAATAGGCATTGCTACTTCTTTCAGAGTGCGAGGTACCAAAAAAAAAAAAAAAAGGAATAGTTATTTTTAAAGTATTAACAGGTATTGCCAACTTTGAAACACTAACAGTTAATACTGTCCCCTCTAGAGTTTTCAAGAGCTTGCTAATTAGATAATGCTTACTTAAATTATAATAATTATACAATGATGAAAATTAATATACTGGTTCAACTCCAGCTTGCAAACTTTTCCTGTAAACTCCCTATTTCTTTCAAGACACATATTTTAGACCTATTTATATATAATGTCTATGTATGAACCATCTATGTATTCCCCATCACATAGTTTATTTTCCAATAATAAATCTTGACTGGGACAAACAACTTTTGAATTCTGTTCTCAGCTCTGCCAGATACATGAATCTGCAAAAATCAATAGTCACTCTGATGCTTTTGTTTCTTTGTGCAAAATGGAGCTCCTAACATTTCCCTTGCAGTAGTGACCTAAGGGCAAGTTCATCTCTCTCTCTCTCACTTAAATATTTTGATGTAGACACTCAGACTCAAGATGAAAACAGAAGTTTAAATTCTTAAGTGGAGCTTGTTAAGCCATGTATAGAAAATTAAATGTCTTCTCTATAGCTTAAAGAAAAGTCTTTGCTATAAATAGCAAGACTGTAAATGGTACTATCATATCATTTAATAACTGTGGGAAAAAATAACCATTCTGTAACAGGTCTGAGTCACAGCAGGCATCTGCATGTGCAATCCTGGCTAAATCATTTTTGAATGGAAAAGTTACACACTCATACAAATTTGGTCATTTTCTACCTTTCGTGGAGAGTTTATGAAAAATAAGCTATTGCAGTTTAGCATGCATCAAACTGCATGTGTAACCTGTAATGATACAGCACAAAAAACCGTAATCATTAAATTCAAATAATTAAGAGAAAAATGTCTGGTCTTCACTGAAATATAGTAAATTAATAATGGCAGGAGTTCAACATAAGGCCCTTGGCAGGGTTGTTTTCACATTCAAACTGCAATTCAAAATGCTAAAATCAATCTTTTTCTCCAGTAATGTGAATATAACTTAGTGTTTAACAAATGAAAATAAAAACTTACAGGCAGAGCAATCTTTTAGCAAATTTCTGCTATGACAGAGCTTCACATGGCCCTTCACATTACTTCCTGGGTTCATTTCCTGGAATAAACAGAAACAAGACACATGTGAAAATAGCTATATCATGCTGAAATGTCATATACGTATACACAATGGCCTTAAATCATGCTATGAAATAAACTTTGAAAAATATTTTAATACTGGTGTCGCTCAGGTGGTACTAATCTAACATAACACTTCTGGACTTGAAAGGTAGTTTTAATTAATGTTTGCTAACTCCTATGCCCGATACTGACTTCCATCCATCTTTCTGCAGACTCTCAAATTGATTTGAGATTAATTTTTCATCTCCCTAAACACAAGAAAACCATCCATGATTTTCCATTTGTTAGCCATACTACTGGAAAAGGCCTTTTTGCAGCCTCTTACATATAGGTGTAAGCGATTGCAAAACACTAATGAAATATAAAGTTTAATCAAACAAAAAGACCAAAATACATAATTTGTTCACTAGTGATGTTTTCAAAATATCAAAACAGATATTTGTTTGGTAAACAAAAAGTAAAATATATAGTAAAGAGCTGTCAACTCCAAAGGACCTACTGAGCTTGTCCAACACCCAGACAGCTAGCTGGCCATGGCCAGCAACATGCCCTTACAGCAACGGCCCACAGCAACCTGGGCTCCATTACGACACATGTCACCAACGCGCTGAGGGAAGTGACTAATGCTCTCCACTCAGCACCGGTGAGGCAAAATGCCGGGCCCAATCCCAGGCTCCACAGTACAAGAGAGACATGCTGTACGCATCCTGTACGGAACAAAAGGGCATGAAGGTGATTGACGGACTGGGACATCTTCTCTTTGAGGAGAGGCTGATAGAAATGAGGGCCCTGAGCTTGGGGAAGAGAAGGCTCAGAGTGATCTTTTCAATGTGTATAAACATCTGAAGGGGCGCAGAGTAAGGAAGGCAGAACTAGACTCTTCCCTGTGGTATCCGGTAAAATAGCAAGAGAACACAGGACCAGAGTGCAACGCAGGAAGTCCTGTTTAAACATTTTGATTTTATTTTTTGTCTGTTACTGTGAGTGTGGTCAAACACTTGAAAAGGTTGCCCAGGCTGGTTAGAGAGTGTCCATCCTTGGAGATATGCAAAACCCAATTGGACAGAGTCCTGGACGACGTGCTCAAGATGACCCTTCTCTGAGCAGGGTGTTGGACTATTTCACTAGGTCCTTTCCAGCCTCAACAATTCTGTGATTCTGTAAAGTGCTTTATTTAACTGGTCCCTGGTTAAAATAAATTGAAAATAGGTTATAATTAATCACCCACGAAATGTCTTTTCTGAGGTGCATGAAAAAAAAAAAAAAAAAAAAAGCATCCAATCTCATTGTGCTTTACCTAGTGTAAAAGGCATACAAAGGTTATAGCTGAAAGCTAACAACACGCAGTAATCCTGACATTCTGATCCAATTAATTGTAGAACAGAGGCCATAAAACTTTCCCCAGTAATTCCTGCCTCAAACTTTCCTTGTTTTCCATACCTACCTCAAACCAGAAGAAAATACACGAATACATAAATTCTGGAAGATATTCACATGTGATATTTCAAGTGGATTACCAACAAACACATCAAATATATTTTGTTTCATAATGAAAGAACATACCTAAAAACAAACACACATTACTCTCAAAAGAATTCTTTAACAGTGCTCTAGAAATGTCAATCAACCGACTGGTGTTCAGCAGTATGGTATTTCCTGGTATTTCATACTAAACGAAAAAGACTGATAGTTACAGGGGCAGTCACGGGTTTAGGACTGCATGAACCAAAGAACTGGTTCAATATATGTGCAGAAAACAACCCATGGAGTGAGCTTTGTAACTCAACAAGATCAGAAGCACAGATATGCTGTAGGTTAAAAGTCCGAAGATTTGTTTTTGCTTTTACTGACAGCGTATTACTTAGGGAAAAAATCCTTTTGCAGTGTCAGTCATACATCTTTTTTATTTTTTCAAAAAAAAAAAAAGTACAAGTTTGCTTTTCAGTTTTTGAAAAGATATAACTACGAAATATATTTCAAATTTTTGATCTTCCTAGAAAAAAATTCAACAGCATATGCCTATTTTATTCATTGCCAGGGAGAACAAAGGACATGCGTTAAAGAAGCATACAGTACATTTCTATACGTACCCGCTCTTACAAAGGCAGGTTGCGTGTACACCACCACATGGGTGGGTATCTTTTGTGTTCGTGTTGCTAAGGAAACCAACACTGTGCCAAACCACTACAAACGTATTCGAGTTCTTAAGCAGGGTGGGTATTATTTTTTTTAACACAGAACTAAAGCTAGCATATGAGGCTACAGGAGAGCTCTCAATAGCCAAGAGCATGTTAAGCCAACACAATTACAATAGCCGAAATACAAAGTTTTTCCATTCTATGGTGTTTGTGTGCTTGGCTTGTCCAAAAGGCAATAGGTTACAGCATAAAGTTAGGACATGGCTGGTTTTGCATATGACAGAAGATGGGGCAGATAAGCTCTGAAATTTTCTTTGGCTTGTTAAAAAGTCAAAAACTTTAAGAAACCCTCACTACTGATCTATTCACAATGGACAGCTGTTTAAATTGAACTGCATAAAATACCATGAAGATATACTATCCCATTTAATAAAAACAGAACAAGTTTGCTGTGAAGAGCTGTGTTTTGAAAGTTGTTAGCCGTGTACCTGTTAGAGAAGGACGACTCAAGGAATTATGTTCCATAGACTAGAGTTCATGTTTTCCTGCTGTTTCACAGAACATTACACACGCTCTATTCAATACCTGTATCTGCTTTATCTATCCTGGTCCATCTGCTCTGCAAATGTTCTTGCAAAGCTGTTTCCCATAGCAACATCAAATATCACATAGACCCAGTCTTCTCTTGAAGCACTCTAACTGATCCACTTCTGAATTTCAAGCAGCATCTTTTTTTTTTTTTTCTGTAGTACTTAAGTAAATAATAAATAAATGGAGTATTTCATCAAACAGAAAACACACATGAATGGAAGCCATACCCATGAGTACAACCCCATAAAAGCCACAGATACTGCCTACTTTGAGACAACTTGAGTTAGATCACCTACAAACCATTAATAGCCCAATTTTTTTTCATCCTCATGTTTACAGAGATCAAAGGAACCAAAATATGAGGAAAAATTCTCAATACATTTTCAGGCAAGATAAAAAAATAATAGTAAGAGCAATTTCCTACAAATACCGTATATTTCACCTTGAGAATCTATCTTGAGAATCCCTGCTCCACTTTTGAGAAGTAGTAAGCATACATCAGATTGATTTTTAAGTGAAGATCTTCTGAAAAACCCTCTTAAAATAAGCACTCAAGAAGTCAGTAAATATCATAAATTAATTCTGAGCACACTGGTTCTGTGAATTCTGGTGAATCTGTAACAGAGTTGTGCAAACTATAAATTAAGGAGTTCAGTAGACCAGTTTTCCTAGTTCCTAATATTTGCATTTTAGATTTGTCTAACCAAAACCACCAGAAGCAGCTAGGAAAGGGCCTTACGGTGAATGAAAAGCTACTTTTAGCTACTTTAACCATATACTACCTATTTATGTACTCTCAGAACCAAAATAACTGACAAGATGAACTTCTCAATATTTTTCTACCACCACCACCTCCTTTCACCTATACATTTGCTTGGTTTATTCTTGGCGCACCCCAGCCATTCTCTTTTGCCCATCACGGAATTTGGCCCCATCAAACTTTGTCTAGATCTCTGGTCTGCACGATGAAGTTCTTCTGTACAGCAATTCTGATGCTCTTACATAGAAGGGCTTCCCTGCATGCCTTCAACATGAATAACACTAACGGCTACATAGCACATCTGGCATTTCCGGAGAGCACAGAAGAGATCCACAAGAGGACCACCACGCAGCTGTCTGCTGCACATGCATGAAGTCCAGTTCACTTTACACACACCTGCAAGCATCGCTGGACAGAAAAACCCAACATCCAAATACAAAGCCCTCTGCCTGCAGATAAGGGCACGACATGAAATCTCTATATAATAAAGCTACAATATTACAGTGAGGTGAAGTTACCTGCAACCTTCCCGATGATTTTGTAATACCAAATTGGCCAAAGTGCCCCTGCCTACAATTACCAACAGACGCACCTTCCATCTATGAGGTAAACAACAGATGCATTTTATTACTACCCTCATAAAAGAAAAAAAGAAAAAGAAAAAGAAAAAAAACTTCATTCTGCATTAACAGTTCATTAAAATATGTTCAAGTTGATGAGTGCTATGCTCATGATTTCTAACACATCATTTCCTTCTCAAACAGAAACAAGCAGTAGCACGTCTACCATCACTCACTAAGGCCACGCTAAACCCCAGTAACTCATTCCTTAATTGTATGAACTTAGCAGTGCATGTTTTGTTATCCTTTATTGTATATAACTTATTTTTAGGTTTGGTTCTCTTATAAACTGATCTGCACATTTAAGACAAGAATTTCAGCCAAATCTACAGTGGAAGTTGTAAGTATATTACTACAAGTTTTCAAACCACAATTGCTCTGTGTTTATTTCTCCACAGATCTCTGCCTATTTTAATATACCATAATATAAGATATCAGTGATAAAATTATCAATAACAGTAGGCTTCATTACATGCAACAGATGTACGTGAACTATAACTAAAAGCTAAAAGCAGAGGATGTTTTGAAAAATATTTTTTCAAAAATGCTACTTCAAAAGTAATGATCTGAACCAAGAATAAATTATGAAGTCTTTAAGGACTAACATCTTGCTTTTTCTGATGGTGTCTGAAAGACTATAAGGCCTTTAAATTATGAGAATCTATTCTAGAAATGGCTAAGCAGCCAGTACCGTATTCATTTATCCTTTGTCCTTTTAAGCTTTCAGGGTGCTGTGTAGCCATAGTAACTATCCCTTTCCGCTGTGAAATCCATTAGCTGGTTTCAATCTCAAATTCAATACTACCATAAAATCAAAGCCAAAGATTAAAAAAAATTATGATTAAAAAAGATTCCTGAGACAAGTATGTGTTTTAAAAGCAGTTTCTGCATCTTTATGCTTCATACATAACAGAAAAAGAAACCAAAAGGTTAAAAGGACATCAAAAGATAAATTCAGAATGAATTTTGAAGCTTGGTCACCATCAGGGATGACACAATACCACCTCAAACTAGAACCGACAGAAAAAGCTAGCTGTCATTCACATTAAGCCAGTCACAGCGACTGGCTGGCTGGCCATCAACCCTGTCCAACAGCAGCCTGAAGGTGCAAGCATTAGGAGACTGCAAGTATTAGGAGACAGACCGGGGTTTGGACTGCAATTTGAATGACAAGAAATGGAAAATCTTGGATTCCTCTTCCACGCAGACAACTTTGAAGGAGGGCAGGTGTTGCAGAAGGATAAGCTTTATCCTAGGTCCTATTCGGATGAGTTTTGTCACGACAGCCCTGAATGACTTCAACACCAGCTCGGTCCCGACACCAGTTACAGGTAAACTGGCCTAACGGTATTGCCACTGTTTGCTCAAATCCCCATTATCACCAGTGACTCCTGGGGACTAGGTGGAGCTACACTTTTCAGCAAGGAAGAGGCAAAGTAAATTGGAGTATATTCCACAGGCCACTAATTTAAAAATCTAGGATTCCTTGTGTCTCCAAAGTACTGGATATTATGTTCCTTCACTAACAATTTTCACTGCCTCCTCAACTGTTGAACTTTCAGTTCCACCTGTTGATTTGATTTCGTACTTCCACCCGCTGCTGCATAAATAGAACCAAACATGACTCAGACAAAGGTGAAGTATCTGCCAAGGTAAGAAAGCTTTATTAGCCATTTTATCTAGCATCAAATGTGTTCCACTTATGGTGGGATTCTAGAATAATAAAAAAGCTTCTAAATTCAGACAGCATTACACAAAGCAGTATTTGAAAAAAAATACTTCAGTGTACAAAACATGACGATACACTCCTGCCCAATGACTTAGCATAAATAATGGATGCTGACATTAAGCACAAGAATATCACCGAAGGAAAACACAGGCATAAAATAGGAGCAAGTTCTTTGTCACATACCACAGAAGGAAAAAAGAAAAAAAAAAAAAAAAAAGGTGAAAATTCTGTTTGTTTTGGAACTAAGACACGCTGGAACCAGGACGGACAGAGCCCCTGCGCACGGCCCCTACAGAAGCTAAAGCGCATCTGTACAGGCAGAGGGAAGGGAGGATTCCCTCTAACAAGAAAAAAATGAAGAAATACTGGCACTTTATTTCCACTTTCTAGCTCCTTATTCTGCTATTGCTGTTTTATAACAATCAACGACACTGCAAGGCCATGTTCATACAGGATAAAAAAAAAAAAGGTTCATGTGATTATTCTTGAGAGACACTCAAAATTGCAAAAATGCGATCACACTTGCATTCAATTGAAGAAGAAAAACAAGATTTCACGAGAGTTACCTGAATCCACAAATTCTACTTTTTTCCCTCTAGTGTCCAACTCATGGCTTCATTAGCGTTTATAGCAAAACTCCCACAGACTTCAATGGGGCAAAGACTTCATTCTATACATTTTTGTGACATATGATGGAATTACAGGTGATATTTCCTGTCACTACGGTAGAAGACAAAGTCACGTCAGGGTAGCTCATGCACTTGACTTGGCCAATCCTGTCCTCTTCAGCTTGTCCCAGCTCTAAAGCAGAAGGGCAGCACGTTCTTCTGTGAAGCCCAGGAGCAGACCCAAGCATTCCTGGGAGTTCAACACAAAGAAAGATGCAGAAGATGCCTCTTTGCAAATATTTGTTGTGCTGTCTTTTAAACAAGACCAGAGGGAGACTGGTTTTTACTTTAGAAGGCAGTAAGCACGTTGTGGAAGGCAGGGACATTCTTAATGGTTAAAACATTTTGACACGACACAAGAGAGATCCACTTTGAATTTTATCGTAAGCATCAAGATATTCAAAGCCACAAGCCTTACTACTTTAAAAAAAAAAATCACCAAACTTCATCAATGATGAGTGTGCTATTCCATCCAGTCAGGCTATAGAGCAATGTATTTTCTATGCACATTGGCAGCACCATCTGTGGACAGAAGTCTTTGGGGAGGAGAGCAGGACACACCGGTACTTTCCTTTTTCTGCCCAGTATTATTGCTGCAAAGGGCTTATGAAGGAAGTGGCACTGATGGGACAACTCACAAAAAATTAAATCCAGCACTGGGAACAGAAATTACCCGAAGGTGGAAAGCTGAAATAAAAATTCAGGAAAACTGGAGATTTGATACAATCTCAGTAAGTGTACGTGCTCTCAGACAACTTGCAAGTATTGCTGCAAAATCCATTGAGAGGTTCTGCAAGCAGTCCAACTTGGAATGCCTTGAAAAACATCATTCACTTTGAGCATGCTTGTTTTTGTAATTTCACCATTTACCTAAACTTTTTCCATAAAGTTTTTTCAAAATTCATCCTTTTCAAAATTCATCATTCCATCCTTTTCTAATTGATTTTCTAGTTTATCTAATAAAACTAAAGAAACCTCAAAACTTAAAGTCGCCTATTTTCATAGCTTCAGTTTTCACTGTATTAAGTTCTAGGGGTTTAATGCCTCTAAAGCCCTTAGAATATTCCGCAAGCCTTGTATGATGAGGTAGACATCTCTAAAACCTATGGCCCCAATTAAACTTGGAAGAAAACTAGTCACGGCAAGTTTAATTTTCTTTGACATTAGGAAACAACAGATGCCCCCACAAATAACACATCCGTATAATATCTTTATCTGAGGAGGCACAGAGAGGTCATATTTTTGTGTCTAAGGATATTACTGCTTCCACAGAAGCTTCCCTCCTCACCCTCCAGTCCAACGCTGCAGTTGTCATAGTTACCATTTTACATGGCCATAGGCTGAGTAATGTTCTCACACTCAGTAAAACCCCAAAGGCTATGAGCTTGTAGAATATTTCAAGATTTGTGCAGAAATTTTGCCACGAAATTTCACTGAAAGACAGGCAGGTGCCAAGGCACACGCAGACAAACATCTCTTCTTGAAGAGCGGGTTCTGCAGTTCCACCACAATGAAGGTGGAGGAACCAGAACCATGGCATGACTCATTGATTATCTTCTGATAATTTAGACATGTAATTTTATTGAGGAAGAAGAATCCTAAACCATTCCTAACTCAACAGAGTAATCAGAACCTGACCTTCCATATAGCTCTTACGGGTTTCCCTCCACACAGTTTCAACACATTCCAATGAATGAGAGCTTAAATCAGGAGCACAAAATACACCAACAGCAACCATTCTCCTCAGCCATTGGGATGACAAATACAAATCACAGTGATGACAATCTAAAAAGTCAAGTGTTATGTCCATAACAGATAAGTCACTGAATTCTTACCTACTATCCCACAATGAATAAAAGTACATAAATTGGATTCCTATCTGCAATCCCATGGCTATGCTTTTATAGGATACAGAACTGGATATAGGATATTGGAGTAATTCTGAATGGTCTGAAATCTTTTATAAAACAGATTACAGTCTATTATATTAACTCATATATAAAATTCATGTTCCCATTACATAGATCAAAGGGGCAGAACTTCCTACAAGCAGAAATGAAACTGTTTTTTGAATGAAGCGCTGGATTCTCAGGCCCATCCTATATGTATTCAAACATACAAATGAAAAATTTAAAGCATACACACAATTATGAAAACTGTCCTAATTTCCAAATATGTGATGGTCATGGAAAAAAAAAAAGGAAAAAAAATGCATCCCATTCAGTTTTCAGTTTTTCTTTTGATTGTCTTCCCTATTCTCCAAATCAAAACAGCATGACAAGATCCCATCTGGATTATACCAATATGCTGCAAACAGGTAAAGGTATCTAACAAAGTTATGGGAATATCACATCCATCCACTTACCAGCACGTATACAATTTGTAGGTCAGAGTCACGGAGTATCACTAGCTCAGCTGTTAGCACTAAGGAGCACAGTGTGGAGGTTATTTTCATATTCATGTTGTGAGATTCTGTGATCCTTCATATGCAGAGCAACACCATCCTGCCCTTTATCTCTTAAAACTCTGTTCTTACATGCATATACTTGAAGACTCTGTGTCACTTCTCACCCTTGAATAACAATGGCAAAAAGCCATCTGTGAGACCCAGCACTTTGCAATATAAGCATTTATTTCCTTACTTCGACTGTTAGGGAGGCCCCTTCCAACCTCAACTCTTCTAGGATTCTGCGAAGAACTGATATCTCTGGCTTCAAACAGAACCTGCCTGAGGTTTCCCTCCCACACTGAGAATTCATGTGCCTACACGGTATTTGTTGCAAGCCACTTTGTTGTTGCACAGCATCAGACTCCACGAGCAACTGGACATTATTAGCTATTTGAAGGAAACAACTCCCATACTCATCAGCACCACTAGCGCCCAACTAATTTTCAAACAAAATCTCAGCTCCTACTTGGCAGCCCTGAACAACAGTGGTACGAGATGCAATACATCCCTTAAAGAAAATCCAAGGAAGACAGTATGTAAGTATCCTGCGATTTATTTCTCAATTGCCTTTCAAAAATGATTTCATAATCTGATCACTTGGATTTTGGTGTGTAGATTTTTTCAAAGTACCAGCTGTTTTCCCAGTCCTGGTAAATTCTGCCTTTGATATCTGTGATAATTAAATCCCAACCACCCTCATTTACTACGCAAAATAGACCTTGCATTTCACTCAAAACCTGAAAAAAAAAAAAAAAAAAAAAAACTCAGCATTTGTAAACCTCTATGAAGTGAGCTGTACCTCTCCTTTCGTATTTCACGCTTATGAGGAGACTGCTTTACAATTTAAATGGTATGTTACTCATCCGTAACTTTCTTTTATGTGAGGTTTTGATGCTTTGTGAATAGAATATTCATCTATAATTTAAATTAATATTTAATTGAAGAAAATTCAGTTCTGCATAGCTCGTGAATTTGAGAATTCACAATAGCTAGTTGTCAAGGGATCACCAGCAAACTGTCGCACTGAGGTACTACATGGGAAATTACTACGCATACCTACCTGCCCCAAAATACTGTCTCCCATGAAAAAAACCTCATTGCTCATACAGCTGCAGGAAGACATTCCACCTCTTCCTGAAACATTTCCTCCCAGCTCTGAATCCAGTTACATTTCTTTCCTCAGCTAAAATCATGATTGGTTTCTTTTTATTTTGCTGAACTCATTTTAACCTAGGTCTTTTCCACACTGTGGATCACCAGGAGGCTGCTTAAATGCTCCTTCTAGGCATAAGGAAGAAAGTTAACACCAGGAAAAAAAAAAAAAAAAAAAAAAAAGGAGGGTCCTTGGGGTATTTCTGACTTGATGAATCTATGAAGTATTCAAGAATCTGCAGGCTCAGAATCAAAACCCAAGCACAAGATAGGATGGATACATGACCAGCGACTGGGTGCATAAACTTTGCTGAGTCACAGAGGACCTGGTGCTTATTCCTTTATGATAATTAATACATGGGAGATTTTTAAACAGTAAGTTAAAGAAGTATCACAACACAGCCTTTGGCCTCTCTGCTCTGCTTTCTGCAAAGAGGAAATAAGATTTCTTATCTGTGATGGTGCTGCTCAGAAGCAGCATTTGCACAGACAGGTGACTACGGTACCTCACAGATAAAGCAATAAAGATTTACTTAACAACTTAAGAAAAGTGAAGCTTGAATTCCCCCATGTTAAATACAGATATAATGCATTGCTTTAAAGTTGAGGCAACAAGTTTAAATTAGTGCCTACGGTCATCAGATTTCTCAAAGAGGAGAAACATGCAAAGCAGCCTCTTACCAGTGCCCTTACCTAGCCCCTCTGAGTTCATTTTCTCAGCCTCCAATTCAGTACACTAAATTCTCAAAACTTTGATTACATAAACCCTCTATTTGCTTTGCTAGAGAAGATGCACTGTTATGCCTTCACACCAATTAAACCAAACCCCCAAACAGTAATTCCTGTGGAAAACTTGTGATCCCACTGATAAGCTCCCCCCAAGCCTCCCCTTCCCCAGGCCAAACAGCCCTCAGCTGCTCCTCACAGGAGAGGTGCTGCAGCCCCCTTCACCCTGGTCGCCCTCCACCAGGCTCTTCCCAGTACGCCCAGGTCTCTCGTACTGGGGGCCCAGTACCGGACGCAGTGCTCCAGGTGCAGCCTCACCAACGCTGAGTACAGTGGAAGATACCTGCATTTCTTAATGTCTCAAGGACATTTCCCTAACCACCTTTAAAATCCAACCCTGCATACATACAACCCACTTGCCATTCAGAAGCCCATCTTACCTCCTGTTTTAAGCCTTCCTAGCAGTGAGTCTCCCACCTGTCCCACCCAGCACCATCAAAGCCTCTCCCCAGGTGAATCTAGTGAGCCACGTGCTAGGCAGCAGCACTGCCCCTTTCTTCCCTGTGATTTCTACCCAGCCCATCTTTTAGCATCTGGAGGCAAGCAGCTCTCTCTGTGCTGCTCCAGCTTCTCCACTTCCAGTAGGGCAGGGCACAGAACAGGCAGTAAGCTGCAAACAGCACAGACCATCCTTGCATGTACTGACTCTGAGTAGGCAGAGAAAATGGGCAATTTTGGAATGGCTTGAGGTTAAAATCTCATGAGAAACATCCAGTTTCTGTAGATCCCTTCCATTACCTAAAATATCACTTGTTCTCTGCTATTTTTCAAATAGCCTCTGCCTCACTAAGGCATTACATGCTGGCTAGCATACTCTTGAGGATCCCATAGTGGAAGCCGGTAGGCTTTTGTTACTAATTACTTCAGACACAAGCTCTGCATCTCAAAGCTCTGTGTCTAAAAGCTCAATCACCATGTAGCACTTAAATAAATATCCCCAAGACACATCATCAAGCATATTCTCCACAGCACCTGTAGAGGCTGAAAATTGTCTTCCTATTATACTTCATTTGAAATGGAACTGAATTCAGAAAAAAAAAAATCATCTTATTCCAGATCCCACCTGAAAACTGGAAACTTAAGTGGGGTTCAAAAAAACAACAAACCTACTAACAGTTATCGCTAAGGCAAACGTACCTGGAATGTTGCTAGAAAAGGCCTACAAAGCATGCAAAAATATGAAATATATGCTTCTGGCCTCTAAGACAGTCCACTGAAGGGGTTGGAGAGGCACAGACTAAGAGTGACAGCATGCAGCTGCATACACATACATATGCACGCAGTTTGCATGATCATGTGGCTGCACCCTGTCCTGTGACTGGCATGATACAATGATAGATCTCATCTAGTTAAGAAAAAAACTCTAATTCTGACAGCTGTCATCAGGTAGATTTTATTAGAGAGGAACTCATTGTTCACAGTAAACTGCTTCCCAAGTCTCCTTTTATATCAGATTTCTTGTTTTTAACTCTGAAAGTCTCTCTCTAGCTATTAGTAGGATTGCCCTCAGTTTATTCAGATTCTTTTCTGTATAGTCACAGAAAAGAATTGTATCACTGCTGCTCCCACTACTGCCAACAGTCCCTCTCCTAAACAGCAGAGATTTATGGATGATTCTGTAAATATGGAAAAGGAAAACAAAAAATGTAAACAAGGAAAAAAGTAATAAAGACCCTTCCCTCTGAATGTCCCAGGTAGGCTTTTGACAAAAAGTGCCTTCCCCTATACCTACAACTACTTTTTACTGATTCCAAAATAATAATAATAATAGAATTGAAAACCACTCATATGCCAGAATCATAGCTGGAGTTCTGACTATTTACAGTCAAGTCAACCATCTCTCTGAGAGCATAATTTAGTCTTCTGCTCTGTATCTGGTATAATATCAGCTGCCAGGTTTTAGTCCACAACTTTAAGTGGCCAGTGGTTAAGTATAGCTATGAGACTGTAAAAGAACTCTGGAATACGTGACCAGGACAAATTCCCCTCCAAAAGCAAAGTAGAATGGTCTGCCATTGGAGAAAGGCCTATCTTTGCAAAACCAGAATTTTCTAGTTGTAAAAGACTCCTGACCTACCACAGAAATTATCAGAACTCTCTTACAGGCATTTATGAACTCAACCTTTCATCACAAGCGCAGCGCAAAACCAGAAACTGTCTTCTGTATCAATGACAAGAAGGCCAGTGTGCATTCTCCTTAAAGAAATGAGAGAATAAACCATAGACAGATGTTAGTAACTTAGCAGCCTAACATCCTCAACTACTATGGCAAGATGTTTGCATAACAAACAGAACACAAAACAGTTTAATTGCCTGCAGTCCAGAGCGTAGTTTTAATACCAAATACGGAGCTTGAATTCTTCAAGTCCTAAATGGATGCTGAATGACCAACTAACCTACCAAAAAACAAGGTAAATGGAAGAGCTTTAGTCCAAGAAACAACAGGTCAGGCTCCAGAAACTGCTTGATCTAACTACTGTTGGAGTCACTCCTGTGACTTGATAAATCCCCAGTGAAAAAAATGAAAATCAATGCACACGAGTCCAGCAGGTAGCTAGTGTTTGATCTAATGGCACAGTCCATGTGCTTATTTCTTCCTTCTCTCATTTCTGTTGGTTACTTAAGCATCTCATTTTGTAGCATTCAGATTTTTTCCATGTGCTCCCTCCTCCTCTTCCCCCACTCATTCAGATCCATGTTTTAATTATCACAGAAGCAAGAGCTCCAGTATTTCAGTTCTTGCTCCATTGTGAGTTGAAAAGTAAAGATGGTATCTATAATTGTTTTTCTTTTTTCTTTTTTTTTTTTTTTTTTTTTTTTTTTGCTGTCTGGTTGATTAGATTCATAAACATACTGTATGGGAGCCAAACCTTCAAGGGACTAGTCTAATTAAGAAGTCAAATTGCTATGCTGATTACAGACACTCTTCACGAACTTTAAAATCAATACTTCTCCAAATAATCTCAAACCTTGTATATGGTTTCAGGAAACAATTATGCTTTTCACCTTCATCAGAGTATTACAATTTTCACGTCAGAGAAAGACTTACATGAAGGACTCCTTTACCGTATGTTTGCTTTCTAAAAGCATCTAGCATCACTACATACAGATTTGCAGTCACACTTATCAACTAGGAATATATATAATTTATACATTTAATTTCGATGAGGTGAAGTATTCGCATAGTTTGTGATGTAGATTCAGACTTCGTATTTCAGAATAAAAATACAGAGTTTATATTTAGGGAAATACTTTTACTAATCAAGTCGTATAGGTAGGGGAGCAACCTGTTGATGAATATGAAATTTCCTTAGCCTTAACATTTAGGCTTGTAGAAAGCAAGCAGGCTAAGGAAGACCTCAGCTCTTTGTGAAGTAGTGAAAAGTCTCACAGAAGAGAGAGAATTATGAAAAGGAGTATGCTTTGTCATTTAAAAACCTCCAGCTCCCCCATAAACGCTATTGCAGCGGTGATCAAAATCCTTGCAGGTTAGCACAGTGATTCACAGACAAATAACCACTATTGTCACCCCAGAATTGCAATTTGAGAACAATGTACTCACCAAAAACCAACCAAACAAACCAAACACCTGTCCTCACATGTGATACAACTTCATAAAGCTTTGTATTTCACAATCACAGCATTAAATGTAAGCAGGGCAAGTCCAGCACAAAACAACACTCAAGACTGTCATCAGCCTGGCTCCCCAAAGTCCTCAGTTAGTAACCACGGTATTTCACTGCTGGACAGATAAATGCAACACTTGCCCCTGTGGTCTATGAGCTTGAGGATTTACCTCTGTGAGCTCAAAAAGCTTAAATTCCCACCTTAATAAACATACGTTCACAACCCAATTCCCTTCTCCAGTCAGGAGGTGACGCGTAAAATCCAAGACCCACACCTCACCATGAGCTTCAGCCCAGGGATGAAAATTTAACAAACACAAACCCCTTTCTTAGCCTTTTAAGTCTTTCATACCTGCTTCTGTTTGCTGCCTCTCACCAGCGGCCTCACAGGCCCGGTTGCAACTGTTCTGCTACACACTGCTCTGAATTCTTTGTGACTCTCCTCGAGTTTATATTGATTTCCACTGTTTTATTAACATGTGGACTGCACCTACAGCATGCTGTGTTTCAGTCTTAAGAGTACACAGTGTCAGGCAAGTCGTTACTTGGCAGGAAGATGCTCTTCCCAGTGACTAGTAAACTGACTTAATAAATACTACTGCTGTCACAATCCTGGGAAGACTGATAGGTATTACATCTTGATATAAGATGTAGAAATGTATGAAGTCAAACTTCTGTCTCCTGCAGGGTCCTTGGTTTATTCGGTGCTGGTATGTTTACAAAATGGACCCAGTTTTGGCTGAACTCTCCATTTTGTTTACTTGATGCATTTAACTCTACACTGCAGTCCCAACTGGACATATTATTCATCTATTTCGTGTCTCAGAAGGTCTTTGTGGTACCAATTAAACATTAAAAAAATCTGCTGTGGTCTGTTTAAGGACACGTAGAAATTGAATATATGCATTTCACTCTATTCCATACATGCTCAGAAGATGAATTTTTAATTAAATGCTTGTCCAAAAGTTTTTATGAGTATTAGACTCTGCTACAGAGGTCCAAAATATGTTATAGGAAATGATCGAGAAGGCTTGCTATTTGACAGGTGTTACAAGACACTCTGCACTGATGCAACAGGTTTTGACTGGAAAAGAGTAACTGGATGTGGTCAGGAATGAGCCAACCCTGCTGGAACTATCACCAGAGAGCAGGCGGGCACGCTGCTCACTCAATCCGGTCAACCTTCACAGGAACAGCATGTCACTCCTGAGGGACCCCAAGCAGCTCACAACTGTGTATACAACTTGTGCTACTTGTAAGAGACTACCACTTATTAATCATGCTAACTATATGTGTGTTGGTGGTATTTAAAATTCACTGATGTAAAGCAGCAACTCATTAAGCATAATTTGTCTGCCTGACTGGTACTTATTTATTAGTATCTTTCTATTATAAAGGGAAAAATAAAACAAAATGACTATGCTGCATATTAATTTCATATAAATTGATATCTAGTATCTGGATGCTGAAGTGAAACCTAGCTGATCATTTATACTTGTTAGACTAATTGTCAAGTGACACAACAAGACAACATTTACAGCAATTAAACCTGTATAAACCTGTGTATATCTTCTGAATACAGAAAACTAAAGCAAAATAAAATAAAAGATCTCTCCTACTGAAGTTGCATTCTTTTTTTCACAATATGATTCTGTTTTTTTCTAGGAAATCTTAAAATTTCAGTTTTCAATTTAGAAATTTCTCAGATTGTAGAAGGGTCATGTGAACAGTAATTCTGGGTTACTACAAAGTTTAATATCAGAAGCTGAAGGGAATAGCACTTTTTTTTTTTTTTTTTTTTTTTTCTCCTCTCTGACAGCAATTTTCTTCCTTGGCTTTTAACCCTCTCCATTCCCTCTTCTTCCATGTCTTCCTCTCAGCCTTGTTAGTGCCTTTCACAAACTCCTGGCTCAGTCATTGTTAAGATCAGCTGCTTATTCTGTCTGAAAAAGCAGAAATAAAGCAGACAACTAAGGCACTGCTTGGAGTAGCTAAATACACGTTAAGAAGAGTGACAGTCTTTTGATCTGCACCTCTGGAAGTAAGTTTTGTAAGTCATGCCTGAAAGTTCCAGAGCAGTGACCAAAGTTTACTCTTTTTATAGTACAGACTCCAGAAATGAGTCAGCAAAGCTGAGATCTACTAACTCAACTCGTTAGTTGATATAGGTGACCCTACTATACTCGAGAGGAGTAGAAAGCCATCTTTCACATCAGGCATCTGAAGTTGCTGACTTGGACTCTCAATGGTTTTCTGTCCAGTCACAACTTGCTCTAAAAACTGAGCTGAGGCTGTCTCCCTCGGATTCAGTGCTAATTCCCCTCTTTAGTCTGTCTGCAAACAAGAAAGCACAAAATACTCCTTCACATCATACCACCTGCATTACCAAATCTTAAATTCCAGATCACTTGCTTTCCCCTGTAGATGTCTTCTGTTTATCCTGCATGTCTGACCCTGGTGATAAAAGCAATGCCTGACACTATCTAGCTGTCAAAACTCCAAAATGCTCTGCCTACCTGTAGTGAAAAGACTGCTTGTTATTATTGATTCTTATGTCGTTTCCATCCTCAATTTCATATTAAATGTATTTAATCAAAAAACTTCTTCCTCACATCTTCAGGATCCTGAAAAACTGAAAACGTTTTGGCATTCTTTTCCAGCAATAAATGTAAATATAACCTGGGAGAGCAGCAAATGATTACTGAGACATTTTTAAAGGGGCTGACTTTTTTGAGCATCTTCTCTCTGGAAGTCAAACGCTTTCAGCTTGTTTTTAGTAGTTCCTCTTCCACCGGATTATGCAAACAATAAGAAAGGTAATTGTAATTCCTCATCATTACAAAAACAAAGGCAAATAAACAAACCAAAATTCATGGTTATCATCACCTTGTGAACACACAGGACTTTTGTTGTTGTTGTTGCTGTTGTTATCTAAGAGAAGAAATAGATCTCTCTCTCAGCCACCTTCCTAACCCTCAAAGTGCTATTGTCCATCCTTCATGCTTTTTCTACACAGACACCTTGATTTCTCACCAAAAAAAAAAAAAAAAAAAAAAAAAAAAAGGAACTATCAAACTACTAGATTTTTTTGCAGGACTACCAATCAAGTATAAAGTTCAATTAAAAGAAGCCCTGCATTTTTCATTGTATAATCCAGTCATCCAAACACAGACCTAACCGATATTATATGGCCTTCAAGGAAAAACAGTATTTTCTCCGGGCATCAAACTTTGACATATATCCTCAAAGACGTAAAAACACAAGCACCTATGTTGAAAATTCAAACATAGTACATAATTAAGATATATAATATCTTTTGCTTTCAAGAGCATCATCTGTGAAGTAATGAATGAAGCTAAAACTTAGTTCTTTAGTCATTGGAACAACAGAAAAGGTTCAGGAAGCAATCCGGAAGAGCAATATATCTTGGAGAAAAATGAAATACGATTATAGGATGAAAGGATGATTGTCTTATATGCTCAAATGGTATCAAGAAGCACGGTCTGTTATTTAGGACATTACAACGAATAGAAATAATATTCTGAAATTAGGGAAAAATGAGATCCATGTAAAACTTCCATATATTAATATTTATTAGACTATTAAAGTGTTTAAAAACTATGCAGCTGAAACAGCTGAGACATTTAAAATGTAACGAAGCAAATAAATATATAACATACATTTATGCCATACTCAGGAAAGTGGAAATTATGGCTTAATAGGTTTGTTTTCCACTTTCTGATGTTGATTATTCATTTCAGCATTTTCTGCTAAAGTAAACATTTGAAAAGGAGCGAAAAAAAAACAAAAGGTAATTTACTTATTCCACAAAACAAATATGTGAATACTTAGACGTAAATTACACACGTGCACTGAGAAAATACACTTAAATGTTTACTGTTCAAGCAGAGATTTAGCACTTGAAGCAGTACGTGATAACCTTTTGAAAAAGAAGACGATGGTTTAAATTAATGAAAAAGTAACTGGAAGTTGTAACTTTCCTTTCAAAACCTAAAGGTTTGTGAGCTCAGTTTGTGTTGAGCCATAAGATAAAAAATGATGAAGGTGGGATGCAATTTATACTACTTTAAATATGGCATTGCACAAGCTTCAGTACTTGTTATACAAGACAGTATTAGAGTACTGGATATCTCTAAGCAGGGAAATTAGCAAATAAGGTAGGAAATGGCAATTGACAAATATTTAAAAAACTACAGACCTTCAAAAACCTATTTATTGGTTCACCAAAAAGATAAATATAGATCATCTGGTCAATTAGAACAAAAATTAAACATTTCTGGTTAACTAAAAGAATACAAAAAAAATTATAAAATTATTTCTTGAATATTTTTCTTAGCATGCTACATTTCTGTTTGGCATGGTGTCAGCAGGGACCTGCAGTTTTTGGTTGGTTGGTTAGAAGTAAATGTCAAAATTTAATGCCGTTTTTAACGGAGAAACCTAAGCACTTCCCTTGTGCATTTTCAATAGTAATGAGAGCTGAAGGAAGAATGGCAGGCACCTCAACCAACTCACTAAATCAAGACCCCCTCAAGAATAGTCGTCTACTTAAAGGAGCTGGAGTCAGAGCACCAAAACTCAGGGGCAGAAACTTTAAAATGCACACAGCTAAACAAACACCATAAATTTATCCTCAACAACATTTTGGAAGCCAGGGGATTGAATGTAAACGCACTTATCATGCCATTTTTTTACCATGTACAGTTCCCAGGTATTAAGATGAACTCGGACACAGTGCAGATGGTCTTCCTGCAGAGTCAGAATGAGGGCAGTATGGCTCACCTTTCTCCCCTCATTCCACCTGGCTGTCTAACCAGGGTATTTACAGTCTGTGTTTGGACCTGTGCTTTGATCGTATCATTCTAACTACATAATAGATGTCATTCTTACCCAAGTTCAAGGACCATATAAAAGCTATTATTTTTTTTAATTTATTATATTAACTTATTATACAGAAAAAAAACGTAGATCTTACTTACACAGTCTTTAAAATTAGCTTCAACGCTTCCCTGTCTATAAACGTTAAGGTTACTTTTTCCCATCTAAGACAGCAAGGCAATCCTACATTTAATGCAACAATTATCAGTGCAATGAGCGGAATTAGCTGTCTAATTTCAAGTAAAATTAATTCAGCAGACCTCTTTCTGAATTATTAAATAAGTGACATTTTCACAAAAGTCATCTACAAAGCTGGATGGGAAAAACATTTTCATGGCTAAGCCCTCTGAATTTCACCAGTCTGAAGAAAAAACAATGGCTGCCACAGAGGGTATTTTAGTTGAGCTAATACTGCTTTTAGGGATAAAGTTCTACTTACATATAAAAGATTAATGTTTCTCGGCATAAAAACGAATTTGAATGTTTCCACCATTACCACCAATATTATCACTTTAAACTGAGGCTAAAAAAAATGCCACCTATCAACGCGTAACACACCTATGCCTCAAAAAAAAGTGTTCTGTTAAATCACAAAAACAAATATATAGTGAAAGTAAGCAGCCAGCAGCACACTAATAGCACCCTATTCTTGGAATCAAGCAATTTTTTAAAATTTTAAATAGCTACAATGCAGTACATATAATCTTCGGAGGCTGAAAAAAAAACACCATTGATTCCCTATTCCCCCAACAATAAGTAAATCGGGCCCCAGAGCTGAATAGTGCAGATTAGCATTAAAATACCAGTCAATTATTACTAGCTGTGATATAACATTCTGCACGGACAATACTCTGAACAAATACGTGCAGAGGTTAACTAGCGCATGGAAGCCAGCAGATACCTGAATAAAAAGAGCCAGGGACTCCCGTTAACCTCACTTAGTGCCATAATTCAATCTCATTTGTGCGTTCTTCAGGTATCTGTACTATTGCAGTAATACAGCAACAATCTATACATATGTGTGATTACAAACGTGAAGGATCTGTTAATTACTGCCCTTTTCCTGTCAAATGCCACACCTGGTAGACCAGCTATAAACAGTGTGGGACATGATAAATTGCTATTTCAATTGGATGACAACAGGGCATTAAGTTGAGCAAAGTTTCCTAAGTAGATGGTGGCAGCTGTCACGTTCTAGGGGAGTATTTGGCCTGACTGAATTTTGGTGAGAAGGAAGATTTCCGTACATCAGCATCCCTGGGCCCAAACGTACAGGCACAAAGTAGGTTTATGGTATCAAACGCCTTAACAAAATGATGGCGCTGACCAACTACGACATGGTAAGAGAGTTCAGAGAGGCAATGAGTGAAGGAAATACAATTGTAATGACAGATACCCGTGAATATCGGACAAGTATCGCACTGGGACACAAAGCAGAGAATAAACTTTCAGCGCTATGATAATCATTTCTTGGAGAATTGGCATGGAAACCATTAGAAATACACTCCCAGACTTACTGTTGAATAGTATGCAGGATTTTGTTCAAAAATCGTCTACTGAAAAGGCACTCTAATCATATATTCGGATACAATAACCCTACAGGTGTTACAAAAGCCAGAAAACCCACCGCAGTAATGCGGAACTTCCAAAAGGAAAATGACACAGCAATGAGAGAGCCTATTAAAATGAAGATAAAAAGAACGCTAAAAGAATTAAATCCCTACAGACATCATGGACATCGCTGAAAGACACCGTATCGAAAACATGGTGCCAGTGCACATCGCTTATCAAGAAAGGCTTGATTAAAAGCTAAAAGGCAACTGACATGGACAAACAGGCCAAGAGAAGCTCTCAGGAACAAGAAAATAACATAAAATCCATTCATCAAAAAGCTTATGTTATGTTCAGATGACAATAAGAAGAGTCGTGAACCCCAATGAACAGAATAAATGAAGACAAAAGGGCCAAAAAAAAAAAAAAAAAAAACAGTGGGCAACATTTCGGTGACATCAAAACAAAAACTTGTGTTGGTATTCACTATGGAAAGCAATGAGGAAACCCCTGGAAGCAGCCATACTTCCAGCAGCTGATGAGCCAGTATAACCCTCGTCCAGTTCTGAGACCCTCTGCCACTAGCTTCAGCTGCTGCTTAGGGAGACACAGTCAGCTTCCAGAAGATACTGAATTTGATTGCAAAATAATACTTATGTTAACCAAGTTGGTATTCTGTTCTATTATTCTTCTGATTTAGCAGGGCTAATTACTGCTTTCAGTCTATCATAACCTTAATGGAAGAACAACTAAGGGCTCCAACTCCGATTCTAAAATACAATGCAGCACCCAGAGTCTAAAACATGTTGCTTCTGCTGTGCTGCTCTACTGACATCACTGAATTGTGCAGATCAGGTGACTTAACAACAAAGTGGCATAGCTTGCCAGAAAAGTAAGCCAACAGTAAGGAGAAGAGATGCAACTTTGTACTGGGTCTGGCTGGGATGTTACCTTTCCCTGCAGCAGCCCATACAGTGCTGCGCTCTGCACTTGTAGCTAGAACAGCAGTGGTATCACACCAGTGTTGTGTCTGCTGCTGAGCAGTGCTGGCACAGCATCAGGACTCTCTCTGACCCTCCTAGGGGGTGGGCAAAAAGTGAGAAAGAAACATCAGCAGGGCAGCTGACCTAAACCAACCAAAGGGATATTCCATACCCTATGATGTCACACTCAGCAATAAAAGGTGGAAAAAGGAAGAAGAGGGGAGGGGTGGGCTCTCATTGCGAAAACGTCTGTCCTCCTCCCGAACACCGGCTAAGTGCGTTGAGGCCCTGCTTCAAGGACGTGGTCAAGCATCGCTCATTTGTGGGAAGTAGAGAGTAATTTCTTTCCTCTGCACTTCCACATAGCCTTTACTTGTTTTGTTTTGTTATTCCCTTTCCCCCTCCCTCTTCCCCTTTCCCTTTTTTCCCTTTAGTTGAATTGTTTAATTAATAATATTTCCTTAATTATATATATATATATATATATATATATATATTTCCTCTTTAATTAAATCATCCTTATCTCAACCCGTGAGTTGTTCTTTCCTTTACTTCTTCCCCTCCTCATCTGAGAAGGGGGAGTGAGAGAGCGGTTGTGGTGTTCAACTGCCTAGCACGGTAAAACCACCACAAACTTAAACTACTCTGCCTTTGTGGAACTGCTCCTGGTTCACTCCTTAATAGTCTATTCATTTCACGCTCTACTAAAAGAAATGCATACAAGGATCTTTTTGAAAACCTGTTTGCCATTAGCAAACTTGTTTTATCACAACATGCATTAGCATCTGGTGATTCTACTCTTTTTGTCAGCTAACATTTGTGAGCTAAAACTAAAATTCAGACAGTACCTACTTTACGGAAAGATGTAATGCGAAACTAAGAACAGCTGGCAAAGAGCTAAGTTGTAAAACAATACGAAATACAGTCCATTCTAAAAGTGATTTTTTTCAGAAGTTAAAAACAGTGAAAGACTGCATAGATGGTGGGGGGTAGGATTTTTGTTTGTTTTAGTAAAAAAAAAACTAATGCAAAATTGCTTACAATAGTGTTTTTCTTCCAAAACTACTCCTTTTGACAAATGATACTGCAGTGAGAACATTCATGTCAACCTCCTTTGGTTGCTAGCTTTCTAGCAATTTTGTCATGTCTTTACACTCCTGTTGCAAGAAAAACAAAGAATTTGGTATCTAAAGGCAAAACTTAAATCATTTACCTTACCTTTTACAAGCATGTGGATATTTGCTGTCAGATAATATTGTGTGTCTTCTTGTCAACCTACTCAGATATGGTTTAATTTTTATATAGTTTCATTTCTCTTATTTGCATTTTTAAATAAAAATAATATTGCTGGCCTGTGAAAACTAAGCTTTCTGAATTATGGTGTAGATATGTACAGATTACGATGACAATGCTAAGTTGTCATCAACAGCTCTCCATTTTTAATGGCTGTATTTGAATTCTCTCTCCCATGCCAGTACTAAGTGGTACATCAGCAAGCAGAGTCGCTAAAGAAACTCTGACATAGATGCAATCCCAGCTTTCGTAACATAGGTTATACAAACAAGCTGCTGATTTCTGAGTGTGCAATCAAGCAAGTCTGCTGTGAACTTCCTGAGTTTACTCGAGATGTTTCAGGATTCCCCCTACAAGTTAGCGACAAATTCAAGAACACTGAAAGATGATGAAGAAAGAAATGTAAAGCTACTACTGTGTGTACCCAAAGGTACTCAATGCCACTGGTTTCATGTCTCGGTATGAGAAACTCAGAGGGCTAGGGAAAAAAGGGAAGGGGGCGAATCAGAAAAGCACCTCTTTAGTATTAAGAGAAGATCAAGCACCCAAATCAGTGTAATAGGACATTCAGAAGTGTCAGAGGTAGGACACGGCTTTCACACCAGAGTAAGGAGTCACGCAGACACTTGTCTTAATAGAAGACTATAATTATTTTTTACATCTCTGAAGAGCTGTTTCTTTACCAGTCCTTACACTCAGCTCCCACAGTAACTCCAAGCAAACGCTCTGGGTTCCAGCTACCTATGGTCTCTAGGAGTAGGAAGGCTCCTCATCATCTCGCACCTTAAATTCACTGTATTCTCACTGCCATGACTTCTGATCAACAAACTTAACAATATATAAAGTAGAATAAAATCAGAAGACCTCATTAAATATCTGGATCACAGGAATAAAGCAAGCAGACTAAATAAAGAGCCTTTTGCATGAGACGCAGGTCCCCATGATCCCTTGACCTCCCATGCTCTGCGCTGAACCAGAGATTAAAATGGATGGGGGCCTGGTCACAGCTCAGAGGCAGGTTGGCACGTAGCTCCTTACCTACCTTTTAGTGTATTAATCAAAGTTCAGTTCACCTGTAGTGCTCACAAAAGCATACGGACAAGTGTAATCATAGAGGTGAGCTTAGTAATGCTCACAGGACAAACATAGAAAACGTGGTATTTCAAGAAAACACGTCATGAACGCGCTTAGGGTTAAAAGCATTGCTGCTTACATTGTACTTCTCTCCTGCATCCATGAATGTAGGAATGCATTACACAGCGTAACACGTTACAAAAGGGAAAGAGAAAGGGGAAAGGGGAAAAAAAAGAAAAAAACACATTCCCAAAAGCTAACTTGAGAGGGGAAGTTAACAGTGAGATAAATACCTTCATACTCTCTGGGAGACAACGTAGGCAGATATGTGCTGTATGATAATAATCCTACTACTCCATTCCTTCAGAGTAAAAATAACCTTCACACCAATTTAATTTTCATGTCAGGGCTTAAGAAAAAGCATGTAAAAGGGACAAGCCCTACACAATGGGTTTTTCTTCCTTTTTTTTTTTTTTTTTTTTTTTGAATGAGGCACATCAGTACTTTAGAGAGAACCAAGTTTCTAATTAGCGTTAACAGAACATCTTCGGTAATGGGCTTTCATACCAAGTATTTGGGAAAGAACAAATTGGTCAGCAACAACAACCCAAGACAGTTGATCTGTTGTACAGAATGACAACTCCATCATACCCTTAGTGAGAGGTTTCATTATAACTGAAGATATAGTAAAACAGGTACCGTATCTCTTTACATAATTCAACATAAATTTGTAGTGCTGTCAACAGAAATCATAATAGAGCAGGGTGATTAGCTGCACTGGCAATCTGAGTTTATTTTCTTTGCTTATATCGACTCTTAAAACAAGGTACTCTATAGGCATGTGGCACCCAGAGCCTGGAGATTTTTTCAGAAAAACACACTGAAAGCTCTACACGTGAAACCCATGATTCCATGATGTACAATCCAGTAATGAAAACTCCTCACAGCTAATGAAAAGCTTCTCAGTAAAGAACTGAAATAAAACAATTAAAAAACAAAACAAAACAAAAAAAAAGATTCATATAAAATTCTAATTACAAGGTGCCTGTCAAAATACGTATCATCTAATTAACTGCACACACCCAAAGCGTGCATCTTTTCATTGTCTGCTGCTGTGGTGAATTCCACAGCAGTGCCACTGAATCACCACCCTACTAAAACACATAATGTCATTCTATAAAGAAACAAAGCTTGCAGGGGAAAAAAATAACATTGGGATTAAACCAACCATTGGGATTAAACTGGTAGCAAGCAGAGTATCTTTTAGCACACAAGCCCTTCATCAGGTCAGAAAAATAGCACAAGCATCAGCTTCTCATTGAAAATAAAGTGTAAACAATTAAGGCCATATAAAAACAATTATTATTTAAGTTTCTGGGAAACTAAATAAATCTTTGGAGTAGCCTGCACTAGACTTTCAGTCTTTTGAGGATAGAAATGCTCCCATGAGCACCTACAGTGAAGACATCCCCTGGTACAGAAGAATTGGTAAACACAGGCCCGTACACAGCTAGTAACTAAATACTCTGTTTCAATAAAGGGAGAAAAAATATTACTAACCTAGCATTAAGAAATCCAAAAAGTTTATTGAGACATCTTTAGCAGCACAATTACAGTTAAAATTACACTGCTGCCATAAGCCAGGTTGGGAACCTGCACGCTGCGCAGTGCCATGTATGAAATACATCTACGTGTTAGTATTTATACATTTCATTAAAAATATCTCTGATGAGGTAGCTAATTGTGAATTGCTGGCGAGTAATTTAAAATTCAAACTGCTGTACTTGACATGTTCTGTCACTGACATAACGATATCCCAAATAAATGGAAGCAGTTGCCTGCAGCTCTAAGGGAGGACCGTCAGTGGCGTCTGACAGACGTCATTCCATTTTTCTCCGCTGTCATCAGCTGGGAAATCCCTGCTCAAAACTAAGAACATTGTAAATTGTCTTTCTAAGGAAGGCAGAACCTCTGACCGAAAACCACAAGCCCCAAGCAGCGTTTTAGGAGAAACACGACAAACCTGCATGATAGACTTAGATGGTCAGAGTCCACAGTTACTCATTTTCAACCTCGACAACAAAGGTGTATCAAGTAGTCATGGAAAAGGCTGGAATAGTGAGGTATTTTCAGCACAGGCAGGAGAAGAAATCAGTGTTTTCATGGCATAAGAAACGACACGAGAAACGTCACGTGCAGTTCTGAGCAACCATTTTCAGAAAACAAGAACCTCACTGGAACAGGGAACACTATAAGGATTATTTAAAATATAGCCAATTTTTCAATAGAGGACCCATTTTCTTGAGGGAAAAATACTGTCTGAGGCTAGTTAAATAATTTGACAGTTGGCAGAAACACAAGCAATTAAAAAACATTGGAAGAAAAAGAAAAATAGAGGAGAAGGTGACACTAGAATGACTGTGAGCTAGCCATGAATGATCTTAGGGAGAAAAGCTACAAAAGCTACAGTTTTCCATCAGGACGTTATTTCTTCCTCTAAACACAAATTCTCCTCGGTTTCCCTGTGTAAATGAACAGATTTAATCAGGTGCCACATACTTTGCAAACCAATGTTTGAAGCCACACCGAAGATGCCAGAATGTAAGAGGTTGCATCACTCAAACTGATAAACCGAAATTTTCTGCCTTTTTTTAAGGGGAGGTGGGAACTTTGTACTGTGTTTTGTTTTGGTCTTGATTTTATAGCTTACAGTTTCTTAAAGTCTTGGCCCAATACAAAAGCTTGTAAGCCTCAGAATAAACCACATTCAAAACCCCAGAACGGAATGGTTGGGACAAAATCACGCATCTCAGTTAAACAGGCAGAACTTAGAGACAGAAAAATACTCAGTAAATTGCCTTGGCAGTTATGCAGTTTTTAGCCCTTTCTTCTAGACCAAAAGCTGTTCTCTAATATTGAGAACTTATCAAGAAATATGCTCCAAGTTGTAAAGCAGTCACATCATACAGCTGTAGAGAGACATAAAAGCTTGTCTATTCTGCAGAAGAAGCTGTCATTAGATAAGCAAAGAAAAATAGCACAAGGAATTATAACTTTGCTTGTACCAATTTCCTCAGAATCTTTTTTTTAATCCATTACACTGAAAGACACTATTAAAGCTGTAGTTACATCTCCTGATTTCCGAAGGCATGCCTATAGCGGAATAAACTGGCAAAGTACTGAACTGATAAATAATTTGCCTTACAAAAAAGACAGAGGATGTGAACAAAACAATCTGTATAAATTTAATTAATTGGAAGCTAAGACAAAAAAAAGACTGCAAAGAAAATTTCAGTTTCTTTTTATTATTTAGAGCATAGACTCTGGGATTAGGTTAATTACTGATCAAGAAAATGGCTCCAACATGTATTAGCCAAATGCGTCACTACAGTACAAAAGCATGCACTGCACCTTATTATGTAGCTCACCTCTCTTACTGGAAAATTAATTCTAGCTATCTGAGGAAGGATCTTACTCCTGATGTCCATTTGCTTTCCAGCCTGTCAGGGACAGCATTTAGTATAAGAAAGCAAAAGAATGAGCCTTTTTTTTTCAGAAAATAAACATTCTTAAAAGCATAGAAGGACCAGTACTGCTAATTGGGAGGTAAGCTGGAAAACACTGGACACATTTGTCAATTGTAAGTGGGAAGAAAACAACAATACTGAATCCCTAGCAAAAGTATTTTATGTGACTCAATTCTGAAGTGCATGTACTAAAAAGAAAGATTCAAATACAATCAGAAAAAGATTAAACCTGAATTTGAAGTTTATTCTTTTCAATGAAGAAAATAATAACCTGAGATACAATTTAGCCTTTCTTTTTTCCTTATCAAATGTTTCTTAACGTGCCAGTGTACAAAAAAGACTTGACAACCATTCTCCTCCGCTGTGTTATCCCTACCTGCAGCGTTGCCATCCAGGTGCAAACCTCTCAAGCAAATACCCTGCAGCCCGGTCTCCCTCCTTCACATGGTGATGGCCAGGCAGGGTTACATGGATCAGCACAGCTCACCTACAAATGCCTTGCTTGAGCTGTTCCACCTGATGAACACATCTCCTCCAAACACACTAGTAAGCCTTGTCACCATCGCTACAGGTTTCACTATATGAGGAATACAGAGCACCACTTTCCATGCAACTTATTCACTCCTACACCAGCTTCAGGACACCGCACAGAAATGCATGAGTATCGGCAAAAATTCCCGAGGATGCCAGAGGACTGTGGGCACCTGAAAATAATTAACATTTTTTTTTAAGAATTAATTTCCATAAATTGGATTTAAACTTTCTCCATACAGAACTCCTGGGATTCCCCCTCACTTACACATACAGCAAAAATCAAGCTGTCAGTGGTTGAAATGATTTGCTTCAACCTCACTTTCAGACATTTAAGTGACACACAACTTTATATTACCCGATTATCTTCTAGTAGCACTTTTTAGAACAAATCACTTAACACCAAAAAAACAAGTTTTTAGGTTTGAAAGACACCCAGACTGCAATGCAATAAAACAAAAACAAATGGAAAACCTGAGGTGACTCTGAACGCATGTGTATATGAACTACTACACACACGTGACCATATGTGCTTACTGAATATTTCTACTTAGAACACAGCAGTGCAAAATAGGCACTGTTTTACGAAACATTATCTCCTGACAGTAAGATAAGACAAATACTGGCCCTTAAAAAAAAAAAAAAAAAAAAATCTAATCTACTTGCAATTCTGAGTATGTAAATAACTCAATGTATTCTAGTACGAGAGTAAGGCAGGAATATCAAAGAAAACCAATGATCACAAACAGCAGAGAAATCTCGTAAGACTGCCATCCTTTGCAAATCCCATTTCTAAAATGGAAAGAAGCTGCATATTTCACAGGGAGGTTTTCAGTGAACCAAGAGCCACCAGGTATTCACTCCTTACACTTCCAGAGCAGAGCAACTTGCTCACGCCCAGCATGTCTTTCAAGGGGGAACTGCAAATCTAAACCAACAGAACTCATCAGCCTCTTAGGGACTACACAAACTGGGACTGCAGCTGATAAAAACTTTTGGACCTCTTGGGTCCAGAATACAGCCTCTCAGGGATTACACGAACTACAAGACCAGTTCATAATTTTCATTTTTGAAAGGCCATTGCTGTTTTTGAAACAGTATTTATTTCCACAACTGACAACATTGCTTTTTCTTATGAACTATGATCCCAGTTCTGGTAATCCCTGCGGGACTGCATACCAGCAGGTCCAGAGAAGTCCAGTTAGAAGTTTTAATCAGCTCAGAATTGCTATTACAGTTCTTTATTTGCGAAACTGTTAGGCAGTTCTTCCTGAGAAATGAAGTTTGTTTGGTTTTATATCTCCTGTGAATTCATAACTTTACCATTTAATCTGCTCAAACACAAGATATCTCCAAAGACCATGCTGCAAAGCTCCAGATTACGATGAATAAAAATAGTTGGAATTCAATAACTTAATTCAAAGATCTTCATGTCATTCCTGAATAAACATCCCTTTCACTTTTTGTTCTAACACTGTATCCGTTTATCTGTCCTCACAGTAACAAAAACATTTTGAAAATTATTTATGCCATCCAGGAAATTCAGGCTACTGTATCTCTCCTTAAAACTTTGGAGAAAAAAAAAAAAAAAGAGAGAGAGAAAAAGCACAGAAGTGTAATATTATCATTTTAATGTTCCAAAGCAATTTTAAAAGAGTAAGTCAAAACATTACTCTACAATCTGTTGCATAATAATAAAAGTGATAAATTACATACATTACCATAAAACCATAATCCTATTGCAATTGTATTTTATAATGGAGTCCAATTTTCTCTAAATTGAGATGCTGTGCTGACTAAATTGAAGTTTAAATCAGATGACAGATGATTTCTGAAACACACGCACAATAAAAGAAAGTATTCCACCCACAAACAATTTTCATGTTTGAAACATAACAAACAGCTTGTGAATATGAATCAAGATACATTCTTCAAAAATTTTTTGGAAATGTGATTAAAGAGAGATGAGAATGCACTGGTAATGCCAGCAAAGGATTGCCACCTTCTTAAAACTGTAGGCAGAGATAATTATATGACGCAGAAAATATTAGAAACATTAGTAGCAGTGAGACTTCTGTGAACTCTACATTTTAGAGATTGAAGTACAATTTGAGCAACCTACTGATGGCAGAACTATTGTTATTTTTTTTTTTTTAATGGGAAAAGATATTCCTTCTATGCTTTCTTCCTCTTTCCAAACCACATTACTCTACCACAAAACTCTGCAAGTCACCAACTTAGTAAGCCTTTAACAATTTGAAAGTATAACCGTTTTAATTAAAGATGATCCACGGGATGCAGTAATGACTACAAGCTGATTTCCTTGCATTTAAAATTACCTTTTAAATGTGATGTACTTTACAACTTGTTTGCTTCACTGATTACAGAACAGCAGTTCAGCTATCTGGGTGATGCCAGAGAAGAAAGCCATTAATTCAACACTGAAATCGCCCCCCTGCCCAAGTTTTTCCCTGAAAGGGACTGCTCTGCAGTCAAATGAAGGCAACCAAAGCACCTTTTTCCACAGGGAGAAATACGCTGTCCCAGGCCACCCCTTTTCAGCCTGTGGATGGCACACCAGCTCTCTCAAGATTCCAATGAGTAACCATACAACATCCAGTCTTTAAAATGGTAATCCCATTTACTTGGACAATTTCCCTTTCTGCTCATGCTTTTAAGTTCTAAGGGATTCCTTCTTTCTCCTCATCCCCATATTCTTACCAGAAGCATGTTTTCTTCCCCATGTTATAACATATGCAGGGTTATCAATTCCTCCACTCCGTTCGGCTAGTACCACAGCCTCCAGTACTCGCTAGAGGAGGAGTTGAGAAGAGTTTCTCTATATACATTTCACAAGGTTCCTGGTCCGTTCAGTCAACCTGATGTTCCATTACGTAACTCCTCCTAGACAAAGGCTGTTCCCTAGGTCCATCTTTGTCCTGCTGCGGCTGCTCCTGGTCTCTAGGAACACATCAGCAGGACCCAGAGCACACTCCCAAGCTCCCGATGCTTTGACCAGCCTCTAGCCATCTTTCTCCCTAATTCTCTTCTACACCTCCCCTTCACCCCAGTGGGATGTCTGCCCTTGTTCACGGCCAGCTTTGCTATGGGACAGGTATGTACCTCAGACTGGAAAGCTCTGAAGCTGTGGAAGAGAGCTGTGATAAGGTTTTGCAGCAGCATCTCCCCTTGGCTCAGGAGCTTCACTTAAGCTCTGACCACACCTTTGGTCCATGCCCAAACAACCTTTCACAGCATATGAGCCTGTGAACTTCTGGTGGAATTACCACACAGCAGGGTAAGAATTAAAAGAATTCTTTAATTTCACAGATGACAATCACCCCACGTAACTTATCACCATAACAGAACAGGACAAATATCTGAAAGAGTTCAAGAGCAGATGAACCAAATACTTGAAGGATAAACAAGCTGGTCATTACTAGGCACAGTGACTTGGATGCAGGCCTCTCGATGAGGTCTGTATACAAAAAAGATGCTAAAAACTTACTGACAAACTATACTAGGAAGGGCTGCATTTAACTTGCTCCTCACATTCTCTCTTCTAAGCATCCATACTAGTCACTGGTAGAAACTGGACAAGATAGATTTTTTGTCTAAGAGAAGTTCTTGAATTAAAATTTAATCAAAATTGCAGATTTTAAAAAGTACTGACTTGCTGAAATCCAAACACTCTTTAGGATTCTATTTTGAGATAATACAACCAAAAAAAAAAAAAAAAAGAAAAAAAAATCAAGCGTATGGGAAAAAGATCTTTTCCTGATTTAAAATTCACGTTTATGGGTCGGTCATACATGTGTGCACTCCGTACCAATTCTAATCAGCCATCTTAATTATAATTTAAATTCCCAGACAGTCAAGTGAGAATTCCCCCCTGTAATTATATCTTACTGGAAAATACCAGCTTGTCCTGCTGCTTTTGGCTGGGACAGAATTAATTTCCTTAATTATAACTGGTATGGTCCTGTGTTTTCGGCTTGTAGTGAAAATACTGATCACGCCCCAATGTTTTAGTTGTTGCAGAGCAGCGCTGGCCCAGAGGCGAGGCCTTCCCAGCTCCTCGCGCTGCCCTGCCAGCGAGGGGCCGGGGGTGCCCCAGGGGCTGGAGGGGACACAGCCAGGACAGCTGGCCCAGGCTGCCCAAAGGGATGTCCCACACCGCCCGGCCTCACGCTCAGCCATGACAGCCGGGGCTGAGGAGGAGGAAGGGGGATGCTGGCAGTGACCTGAGCCCTGCTGGCCTGGAGCGGCTGGCACCTGCCTGCCGGTGGGAGCAGCCAGTGGGGCCCGGCTGGGCTTTGCTTCGCGTGGCTTCTGCCTTCCCCACCGAGCTTTACTTGCCCCAGCCCTGAGCTGTCACACTTCTACCTCTCCCCTTCTCTCCCCATCCCACCTGGGCAGGGTGGGTGAGCAGCTGGGGCTGATGAGCTGCTTGATGGGGCTGCGCCACAGCACAGCCACTTTAAGCCAACATCCCAACTGCTAGAAGGCTTTAATCAGGAAAAAATTTCGTAATCAAGGCAGAATGTTGGTCAAAACCACAGCCTGACATCCCAAATAAAATTCTAAAGGTGAGGCACTCATTTGGGCTATTGGAGACCCAGAAAAAATTCCCTGTAATGATTTCTAAATGAAAGTGGAACACTTGACACCCAAAGTGAATGACCTCGTTTTATAAATACTATCTAAGATGAAACACCTGAAGCTTCACACATACATTTCCCAGTTCCTGATATACCAGAATGAATGCATTTATAAAATAACGGAGGTGATCTCAAGGATAGGAAAATGGTTCTCTACACTATAAGCAGAGATCACAACCAAACAAAAAATTATAGCACAAAATTCCTGATATTTTAAGCTTAGAATATATCCATTCATTTATTAGTAACATAAAATATTGTTTTGAATCAAATTTACTGGAAAATGAGTTATATAAACCCATTTTATAACTCATTTACATAAACACATTTTTAAAAACAATATTTATTTCCTTTGGAAAGTAAATTTCACATTTTAACAAAGCTTTATACATAGGTTAGTCATGGCAGAATTTCCATAGTTTTTAAATGTATTACTTATTGGATATATAATGTCATATATGTGTATAAATAAAGTTGGAATGCTTGAATTAAAGTGAAAAATTAAACTTTGTGAGGCTTTCCAGCTTTTAAAGCATTCCCTAAATTGTTATAGTTAAGAGGATCTTCAGAAAGACTCTAGCCTCTTACATCAAGACTCTGTAACCCAAAAGCTTATCTTTGTTCTTTGCTCGAGTCCTGCTTCAGCAGACAGCCTGGGAACCATTCAGATCTAAGAACTGTGGAGAGCGGGTGGTCAGAACCTTTCATTCATAATCTTCCTGCGAACACTGTACGGCAGGTCTCCTGGGACTGAGTGACAAATGAAGCCAGTCTCTGGCAACAGAAATGTTCTGCCATTTGCTGCCGTTTGGGATTCTTTGGGGATAGTGACTCTAAACCGACGTGTTAGAAGAGGCAGAAATCTGTTTCGTGCATAGAAACATTAGAATGAAAACCACCTATTATGTAATTAGAGTCAACAGTTTTACCTTCAACCATTTAAAATAAAAATAGCTTGGTAATCCTTACAGCACCTCTTTAAAATTACTACTCATTCCTACAACAGGATCCTGAACCTCTATCACTCATTTCTATTAAGTCAAGCAAATTGAATCAGGTTAGTATTGCAAATGTAAATCAATTCCAGATGTGCTAATTAACCTAACCTCTAATCTTCTGGGAACAGATATTTTACAAGTCAGAAGGTGCTTCTGTAATGAAGAATCTTCATATTATTATACAAATGAAGCCAGCACACAGACTTCACACACAATGTATTTCAAATCAAAATTCAGAGCTGCTCTACAGGATCAGGAAAATACAATTTTGTGGCAAATGAATAAAAACAGAGGATCTATCAATAATATGCAAGTGTTTGCGATGCCTCCTCGGTAAGGATTTTAAATCCATTCACCCTTAACTGGTTGAACAACAAAAACTATGCACGTATGGAGGACATGCCAACAATTCTACCATGAAATGGCTACTTTGACAAATTTTAAAGTACCTATCAAACCCATGAGTGGACACTTAGTTATTTCATACGCCCATAACGATTTGGGGGAATGGAGGTAAGCAACATCTTGAAGTAGACTACTGGTGATGCTAACATAGATGATTTCTTGAACAGAGTGTGTTTCTGATTCATCCTTTTTGTCTTCTTCTCAATCCCCAATCTAAAAACTTGTCAAAACTTAGTATTGACTCTACACTGAAGAAAATCTTTCTGACAGCTAGATGAAATACTTGACATTTAAAGTTACACTGCAAGAATTAGCCTTTTGCTACCTGCCTTCTCCCCTATTTTCCTCCTCCAAGTCATCCCGCTTCTCAAATATAAGAGGTTATAGATTTTTACATATCTTAAACACATTTAAAGCAATTAATCAGCTATGTGATGAGTCTTGAAACAAAATCTGTCACAGTATTATGTGCATACAGAAGTCCATTCAAAATACACATACACATGCATGTATTTGAAAAGAACCGCCACTCCAGTTCACCATGTTTTTTCATCAGAGGCCAGATTTTTTTTTCCCCTGGTATACTAGGTGGTTACACACCTGCAACTCATTTCTCTAAGTACTCTCCAAGTACTAGCTAAAATACCTACAGTGCCATCCATCATCCTTCACCAATCGCCCAGAAGAATTGAGTTCTTGAACGAGTAAGTGAAGTCATTTTTAAGCCCTTCAAGAACTCAAAGAATCCTGACTACCCTGAAATTGTACTACAGATCTTCTGCGTTCTGATTTCTTAAAAGATTTTTCTTCAAAGCTTGTTTATTGTAACAAGACAAATTGTAAAGCAGTAATCATCCCTACCCTGGGACCTGATCAAAAGCACGCTGAACCAATAACCTTTGATGAACTTTACTGAGCTGTGAACTGCTGGGACAGTAATGTTGCCAGCATACCCAGTACTGCTGCAGTACGTCCCCCTCTGGTTTATCCTTAGTCCTTAGTATCCTTAGTCCTTAGTATCCTTCCTCCAGATGACATTCAGTCCTTGAAAAGGAACACCAAACAGCCCTATACAATGTAGGTTATCTTGAAGATTATCAAAAAGATGTTTATCTTGCTGATAAACACAAACACAGGTTTTAATAGTCTAAGAAGTATCACTGTACAAATTCTCGATCATCACAACATTGTTTAAAGCCTAAGATATTTCATTTCATATAATGTGTTTGCTCCTCCAGAGGCTGAAAGCTATCAGTGATTTTAGTAGTCACTAAAATCAAAATGTTTACTCCCATATGCTATCTTCTTGTGTCCTTTCATTTATACATTACATATAACTTAAAGCAGTTACAAACCAGAACTAGAGTTCCATTTCCTTTGGTGGAAAACAAGTGAAAATTGTGAACTAGAAAACTAAAATTCAAAGCGATAGTGCAGCTGTAAAAATCTATACTAATGTAACATTAGTACAATGTTTCCTTCTGTGCATATGGGTTGTCGTTATCATATTAATATGAATGAGACTGTCAACTAACTTCATTACCTTCCAAACACCTGGATAATTCAGCTCTAATTTTCAGTGTAAATTTAAGATCTTTGGTCTTAAGACCAAAGCTTACCGCGATTAGTTTTCATTATTGCATTCTTGAGACAACTGGTCAAACAAATAACAAAACAATCAAACTCGGTATTGAAAAAGCAGCCAAACATTTATTTTGATTAATCTACAAGTACACTAGCATTTAGACTCCCATCAGCTTAAGGAGAAGTACAATTTATTCCCGAAGAAGCCATAAAGAGCATCCATATTAGGCCATTTACATCACTGGGATTTTAGAGATTTATGTGCGCATGCACAGACATACATACCAGGAAGATGGAGCAGCAATTCAATCATTACTCATCACTAACTACAGCAAATTTGAGGTGTTCCTAAGAAACCAGTCAGCAGAGTGCATGCTTACTGAACACTTCAAAAAACAAACTTTTGCTTGGAGAAGTTTTTACTTTTTTGTGTGAAGCTTTACTTGGAAATTGAATGGTTTTGAACGTACTTCTTCCAATACATTTATAGCATGCAAGCAATGTTCAACTCACGCTTTAAAAGACAGATTCAGTGTTTTTTTGGAATGAGCATCTCTGCACTAGATCTGTTGCAACAATTCTGCCAAGTGAAAATTTCCATTTAACTAATGGCTTGATATATAGATGAAACAAAAACTGTAACCATCTGTTGAAGCGATCATCTGTTTGACCTTTACCCCAAAGGCCAACTGGATTTGTGTACGTGACTTATTTTAGAATGGCAATTTCAGAAGAGATTAATATATTATGCAGAATACATCCAACATTATACAGAATTCATAGTTGACGTATTTAATATCCTTATGAGAAAAAAAAAATCTGTATAAAGGTTCCTCTGTATGCAATTTAGAAAAAAAAAATCAAGCATTTTCCAAGCCCACCATTTCACAGTATATACATTTAACGTTTTAGCTACAAAAAAAAAAAAAAAAGACAAGATGACAAATAATATCCTTCCATGTTGCACTGTATTGCTTTGCCCCCAAAATCTATAAGATTTTTATAATATGCAGAATAATATTATTTCTGCTACATGAAATAGACTTCAGCCTTCTGTTTGCATCAATATTGTATTTTATCACCACTGCTGTTGATCAACATCGTTCTCCACTTGAGCAATTTAAATAAAGCCAGGTAGATATCCAGGTTTTCTTCTAATAGAATGCAATTTGCACTTCAAGATTCACTACAGACACCGTTTTTTTTTAAATAAGCAATCACGAAAAATGCCCCAAAGTAGAAAAATAAGATTATAAATTGCGTAATCGGAAAAGAAACAACAATCAAACCGGAGAATTGCTGTTTTCAGGCTGGATTTTGCAAATGGGCTTACAAATGTGTTTTTTAAATAAGGAGCTATGATTTTCAACGTGTAGTTAAAGTTCAGTCCACGAACCAGACAGTAGGTAAATAAAGGCCTACATCTCTGATTTGTAACATCAGTAATTTCCTAGGCATTCTTATGTGACGCAACATTCATTAAACAATTTAATTTGAATTAGACTGATCTTAAATCGATTTGAGTTACATGCGTTATAGTTAAAAATCGCTATTATACACAAGTCTACTTTCTTAATATTTATTGCAACTTCCAAATACTAACTTTATTAAGTTTTAAACTGATATTGTCTTTACTAGATGCGTATATGCTCATCTAATAGAAAATATACGCACACCCCAAAAAATTTCATCAAGCGCCAGACATTCAAATACCACATTTTGGCCCAAATTGACAACAGCAGGATCTTCAGAAAATAGCAAAATCCAGGATTGGGATGCACGTCCTGGCCCCTATTTTTATTAACGGCATTAACTAATTAACTTGCAGTATGTATGCTCTGATTCAATTATTTCTAACTAGTCTATTGCCTGTTATTAATTAGTCACTTTCACAAAGGCCTTTATCAACAGCATTTGGGATGACAGTGTTATCCCATTTTCATTTAGCTTAGAACACCAAAAACAATATGTAGAATGTGTGACACCTGAACAAAATCATAAAAAAAAATTGGTAGTCACCTCTCTGAAAATATACATCATAAAGATGATGTATCACCAAGTTATTCACATCCAGTTCATGTGTTCTTTTACTGCTAGCCTATCATCCTTACATTTAGAAGGATGTAGTTTTCCTTGAAAACTAGCATTTTTCCTTTTCATACCATCCATAAAACATTTTACCTGATTGAATTTTGTTGTAGCTTTATTTGCTTGCCATTTTTCTCATATGTAGACCTCTCCAGTTTCTGGATCTGTTTTTAAATAGGTGGCAGAGTTTAGTCTCAGAATTCTAAAAGCACTATCAACTATCTCTTTTAGAAATACTCATAACCCTTAGAAACACTAACTCGGTTTCATATCCAATTTTAATAAAAAGGGGGGGAACAAAACTGACTGCAAGGTGATTAATGCATTCTCTTCTTTCAAACCATAAGCTTCCATTTAACTCCATAAAGAGCAACACAGAGCTAAAATATTCATGTAAAACAGCCAAGTGAAACAAGATACAAAGAAAAGGCATTTACAAGGAGTGGAAGTATTATTGTATATAGGGAACTTCATCTGGCAAGCAGACCAGAACCAGATAGCTCTGCAGCTTCACGTCACTCCACTGCTTTTTGTTCTGTACACAACCCATACTTATCTTGGACTGAAGTCCAACATCATTATTGTTTGGATATTAGCTAGTGAACTAGCAATATTTTGGCACATGCAGTTAAACGGTGGTAGAACCAATTCCCCCACTGACTGAATGTTCTGAATAAAAGTCTGTAATAACATCTGTAATAACGCTCAACTATATTCCAGGGACTCAGAAGCTACAGCAACTTTTACCAGCATCTTCCTACATCACGATTCATCTTGAGAATGCACAACATGAACTTTTCAGCAGTTTTCCCCACAGGTAATAATGCCAAAAATAAAAAGCAGGGATTTCTCTCAGCTGTCTAACCATGTAGTATTTGAGCTCTTAAATATCTCCATCCACACTTTCTCAGTAGACAACCCCAGCATCTTCCCTGACAGCACTCCCCGGATTCTCAGGTTTCATCTCAGCTTTTATCACCTTTCTTCCTTCCTCTGCATTTAGTCTTTCACTAAACCCTAACACTTCATTCTTTTAAGTCTAACCTCTGCCATTCTTGCTACTAAAACACTCCTCCCTTTGTCAGCTTGTCTTGAAAACTACACTTTCCTCCTGCTTTTCTTTCTCTAGTTAGACCAAAACTGTGAAGCCTCTTCCCTTTAACTGCTGCAACATCTATACGCCAGAATTTCTTATTTGCCTTGCCTTCTATCCACTTGCCATAGCCAGTCCAAGGAGCTAACCCTCACATTTTTGTGGTATAATTAATTGTACTACGAATTCTCTCTCCACAGCAGGCTGGCCTCACTTAGACACCTCACAGCCCACCTCTCTAAAAGTCATGCTCCCCAGAATCTGCTTCTCCTGTGATTTCACAGCAAGTTACTGTCATCTGGAATAAAGCACTATCAACTTATCAGAACATTTTGAGTGAAAAAAAGTCATTTCCGTTTTTAATTGATTTTAAATCATGAGGGGGTTTTCCCACTTTGTACCATTCCTAATTTAATGGCAAACTGGATTATTATGATGTCCTTTTTGTAAAGAGTGGTGCATTACTGTAACTTGCAGGTGTTTCAGTGGGCAATTAATCCAAATCACAAAATAAGTCCAAATTTCACAACACTGAAGAATTTGAGTTTGATTAACACAAGAGATACCTTCCAAAAATGAGCACTCGCAGTTCCTAGGAATATTGCCTAACCCCGACTGTAGGAACACAAGAGCATCTGAAGCCTCTGAGAAGCCACTGGAATTTGCCATAAAACCTCTCTTTTCCCCACTGACTACTATAGAGGATTTGTGAGATTTTGTGGTGATAAAAATGCCTGTGAAGAACAGAGGGGGAGACAGGGCAGGAAAGAGTTTTGGCAGCTGAATATGGAAGTAGCTCCAGAATCCATCTCACCTGAGAAACATTCCAGAGATAAATAACAGGGATGACAGAGCAGTCAAGACTACAAGCACCTATTTGACAGAACCTTTGCTGGCTGAGAATGAACAAATCCTTTGAAGAAACTTGATCAATGGAGAAGAAAGAAAATTGAAACCTAAAGACAAATGAGATGCTACTGAAAAGACAGACCTCTAGGATTTGGCTTTCCATGAGATGAAAAACCTTTCCATTGCTAAAAAGCAACACAAAATTGGAAGATGAAGTGATGGATTTTTTTTTTTTTAATAGCATTTTACTACATATAACCATCCAGAAACAGAAACTAGAACATAAATGACTCTTAATCCTTCCCTACAGTAGTTTTTATTCTTATTTTAAAAGAAATTTTACTTACACAGAGATAGCTAATGGGTACCCAGAGAGCTGTAACTTTGAGTACGATCCCCTCTTTAATTTTTTTTAACAGGAAAGCCAAACACTAAGTAAATGAAAACAGCTCAACCAATTCCTGGGAACACTTCAGCTAGTTTGTCTAGCACAGAGCAGCTGATTACAGTGCCCCAACAAACCAGTTTATTAAAAGAAAACCTCCCACAATTAGACTGCAAGAATCCCATTGAGAGCTGATGAACTCTCACACATTTAAAACTAGATGATTAACTCGCACACGTTTGAAACTACCTATGACAGATTCCAGGAAATCAGACAAGAACTGCAGTAGATCTGAGATGTAGATCAACAATTCCAACAGTTCTCCATGCACAATAAAACATAACTTCTTGCCTCTGTTACCATTATACAGCATCTTCGAACACTTATGATTTGCTGTCCTAGAGAACTTATTACCCTTCAGATAAACGGAGGCAGACACTAATGTCTCTCCAATGGACAGAAACACTATGTAAGTCAGTTTAAAAGATCTGAACTAAATTAAGCATCACCCCGGTCTCGTGATGTCTCCATCCTGTTTAGAGCTGTCGGGCCTCTGAAGCGCTCCACGGCTGGCTGGCACGTTACATGAAGTTTTCTCTCTCCACAGCTGTGCTTTAGGTGCTCTCTGCAAAGACGCGAAGACAACTTTTGCTCCTTCACTGCTGAACGCCGCGGGAACAATGGCTTGCCAGCGCATGCACAGCGCAGCTCTGTGCTCAGTAACTTTCTGTATTAGAGCATTTCAGACCCATCGCATAACAGAGGCTGCCTGACAGCAAGTCCTAATCTGTTTTATTTATCATGCCAAGCAGTTGGGAGTAATCAACGCACTAACCATGACTGAGCTTAATACCTGAGCGCATGTGAATCGATTAAGGCAGAATAAGGCAACCGTACGGAGACAGGAATCTTTCCAGTCAGTAATTTAACTACTGAAAATAATTGGGAATTGGACAAGCAACGTCAGTCCGGGCTACAAATGCTGACCAGAAAGAGGAGTAGAAAACACAGAAAAAGAAAGCAAAGCATAACAGGTAGTTCATTGTTCACAGAACCCTCAGTGATAATATTACTCTTCCATGTAATTGCTAGGTCTTGCTCCAGAAAACTTGTGTGATAGTTCACCAGAATGGAAATAAAACAACTTAAATTTGAGCAGACTTTCAAGGCTGGAAACAACGAAGCGAATCACTCCATGGTTACTTGCCAAGCTGACTATTAGCAGCCAGAGCACTGAGAGTCCCGTGGAGAAGCTGCCCAGGGAAGGCAGCTGCTTCTGGAGGCCCCCCCAGCCTTACGCTAGCCGGGGAATTCATCTGCAGTGCTCTGTGCCACCCCTCTCACCACTGACATACCAGGTGCTTGCAGGGCTTTGGCCTCTCTTCCCTCTGCTTGAGGGGAAGCAGATACAAGACTTTGCTCGAACTGATGCAGAACCACGCCAGAAATAACCTGCCCACGTACTACGAGGGGTGAAGGACAGGCTCTCCGACAAATGCTTTACGCCTAATTTCCTGCCCACATCAGTTTTTGAATTAGGCTGCCCAGTAATATGAAAAGCCTGAAGAAAGACACCTCCTGAATTACATGCCAAAGGTAGAGATCCGAATGTTCTCCTAACCCACCAATACTTCAAGACTTTTAAAAACAAGTACTGCTTTACCCAGTATCTTGAAAAATATTAATCAAACTACAATTTAACTTATAAATACTCCTAAAGGCCCTAATCTTTATTTTTTCAAATATTTTTAGAAATCAATCATTAATCTCTTTGACTTACAACAGCATTTCAGAAATAGCAAGTCAGTAACACCACTGGGGAACAAAAAAAAAGTCTCTTATCAACCACTTCCATACTGGATAAACTCCTGGGCTACAGTCTTTGACTTCTGCTCTGTACGTCTCTTCAGCAGCTTCTAGAGCTTCAAATACTGTCTCTATATATCCATTCCTTCAACATGGAAACTAGACGTTTCTTTGCAGAAAACAATACAACTAAACAAACAAAATGGAACAGTAACAATACAATAAACACGCTAAACAAGGGTTAAATTGGGACAAATGGTAATCAGTCAACACAATGAAACCCTTAAAAACATATGTTTTCCCTGACCTAATACTCCACTAACCTCTGAAAGTTTCAGGGCTTGAAGTAACTAATAGCTAACAAGAAGTCAATATGCCATGAGAATATTTTTCTGTTCTCAACTAGCACGGATTGACAACAAGCACTGCAGCTTTCTAGTACTGAAGCACACGGCGAATTAACAGAACCGGCTCTTTGTGTTCTCCATCTGTAGCATTAGGTAATCAGACATCAATTTATTCTTCCACAACTCTATGCATCGATTTTTGTATGAAATATATTGCCAGCAGAGACTTTCTTTTTAGATTATATCAAAGGGTACGAATGCTTTATTTCATCTCCTCAGTTAGCTCTATCCACAGAACAGTCTTAAAGAGCCTGTCTAAACTCTAGGGGAATCGCTGGCTGCAAGAGAAAACAAAATTACTCCTTGGCAGAAAGCACTGCCTACTTTATTTGCTTGGGCTGTAAGCCTCCTTTCAGTAACAAAGTAATCAAAAAGATTAGCAGTGGTTTTTTGGTTAAACATGACCAAGATTCAAGCAACCTGTCTCCAAGTACACAACCTACAGGACTACTTCCACATAAATTTGAGACTTGATAACTTAGAAGTACAGTTTACAAGCCAGCAGAAATAGACAAATACACCTCACATTCAATACTTAGGAAACTTTAGAAAAGGACATATCATGTGCTGTTACTGGCGCATCCTCGTAATGAGCTGATGACTCTTCTCCCCCGCTGCCCTCCCAAACACTGTCATCATCACCTTTGTGGACTGAAACATCGATAGTGACGCTGGGAGAGGCAATGAAAAGAGAGAGGACAAATGAAAAAGGTAACAAAACAACAAGAACAACAACAAAAAAGACTTGCATTTTTTAATGAACTTAAGTCAATTTCCAGCAGCATCAAAAAGAAGACCCTTGTATAGACCTTTTCCTCAGACAGTATGCGAAGTATCAACCAGAACTGAAATATTTTCCAGCAGGCTGCACTTCACAAATTCCAGAGGAGATGATGGGATGGTGCACAACTGAAGCGCTCTACAGCTGTTCATGCAGAAACAATTTGTCCCCATAAGGTAAAGACAATATCATATTTACAAAAACACTTTACAGAAGCAGGGCTTAAAGGGTTACAATCATATAGGATGGTATAGAGTAAAATGGGAACTCTTTTTTTCTCCAGAATGCAGCTTTCTAACTTTTTTCTGCTCAGACATCTTTTTCTGTTTCATGTCAGTAAGTGAAGGAAGGCAGAAGACTACCATATAACTCTCACCGTAATACCACTATCACCCGATTCTGAACAGCTTAGAGTTGCATTAAAGATCACTTTCCCAATATTACTTTGAAATCACATGAGCAAGTTAAAGTTGGCTGTGACTAAAAAGAAACATTAAGAGGGAAGAACACATTCGGTGAAGACAGGGAAAGAGACACACACCAAATTAGTTGACTGTCGCACGCTTTACAAGTATATAGCCCAGGCTGGTATCTTAAGTACCTTTTAACCAAAGCCAGAGGCAGTCTGTTACCTAATTGGAAACTACACTGGAAAACACAATTGACTCCTAGAACCCAATAAAAACACAGGCACAGTGAAAAACAATGAAATCACAGAATCGTCCGGGCTGGAAGAGCTTCAAGATCATCCAGTCCAACCATGTGCATGGATTCCAAATGAACTCACATTTTAATACGAGGAACAGCTCCTATTTCATTCTTCCTCCCCAAAAGTAAATACACTAGCTTCAGAAACGCCAGATCAAAAATTTTCCACTTCACACAACTTCAATTGTACACTAAGCATAATCCTTTTGTTCGGTTTTGAGCGCATGTACCAAAGATCTCTCTGCTTAAAGGTCAATGCACACAGGGGCAAAGCATTTCCTCTGAAGGCCTACCTAAACTTCCAAGGTAAACCTTCACATCCTCCCATCAGACAACTGTTATGAGTAGTATAATCAAAAAAATCCCTGCTAACCCCCAAACTAGGCTGCTGTAAATTAGCAATGCTGTGGACTTAATTGTATCCCATTACACACAGATGAAAAAGTCTATCTGAATGCCAAAACATAACAGAAATGTTGCAGGGGAAGGAAGATTAGTCATATGTTTGACAACTCTGTATATTCAAATTGTAATATTCACAGAAAATTACAGCAGGCATTGGCACAAGTGCTTGGAGAGCTGGGAAGTGCAAAGGGAGTCACTACAATGTTGCTCAACAGACAAGAAAAAAATGAGAAGAAGTCTTTGTGGAAAATTCCTCCAAATATTAATCACAGAAAATCAATCTCCACACAAGAAAAACATTTTGGTAGATTTACAGGGCAGAAGATTTGTAACTTGTAAATAAAGACACCAATTAACGTTTAAATGAAGAAGACCACTCAAAATTAATTCTGAGGAACAAACACAGGGAAAAGCAAAAATGTCTAAAACCATTTGCAGAAATACAGTAAGTTGTCTGGGCAAGGAGTTAACGTTGCGGGGAAACAGGCTTGGGCTGTGTCACTCTACAGACTCCAAGGGAGACGGTGCAGATGCAATGGAAAGAAAAGTATCAAGTACAGTTTTCACTGCTGAAAACATGGCATAGAAGAAACAAGAGGAGAAGAGGGTAGAGAGGAAAAAATAAAAAAAGAAAAAAAAAAAAAAAACACTGAACCTGACAAGCTTCTTCTGGTGGTTTTGGTTCTTTGTTTTTGTTTGCATGGGGTTTGGGGCTCCCCCCTGCCAATTCTGTGTAAAGGAAGAACAAAGGCAATACAGAGCAGCAGCTGACAACATACATGGCAAGCTTCTAGAAATCAAGATTTTCTTCACTCTCCAAAAGAATTTGGAAAAGCTGCTAGTACTTTGAGCCAGTCACACGGAAATCTGTACATACATAAACAAATTACGTTATCCTTCTTTTTAACCTTTTTAACGGAAACCTACTGGGTTTCCAGTAAATTCTAGATTCACAGATTTGGCAGTGCCTCAGCAACCAGACGGACCAAGAAGAGATTTACTCTGCAACTGAGTAAGCACCTGCAAGAGAAGTGTGGAAGTTTCACACCACTTGGTCGCTTCCAAAACAAGGTTACATTCACTGCCCAACAAGGAATCATATGATAACTTAAATGAACTGCCTGCATTTTAATATGATTGCTGTGACTCGACAAGAAACATTATCTTCATTATCTATAGTTCAGAAATAAGGTGAGGAAAAAAGGTTTTTAGACTTTCAGCAGTGTCATAGCAATTAGCAGCCATAGCTGCGGTGTTTCCAAAGCCTGTGCACAAGTGGGGTGATGTCGAAGCTGGCGTATGCTCTTCCCACCCATCTGGGCCACGGGAGCAATGAGACAACTCATTAGGCCAATTATGACCGTGTTAAGAGATGAAACCATTAGGAAGGAAAACAAAGTGGAAGGAAGAAGTATACCAGGGGACAGACAATCTTATGTATCACAGCTGTGTAACTCAAAACTGAAATAAACGTTGTGCTTCAGAGTGCAAACACACAAGTTAATTGAATATAGCACTGCTGTATTTCTCAGATTCCCATTAAAGTACACATATAAGCAAATAGTGAAACCCTGAAATATTTACAGACAAAACTGTCGACAAACGGTCTTTCCAATGCTTTATAATTAGTACAGCCTTTCCCGCACAAATACTTGTGAACTTTATTAAATATTCTACCAGTATTCATTCTGCTCATGAATTCCACTCATTATGTAGTAGCTATACTAACCGAGTCATCGCAAAATTTCAGCTTTATCTTAGGCATACAATTCAAATGTCAAAATTGTTTTGATTTAGGAAAATAAAGCCTGTCAATTTTCAGCTGGCTGCATGCTTTTAAGTGACTTTGGAACTTTGGAAAAATTCTCTCAGTGCCTTTATTTAGATGCTCCAAGCAGCTGAGAGCATAGCAGAAACACTGAAAAACTCTTTTTGAACTACTGAAAGTTTTCTCTACTTTCTGAACTGTAATTACAAAAGTAATATATAAACGATGAAGTGCTGAAAGATACACTAATAAAATTCTCTGCATAAAGAAATGGCACCTCTCTGCCCATTCAATCATTCATTAAACTTGTTCTTTCAAAGACCATCTAAGTCAACAAACTCATCCAAAACTACTGCAAAGCATTTGATAAGCCACATAGAGCTTATGGAAGGGAAAGTATTAACACACACAGGGCTTAATAAGAATGCCAAAAAAAAAATAAGAACATTGCAAAAAGTTTTCTTTGTTCTAGATATAAAGATAAGAAGAAAAAAAAGCATATAAAACAAACAAAAACAACACTGCTTAAAAGGGCATAATCAAAGCTTAGCTGATTTTGCTGGCAATTAAATTAAATTTGATGCAACACTGAGGAAATTAAATTTTGCAGATGTCTTATTTTAACTGTTTTATCCTACTTTACTGTCACATTCTACTGAGAATAGGGAAAACTTCACTACTTTCAATACATAGATGTTTTGCTTCAATAAAGACTTTTGAAAAGATATCAAAGCCCTTAAGTCAGTAAGTGTGGTAGGAATTCAAAACAATTGGACAAGGAAAATGAGTAACTATGTAGACTTCCTATCAGTGTAATTGTCATAAATTAATTCACTAAAGGACTACTTTTGCTGATCTTTCTTACCCTGGAGATAAAACTACACTCGAGTACTGTAAGTACAGCATAAACAGTACATATGAAAACACACCAACACAGATATAACCAAGCAGTCTTTAGGGCATGACCAGGTTTACTCATTCTTACCAAACTTTCTCATTCAGCCTTACAGCAACTCTGCAGTCACCTCATTAGGAGAAAAGTAGCCTCCCAACAGTCTCATCTCTTTGAAAAGATCACGTCTTTGTTACTATGCACACTTGAATAACTTCTGTCAAAATTCTAAGTGTTAAATAACTTATTTTTTCCTTGTGATTTTGTTACAGTAGTTTCATCCTGATCCATAACTCTTACTGATTTTAATAAATTCAGTAATTAGTTTCCAGGATTTCTCTCTGTATTAAATGCTAACAGTAACCAGAGCAGTCACACCTGCAATTTCAATCTAACAACAGCTTAGAACCCTAAACAAACTGCCTTAGCCACAAGCTAAACTGCACCAAGTACAGGTGGAAAATAGCACCTATTTTTACATTCCCTGTGTTTAAAAAAGGAACAGTAAGTTCGTATTTGAGAGAGCATCTACAGCTTATACTGTATCTTTCAGAATTGGTGGATGATTTTGAGTACCCCGATCTGAAATCCTCTAAGAACTATCCGATTTTCAGGAAGACAATTCTGAGCATAGCCAGGAGATAAGTTTAAAATATTAAGCTTTACGACTTAGTATTTATTAAGCTCTTTCTTTAGGTTATCCAGCACTTTCTAGTATGAACAAATAACTATCTCAGGATATTAAACAAAGTGACCGTAGAGTAACTGAACATAAGAAACACAAACTTATGAAGAAACAAAATTTTAACCTTCTCCTTAATTCATTCCACCTTCAGTCATTATTCAACCTTCTGTTACCTTTGGCTAACCAATCTAGGTCTAAGTCAAATTTGTTCGGGTGGAGTCTAGGTATTTTACCTAAATTTTTATATCTCTGTTGAAGTTGGGCAAAATGAATTAAATAAATGCATCAGAAATATTATAATCATAGAGATTTGCTGCAGCTCAGGGAACAAGTGAGGAGAGCATCCTCAGGCAGAACACTTGCTTGTCCCAGGGAAATGTTCCATCACTGCCAAACTTTCTCAGGCTCCTTTCAGCTCTCACTAGTAACCATACTACAATTACATTGCCCTTTCCCCAGGCATTAAATACCTCCCAAAAGAATGAAAACTGCAGATTTATATTAACCATTTGATTACAAATGAAACCCAAATGACATCTAAACCTTTAAGTCGCCATTTGTTCTGTAGCAGATTGCATCCAAGCAGCAATACAAATTACAGACTGCAAACTTCAGTCACCTCCCCCACAGCCCCTTCAACTCTTTGTCCATAAGAGCACAGGCCAAGTAGTATCATGAAAACACCTGTATTTAATATCTTTGTTAATGATGATGGGATGAAAGTACCTCAGCCAGTTTGCTGGTGATTGATGGGAGGGACTCACACCCTAGAGGATATGGCTCTGCTTCTGAGGGATCTCAACTGGCTGGGGAAATGAGCTGACGTATCTCATGGAAAGCCGCCAAAGATGAATGCAAAATAATGCAAATGGAAAAGAACAGCCTCATGCAACAGTCCAGCGTGTGGGCTAACTGAGCACAAATCAGCTCTGCACTACAGGACATGCAGGGTCCAAAGGACAAACACGGTCAAAAACGTACCCCTGCAGAACTGAATGCTAAGGGCACTCCAGGCTGCACCACAGCATGTTGCATTTGTTGTCCCCCCATTCTTCATAGCAGGCCTCACAGCGCTGTGGCCTAAAAATCACTGGCAGCACAACTACATTTTGGGGTGGACAAAGGCTGGGAGGGGGTACAACCAGGACAGATGGGCCCTACTAACTACACCAGATCCTTCTCAGCAAGGAAAGCTGAGTGGAAGGAAGAGGAAGGGGGAATATTTAGGGTTGTGGCGTTCCTCCTCCCAGGCAGCCACCTCACATGCTGAGGCCCTGCTTTCCAGAAGCAGCTGGACATTCACCTGCCTTTGGGAAGTAGCAAACCAATTTATCTTTCTGCTTTTCTTGAGCACAAGGCTTTTGTTTGCCCTATTAAGCTGTCCTGGTCTCAATCTAAGAGTCTTCTCGCCTTTCTTCTTTTTTCTCTTCATCCCATGGGAGAGGGGAGTGAGCAAGATGCTGGGTTATTCGGCTGTTGGCTGAGGTCAGCCCTCCACAGGCGCCTTTCCACTGGAATTATTCTAGGATATTTCTTAATGTATTTTTCACATCCTCCATAGGCTTCAAAAAGCACATCATAATGCTGTGAGGAAGAAGACAGCAGCCACAGAAATTTTGACTGTCCCAAACTTTCTCAAGGCTTCTTTAATGTGAAAAATATGACAAATTCTGCATTGGCCACTATCCCAGGAGGGCCAGAAATCAACTGCTATCACAAGCCAAGAACCTATACATTTATCTTCTTATCCCTGCCATCAATTTTCAATGATAAGTGAAAGAGAGGGGAACAATCTCAAGGAAGTTGGAGCAAAACTGATTAGATGACACACCATACTCTAAGTTTCTGCGTGGGCCTGTGTGAATTCTGACATATTTAAAAATTTTAAATTGTTGTGGGTGTTCACAGAAGATAGCTGAGCAACTGTTGTAATATGACAGCCAAACAAACAAACAAAAAAAAAGTTGCTGGATTTGCCTTCCTCCAAAGGAGGGAAAAAAAGTAAAGTCAAATAATTAAATACTAAGAAAATAAGACAAATCAGAAGGTTTGATTATTTAGGTTTGGGGATTTGGGGTGGTGGTTTTTTTGTGGTTTTGGTGTGTGTGGTTTTTTTTTGTTATTATTTCTCCTTGTTCTTATTAAGAGAATACATTTTCTTATAAGTGATAACCTATTTTATCTGATGCAAGGAAGAAAATGAGGTTGGTAAGGGGTTTTGCACTGGTTCTGAAAACGCTAATGAGCTGCTGCAAATGCCTCAGACAATTTTCTCAAACCTAGAATGGGATGTGTGAAGACTATGAAAAACTTCTAAAAAATCTTCATTTTAGGAAGCCTCACAGGCATGTTGCATTTACTTTTGTGAGATACAGTAGGTTTGAAAGTATAGGTAAACAATGGACAACACAGAGACACATACTTCTCTAGACATGCTTTTTGGGGATTTTGGATTATAAAACTACTTTCCAACAGACCACCTGCTTGCACATTTATGTTGCTACATCAAACTTAATAGACAAACTACAAGTACTCTAATTTTCCTGGAAATTAGTTTTGTATTACCTAAATAACCATGCAAGACCATAAGGCACAAGCCATGCAAAGAATTCATAATTTGCTAAATTTGAAATCAAAAAGAAAATCCTACATGTTTACAAGAGTTTACAATTAACTTATTTCTCTACTATTTTCACATAATGTAGCTATGTAAGAATGAAAAGAAATCTGGAGGTGGATTTAAGACGAAATTTTGAAGTAACTGGTATAACAAATAGTTTGGTAAAACAACATTTACGTATACTGAGTTTAAATATTCTAGAACACACCCAAATATGTCTCCAACCTGAATTCACCAAAAATACATATGCATCAATGAAATGCATCTTTTTTCATTATTGTTGTTGTTAATCACTAGCATTACTATATATATATATATATGTGTATATATATATTTCTCTTCCTGGACAAAACGTTCACCAAGACAAGCCTTGACGCAGACAGATGAACCACGAACTAAGAAACCTAAATTCCATTGCAATGATGTCTATTGAAAAGCAATTAACAGATGCTGAGGTTTGTTAGTAAAAGAATGTGATAGATGAGTTATATTATAGTGGATTACATACAGCATTCAGCTTTGCAAATTAAGAAGCAAACTGTGACGCCATCAGGTTATTTTTATAGAGGACAGTGGGAGTAAGTTATATTCCTGATTAAGGAATCTAAAATAAGCAAAAAGGCCACCAAACAAATTAAAATTAAGAGCTACAAAATGCACAAGAAGAAAATGAATGTACTCTAGACACTACAGTGTTGCCAACCCATGTTCTCCCTTTACCATTTTCATAATGGTAGTTTGAGATTATATGTTGATCTAGACGAAACTGTCAAACCAATGCAGCCAGTATCTCTTAACGTAGATTTTAGTGTAATACTAAAGAACACAACTTGAAATAAGCTTTTCTTGGTCTTATATTTGTTTTTACTCATCCAGACCAGAAAGAGTAGGAACAGAAAGGAAAAGAGGAACTGAATAAAGTTTAGTGAGACAATAGATGAGAGCATGTACATCATGTGGCATGGTGAAAGGAGGACCCTGTGCCTTAAAAAGAGACGCGATTACTACCTGATATAACAGCAAAGTACTAGTCTGTTCAGAACATTTAGGGTTTGTTCTACACACTCCAGAGCTTAAGTACCCTCTCAGCACTTGCACCTTTTGTCAAGTATATTGTTTTTAAAAACTAGTTCAAACTTGTGGCCTTACTCTAAAATACTCTAAAAGGCACCACTTGGTCCAGCAACAAGTCAGATTTTGAAAAATGTCATTACGGACTTGATTTCAATATTAGTAAATTCTAACAATGCTCATACAGATCATAGTAAATTCTTACATAGTCGAAGTTGAGAATATTAGCAGATCCAGAGGAAAATTCACATCTGTAAACAATACAGGAAATAATCCAGTACACACAATTTATTTTGTTAACAAGAGATTCTAACCCTTGGAGATCTGAAGAAAGATGTGTTGAGGCAGGATTGCATGGGGCAGCCTTTCTCTCCAGCAAGCCAAATGGCCTGGGGGAGCCAGCCCCAGAAAAGGGGCCCTCAGACCCCCAGCCCCACTCCTTCCTCCACGTGAGGGCATCTTCCAGGCTGCTCCCAGCACAGCTGCCTTTGGGCCACTTATGTTGGGCATCACAGAGCCTTGCTGAGGTTACAGTGGCCACCGCTGCCCCGCCTTTGCTCCTGGCCCTATAAAACAGGCCCCCTGCCGCTGGCCCGCCACTTGCTCAGCTACTCAGTCCTCAGAGCCAGCATATGCAGCAGAAAGGCTAGAGAAGGAGCAAGGCGAGCAGCAGCCCTCCTCGGTGTGAGGACAGCAAAGCAGTCTGAGGAAGCACCGAGAAGGATGGCAGCTAACGAGAGGAAGATGTGTCGTGGGCAGAGGGACAGCACCTCTGGCACAAAAGACACCAGTGCCTGGGGGACGTCTGGTGCCCAGCCCACAGACACGTATCAGCGATACCACTGGCACCGCAGCGATGTGGGGAACAGGCCAGCCCCTCAAACACACAGTGACAGGGGGCCCGGTCCTATCCAGGGGTGCAGTGGTGGTGTGGGGCGAGGGCAGGAGCGTGAGGCAGGCAGCCGTGGGGAGCAGAGGCATGCCTATCGACCAGAATACAGCGTGGGACCCAGCCATGGCCGTAAAACAGACAGCAGTGTTGAATCCATGCCTGTGAACTGGACAGCGGCATGGGGCCTAAACGTGGAACTGGACGGTCCCCTGGTTCGGCACCCTGGCCTGAAAATATTCCTGGCAGGCATCCCATGTGGGTAGTCCCGGGCAAGGACCGGCTTGTCCTCCTGCCTAACACCGTGGAGCCCATGGAGCTGGGTCCACAAGAAGAGGCGGAGGAACCCATGGAAGTGGATCCACCTCAGCCACACCAGACTTGGGACTACCCCGGCAGGTCTTCGTGCCATCAGAGAACACCAACAGCTTCGCAGCAGGGCCCGGTGAGCTCCCTACTCATCATTGCTCAGGCTCCATCCCAAGCATTAGCTTGGAGCCACCGAACACCCAACAATAAAGAACTCTTGCCGATTTTGGGGGTTGTGTGAGTGCTTCTTTCCCATCTGCCAGCCCTTGTGCGAGAGGTGGCAGCCCTTCTGCACAGAGCCTCGAGGAAGAGCACAAGAGGACCCAGCTTCCTTTGGGCTGCTGCATTGGGGTGACAGGAGTCATCCCCAGGGGCCACCATGCGCCTTTAACATTTGTTAAAATAGACCGAGGGATGAAAATAGTAGCACGGAAGTGATTATAGGTGCCTAATTTCTTATATTAGTGAATTTCTATATCCGAGTAATTGGTAACGACAGCCATGGAGAACGCTGATGTACTCAGCAACTTCTTTGCCTCTGTCTGCGCTGATAGATGGGCTTCCCAAGTCTTTCATTTCCCTGAATCCATAGATGGATAGATATGATGAATCTAAACAGGTACACGTCTGTGGGACCTGATGACATGAATCCCAGGGTCCTGAAGGAACTGGCTGATGGAGTTGCCAAGCCTCTCTCCATCACAGCTGAAAAGTCCTGGCAGTCAGGCAACATCCGTGGTGAGTGGAAAAATGGAAACATCATGCTCCTACTCTTCAACAATTAAAACAAAGAACTGGACAAAGAGCACTACTCTTCAACAGTTAAAACAATTAGGACACATTCCTTCTTAAAAACAGCGGTCAGGCATTGGGACAGGTTGGCCAGGGAGGTGGTGGAGTCACCGTCCCTGGGGGTGTTCAAGGAAAGGTTGGACATTGTGCTTAGGGACATGGTTTAGTGAGTGACATTGGTGGTAGGGGAGTGGTTGGACCAGATGATCTTGAAGGTCTTTTCCAACCTTAATTTTTCTATGATTCTATGAAAAGCCCTGCTCTCGTCTTTTCCTGTCATTCCTCTTTAAAGCTAACAAGAAAGGTGACAGAAAGAAGAAAATTAAAACAAAATGTTTCCCATTTTCACCTTTCCTCATCTTCTTTCCTGCTTCTCTCAGGAGAAGTTCTGTAGTCACCTTAACAATTTCTCAGAACCTATCTCCTTTTTCTCTGGATCACACACTCCATCCCTTATAGCAGACTCAACGCTTGGAAAGATTCACTGGGAGACATATGACATTCCTATGCCTAATCTGGGACTTATTCGGCCCCACAAATTAATTAAAACTCAATAAAGAGAGGCACAACAAAATGGAAGAAGAGCTCCTCTCCGCGCATGAAAAAAAAAAAAAAGATAGTAAAATTTCACAGCTCAGTTTCATTTAAAAATACATCATGTAAAAACCTGACAAGTCAGAAGGATTTTACTTCAATGGAACTAAACAAAGATGTCATCTTTTCTAGCACTGAGCAAAAGTTAGAAGTATTTCTACGCTAGCTCCTAAAGTAAGGTTGCAAACAACATACAAATACAACAATAGGGACAAAAGCTGGTAAGGAGGCTTCATGGTGGGACACAGCTTCATATCATGGTACACAGCTAAAAGAGCTCTAACAAAGGCTACTGAGAACGTTTCACTTTGGATAAACAATGGAACTTGAAAAGCAAGACAGGCAACAGGTCTCTTAGGGTATCAAAAAGAAGCTCCTGCAGTTCTTCAAACTTGGGTAATCACTGATAGTAAACAAAGTATGATATAGGCCGAAACATAGAAAAAACACAGATGACTTGCTGAAAAGACCTGTGCAGTAGTGTTGAATGAATGTCACTTGTTTATACACACACAGCTACCGTACGTCAGGGTTTTTCACCAAATTGATGTCATGTCTCCACCTGCTAATCAGGCCAAACATGGGAAGAACCCTCTCCACCATAAATCCGCTATCAGAGAAAATTATTGTCAGGTATTTATGAGCATCATTACAGGATGACTCTTAAGACAGCAATGAAGGGACGGTGCAGAGGTAACTTTCTTCGCATGAAGAGCTTCATGAGCTAGGAAGGAAATGTACTACATGGCCCTTTGAGAAATAATTAGAAGAGAACAGGTCTTCTTACTGGCTGCCTTGCAGATTGCTGCAATAAAGCCAGTATCAAGGCTCACGTACTTATTTTAAATTCACATTGAAAAAGACCAAGATCATCCAACCTCCACAAACATTCAGCCTGTTTCTTTGGAAGTAATGCCACCAGCAAAACGAACACCAGTATTAGTTCTTCATTAGACTCATAACAAAATAGTCACAACATGGTGTTTCAGAGCTCCACTTGTCAGTATCCTTAATAACCTACCTTTTCCATGAACACCAAACCACAAAAAATAACCTTTCAAAATGATTATTCTTGCTGAAACATAAAGAACCTTTGGAATCTATAATAAAGGAGAAAGAAAACCACTTCACACGACTAAGAGATGCCACATAAACACTCACAGATATTACACTGTAGATAATGCTTTCTTCATTTACTCAGATACAGCTCACCACTTACAGAATACAATTACACGTATTCTCACACTTCGTATAAGGAATGCACTTACAATAACTGTAAGAGCACACATATAACCATTTTCTTGCATTATGACAGAAAAAAATAAACTTGCAGCATCTGAAGAGTGCTATTTTTATTCTCTGTTCCTAGCACAAGTTCTTAGCTACCATCAACAAGATACTGTATAATGGTAAACGCAGGACAATAGGATATAAAATCAGGGTAGAAGAAAATCCTATAGATATTCCCTGCTTCTGCTGCTACAAACAAGATTTCCTTAGACCATCTGGTTTCCCTTTAGGTATAAAAGCTTCTAAAACAGATCAGGGTATTAAATAGTCATCATGCAGAAAACTTTTGTGTTGCTAAGAAACGGGAAGGAAAATAATGGTTCCAAGGTCAACTGGTGCTGAATTGATTCAGGATGACAACATTTTTGACCCAATTCAACCTATTGCATAAGGGATCAAACCCACCTTTTGCTTAGTTTTGTTTCCATAAGCCATATTCTGCTTAGAAGAGTTGTATTTATGTGGCAACAATGAATGGAAGCAAAACTGTTCAGAGACTGGTAACAGAAATGTTGCTGTGATTACGCAAATCAACAGGGAATTAGAATACTTTGAGAAATCCTTCTTGAATCGAAAGGGTTCACTGCATTCTGCATGACCTTTCAGTTCTGACAGCTTTTTCATTAGCCAGCTTTTAGTTCTAGGCTGAAGTCAAAGGTCAACGTTTCTAACTGCACTCAGCTCAGCAGGCAAGTCAAAGACGACCGTTTCATTGAGGCGCTGCTCTTGCCAGCGTGAAATAAGACATTACTTTCTTGTTAAGGCCAGCACACTGATTTGGTTGCACTCTTCCTCAGTAATTAAGAAATTCAGAGCATCACTATCCTCTGTACAAAAGAAAACCCAAATGAAGTACTAACACAGTTATATCACCGCACTGTCTTCCAGACATGTAACTTCAGAAAGAGCATGCAGCAGGACAAAACACAGGTTTGCTACGTAAACAAATAGGAAAAGATGTCCTAGAAGAAATTCAGCATCTGAAACCCAGCATCATTACAGAGTTTAATGAAATACTTCTTTTTAAGCTAAAACAAAATAAAAATAGCCGAGTTTCTTCATGGGCTTCCAATAAAAAGTAGAAAAAAAAAAAAGATTTTGGTTTTGTTGTAAAAGCGCAATGCAATTCAACCATGTACGCTCTTTTCAGGCCCAACTGTAGGGACTCACAGAAGCAACCTGTACATTACCAGTTCTCCTTCTACTCTTCCTGCAGTTCTGCACAGCTCTTTGAAGAAGCCCAGCCCCAGAATGTCCCTCCTCCAGTCTGCTGTTAACTGTTTCGTACAAGGCCCTAGAACACAACAGCTTCCAGGCACAAGAACCACCACATTATGTTCCACTAAACATTAAAGGAGCATATAGAACAAACACTACAAGGACAAACTGTTTTAACTACTATAAATAACCTGAAAATCCTCCTAGACAGTAAATCTATTTGCCTCTTAGGCATTTTCTCACTTGTTTGTTGCACATATTTGAACATGTATCAAACATAACGCATGTTCAAGTGCAGGAGTACAAATGTTTACCTTGATGCTTGTTTTCAGTCTGAACAGACCATTCAGAAAACACAGGGTGTTACCACATGGCTATTCTTCTGGCTTACAAAACACTTCTTGCTCACCAGGCTTCCTCCTGCCATTACTGTCTCAACTCCACAGAGACAATTTCTTCTTGCTGTTCACTATTTGTTCTCTGTATTTCCTGATTGCTACCTAGGCTGAAGTTAACAGTGGTAACAGTCCTCTTGAGAGCAGACAGAGCCTGATAGTGATCAGGCCAAACTTTGGCACAGAAATGGGTAAGGACAAAGGCAAAACAGCCTCCTGCACTCATAAGGTTTCTTCATCGCAGCTAAGGATGCTGTTGCCTCTAGGGATCCTGTACAGCCATTTTAAAACACCTATATTAACAGCAATAAATAATAAAATGCAATAAACAACACTTATATTTTATTCATCTATTAATGTCACTATCAAATTTGAAAAATACTATGTTGATAAATTAAAAAAATAAAAGATGCCTAATTAATACAAGAGACTCGGTAATTTCTGGCATTTAAACACGATTTTCTATTCCAGCATCATTCATCTCGACATGGTTACAAAGCTCGATACAGGGTTTAGCAAAGGCTAGGTCCGGCCATCACAAGTAGCAAAGACTGGTATTTCCTGCAAGTCTCATTAAGGAAGCCAAAAACCTGTTGACCACCAAAAATTAATCTCAACCCGCACAGCTCAAATCCAAAAGAACTGATGTGCTAGATGGACCTTGAAGGAGCTTGCAGCTGCACTGCTATGTTCTGCAGGTAATTAAAGAGCCTGGTTTCTAGCTGTGACTATCTAGTCCCTTCCACAAGGATTGAAATTAGTTTTTAAAATTAAGCGTGGGTTGAATCAACTGACAACAGAAATTGTCATACTTTGCATAAACTGTAAAAATGCAATATCCGATGGAAATTGGCAAAAGGACTTAAAAATCCCACAAAGCACTTTTCTTTGTACTGAAATGTGTTATCAATAAGTACTATTTGAAGACACATTTCAGAATTTCACTGTACCAAAGCTACTGAATCAAAGCATTTTACTTTAAATGTAGAAGTAGCACAACAAAGCCTACCCAACATTTGGCTTAACAAAAAGGAACGGAAATTTACAGCCAAACTTGTGAAAAAAACACTATGTTCGCCAGCTGAAGTGTGTGAAGAATGAGAAGACGCCCACTGGAGAGACAATTTCACACGCTCGCCCCAACTTTCCATGACCTGGTGCCCAGGCCCTTCCTGCCTCCCAGGTCCCATGCAGCCACACACACGGCTCTGTTCTCACAGTGCTGCCCTTTATACCTACCTCGAAAGCCTGATCTCTGAAAGCCTGATCTAGAGCCAGCCTGGTGGACAAACAGCTGGACATCACCTAGGTTTATTTTAATTCTGGTTTCTTGATGTTAATCTGCTAATATAGATCTCTGCTGTTCCATTAACCTTGTATCTTAAGTCTCTCATTACTATGATGTACCATAAAGGCATGTTTCCAAGGGATAATTAAACACCAACGCACATTGTCTTTATGGGTAATAGTGATAACAGGCGACAGTTTTCTTTACAAAGAGTACTTTTACATCCAGCCTTTGAAAGGTTTTTCTCCTCCATCTTCATTTGGGCTGTGAACCAGAAAGAGACGTATGTGCCTCAGACTTACCACAATATAAATACTCATGTTTTAGAGGTAATCCTTGCATCTGTTCATCAGGTGTTCCTCAGCTACATATAATTCCAACAGCTTAACAAACCTCACAAACAACACCCCTCTCTGAAAAGTTCTCAAAAAAAAATACAGGGAATATGTTATATTGTATATAAACTACAAAAATTAGAAAAGATTACTTATGATGGAAGGAAGAGGAAGTCTTCTGAGCCAAAATTACTCATTCTTTTTCTTACTAATCACAAAAATTCTCAAAATAGATAACTGAGGTAGCAGCAAAGGCAAGTCACACTGAACACCAAATCCATTCTCGAATCCCCCACTGAAGAAGCAAGTATGGATGTCCAGGGAGGTGACTAGACCAGCAGCTCCAATTACACTTCCTGAAAAAGCTCTAAATTAACCATTAGTTATTTCTTTCTTTACAAGGTATGGTGTCAATGAAGTCATTTCCAACCCTGATACAAAACTATTCATGGCATTCTTGTTACAGAAAATTCCTTAATTGGATGCCAGCGATGCTTCCTGGCAGGAAATCGCTCGATTGTCAAATGTCTGACTAGCTGAAAAGGCCTCGATTTGTAATTCCAGAGTACTTGCAGTACCTGCCAATTCTATAATCCCTGCAACATTTGTTACAGGACAAACACCAAGTCTAAGCTTAAAATGCTGACTGAAAGCTGGAGAAAATGGTTTTATTTATAACATTTAAAATGCTATCCCAAAAATGAGGAGTAAGTTCAACTTGAAATCTTACTTGACATTGCAGTAATGAGAGCTGTTGCAAAATATTCACTTTTTCAGCATCAAGAAGTTCACAACAGTGAATATTGATGTCCCACAAGCTGTGCAGAGCTCGTGCTTGCTTCTCCAGCCTCAAAGCTGAGTGAAACTTGGTGCGTCTGTCTAGTGAGGATGCCGCAACTGACCACGAAGAATAGCAATTTATAGTGCTGCCCAAGATTTGCACACTCCTGCAGAGTATGAGTCTTTTCCCATTGGGAATTACTATCATGCAGTTACTACTATATGTGGTACTAAGGCAACAGCTATATGACAGCACAAGTAATTATATAGTAGCAACTATCAGCATATTCAAAAAGAGAAAATCGTGTTCTTTGTTGCTTCAGCCTACAAAATGTTCATCTATAAGGTGGGTGACTTTATATTCAGTATCTGTGAAAAAGATCAGCTTTCAAAGGCCCATTTGAGAAGAACAATTCCTTTCACTTTACAGGAGAAAATACGTTTTTTTCATGGTCACAACAGAAGTGGCGAGTAGTAAAGATTAGAACTTGCAAGCTCCTAATCCTACATGTACCACTTAATAATTGATTTATCAAGGGTATATTTGGAAAGTTAATTCTTTGGGCTCTTGCCAGCTCACACGACTATTCAGATTTTGAAGCTCCTCTAAAGTCTTCTCCTCGTTGCCTGTGTGAGCAGATTAACCTATGAAGAATGAGGTATGCGTTGTGTCAAAGTGCCACTGGAACAGCACTAGATGATAACTTGGGGTATCTCATCTCATTCGAGACACACTAACAGACAGACCATGCCACAAGGCCACAACATGAAAACACTTTTAAAATGCAAAAAATTGAAAGGTAATGACTATGCCTAACAAAAAACTCAAACCTCTGCAAAACAAATTATTGCATTTAATTGCCATCTGATGTTATACTTGAAAGATGTATCTATATTACTTTGAGACGGAGCTGGTACTGGCAACAGATAAAGTAAGAATTATTTGGATATGCCTGTCTGCTCCTGGGTTTCTACAGTTGGGAGAAAAATCCCAGCAGTTAAGCCAGTGATATCTCTCGTCATAACAACAGCTGACGTTTATTTCGCATACTCCTAATGGACTGCAAGAAGAGTCCTGCCAGTTCCAATAGCCTGGAAGTGAAGAACAGCTGCCCCAGTGCATTTAGCAATGCCCTCAGCTATGAGACCTAACAGTATCTATAACCACGACCACAAATAACAACGTTTCAAGGAATGGTACGCCACTAAAAACGAAGCAATCAGAATATTCTAACAGGTTTGCAAAGCAGCAGGGCTAAAACACTCCTGGAATTCATACGCATTTTAAGGCAATAGAAGAAAAAGGAAACTTTCAGTATATACCAGTAAAAAAATCAGCCATAATGTTTTCTTTGTCTGTGGACACAAAGTGAGTAAATCCATCAGAGGCAGGGTGGCTAACTACGAACCTTTTTGAAAAGAACCACTTTTCCTGAAATTTGTTTCCCTACAGAATATTGACTGCCTACTATAAGGAACAAAAACAACCTCAAAAAACATCTCCAGAATTTGCTGTGCAGATTGGTCTTTTTTTGCTACCACAAAGAGCTAGAAAACCTGAAATCACAACAGCCATAAATGAAAGCTGCCTGTCACAGAAAGCATATTGAGAAGCCCTAAAAAAAAAAAAAAAACAGTTGGGACAATTAAAAATAAACAACAACAACAACAAACACCACTGACAGTGTGCCACTTAAGCTTCCCTGACTGCCTACCCCTCTTTGCCACGTCATGTCACTCTCCAGTGGAAAGGTTCCAATTACATACACAAATGCACTGACAGATGTCAATAAGTGACATTTCTACAAATCTTTTAAGTTATTTCCTACAGCATGCGGGCAAGAAGCCAATCTTGGGGGGAAAAAAAAAAAGTGCTTACCTTTTCTGCAACTTTGCTTAAGGTTCTGGAGAGAATCGGAGAAAGCAGTTCTCTGTTTTAATTCCAACTGGAGACCAACTATTCAGATATTTATTCCTCAATAAATGCAGAGTATCACAGGCTAAAGTGTTCCAGGATTAATTAAATAAGACCTTGTGTAATTTAAACCTCAGTAGCACATCCTGTCTTCTATAAGCCAAGTGTATGTTGCTGGTACCCAGCAATACAACACACACAACATCGCAACAATACGCACATATTTCTGACTACGGAAGGTGGAAGGCTGAGACAAAGGAGCCCAAAGAGCCTCCACATTTAAGTATCTGCACATCCTCCTAACAGCAAGGGACCTCATCTTGGCCATCTCCACAGATGGAATTACGTGGGCTGGTGAGGCAGGGCTGCTGCTTTTCCCTGTTTCCCTCCTCCAGTTTAGCACATGCCACTCCAGTACTCAAAAGGCATCTACAGAGACGGGTACAAGCGAGCTGCTCCAGGCCCAGCACTTGCCGTGTTCCTGCTAACAAGGCTTGTGAGAGCAGCCAGCAAGCTGGGCACTGTCACACCAACCGGGCACCGCGCTGCTTTTGAACAACAGGCAGAGCACAGGCAGCTCTGATATCAGGGAGAGATATCCTGTGTTAAACTGGCCGGTGATTAGAGTAAGGTGGAGATGTCAGAGACTGGACCTTGAGTCACCTATGTTAGGAGTGAACATCATGGGACGCCAAGCTGAGATGCTTCTTGTTAACACTTCCTAAGGAGAGGAATTAATGGGATGAGAAAACAGTTTTATGGGAGCTCTACCCAGGACACTTCCTTGTCCATGAATAACAACGCTTGTTTTTGAGAACAGAATTGTTCTATTTCAGCTGCTGAGCAGGTGGTCTGTTAAATCTTACAAGTTATGTTTCGTAGTTAAGTATTGGTGTAAATATTTTATTAAGCTTCCCAGCTTATAATAAGCATTGCTTAGCACTATTTTATGCAACACAGGCTACAGAAATTATTCTACCAAGGAAAAACAAAAGGATGAACATGAAGCAGATACCCACAGTTATTTATTTTAATATGAAAGGGAAAAAAGATTGTGAATTCTAAGTTCAATGTGCCTGTTTGGGGAAGAAGCATCTTCTTTAATCTTATCAGTTTACAGCCTACGCAAATAAGCATACATTATCTTTTTGTTCTTGTTCTTTTAATCTCACACATTTATTTATTTATTTGATTAAAGACCTACATTATAAACAGTTTAATCACCCAATCTATATTTCTATAAAGCTGAGGGACCATTCTGGTTGATAGCGCTCTTCCAGTCAATTAAACGCTACCTAGTTTCTCTGTCAAAGTTGCAAGCCATTTTCTGTTTTATTTCTTGGCATTTTCCCCCCTTTGCAAGCAACTTAAATGGTTCTGTGGTGTAACTAACATACAGGATATTCATTATACTTTAAAAAGCATTTTATTGCTATTTTTTCTTTTTGTTTATAACATTGAAGAAAGAAAACCTCTCCCCCTGAGAATTTTAATTATCATGTTCTCAGATGTCTGCTATATTGTTTGGTGAAATGAAGAAACTCCTATTATTAGAACAAAAAGCAAAATTGCCTGTCGCAATTCTCACCAGTTTGTTCACATACAAGAGCATAATTTATTGGCCTTGCAGTAACAAAGTTTCTGACACCTCAGGAGAATTGTTGTAGAGATTGTGAAGTATAAAATCATAATTCAGGGATCCAAAAATAAGCTTCAATTCTTATTCAACTGAAGGTGAAATGGAAAAATAATGTATTTCAAAGAGATAAGACTACTCTGCTGCATGAAGTCAGGCATCTGAGTTCTCCATCTGCGCTGTTAAGCAATGCGGCAGAACCGGCAGTGGTTGCACAAGAAATTAGACAACATCATGTCTGAAGTACCATTATTGGAACTTCAATTCCAATATAGCATTAAAGTATGGAGACCCTTCCGGGTCTGTAATACCTCTTTCAAGGGAATAAAAGCAAAACTCATACAGCTGCAAAGGTCCTATAGAGGTCACAGCACTACAGAGCAAAGCAGAAGGGGAACTGGAGTAAGCGTCACACTTTCACATTACTGTAAGTAGAAGCTAGGTCTGAGGCTAAATTATTAAAAGTGAGAGCAGAATTCTTCTTGATGTTACCTTTACTGAACCAAAGGCATCCATCATAATGTAATTTTACCTCCTGAATAATACTGAGGGTCACTTAATGTATACACACGATACCTGGCTCAGAAAGATCCCAGAGCTGGTACTCTCTACAGCAAACGAGCACCAGAATTCCCTTACCTTCAGATGCAGGCATCTAATTTTTCATCTTCTGCTGATTAGAGCTTGACTTTCACATTGGGCATCCAGAAAAGGAAAGAAATATGCAGTGAAAAAACTGCTGCAAACACTCCGACCAGCATCAAACAGGACCTACATGAGTAGAAGAGGCTATGAGCTGTATCTCCAGAGTAACATTCAGCTGCCTGTGAACTACATTTCTCCCCTAGTAATCCCTGCCTTATTCACCATGCACAATAAACTAAGGCTAGAGCTCTACAGATAAAAATGTCATTCGCTCTACTACTCTGATTTATCCCCAGCACATCCAAATTTTGTGTAACAGTTCTGTGGAGAGGGAAGGAAAAAGCATGGTGCAGTTCTAAGACATACTCAAATGCACACAGGAGACCCGCAGAGCAACTGGAGTCTGCTGTACCACCCAAAGCACGTAATGGTGCTGAGGCTTCCTGTGGGCACACCTGCAACCTGTCCTCCTCCAGCCGCTCACAGGGTACAGGCAGTGCCAAGCTGATGCTCTGCTCATCTACCTTCTTGGCCCAGCCAGATCAATTCCTTTTTTCTTTCTGTGCAAAGGCCCAGGCTCACTCTTTGTCCATTTTTAACTCCTCGTTTCAGGTTTGCAGGCCCTTCCTCCGAAGCAGCCTCCTCTTTCAGAGCTCCTGGTCGCAAGACTGCATGTGTCAGCAGGGCTGCACACACCCTCATCTCCTACAGCCCAAACAACTTGGGTTCACGATTTCAGAGGAGTCCTGCTTTGTCTCAGCCATTAAATTTTAGGGAGGTGTTAGCTATCAAAGTCTAAGACTTCACAGCACAAGACCAGGTGTTTTCAAGGTCTGCTATTTCCCACAAATGGATAAATCTTCTAAATGGAAGGGGAGAAGCACATTCCTTGCACAAGAACCAATTCATTTTGTTTCAAGGCCCCGTTCTTACAGCATCAGCACATGTAACTTTCCAGCAACATTTGACGTTTATCCTTTTTCCCTCAGTTCACGTCTCTAAACTTGCTGAAACTGTTGAAAATTTCTTCTCAAAAGACACATCACAGCAGAAGTTTCAAGCCTAGCAAAAGGCATAGGTAACAATGACCCAGGTCCTATGCCAAGGAAACCTAACTGCAAATAGATTATTAGGGTAAAAGAAGAATATTCACCATTGATCAGATTCTCCAAGGCATTCCAACTATTTCAGAAGTTTTACCAATACAACTCCTTTCCAGATCAGTCATATATATATATAAAAAAATTTTGTATTTCCCCATGTTGTATCTCCATTGACCTTCTGTGGAAAACTGTTATCTCCAAATTGCTTTCACTCTGTGGTGTTTGTTTAAACTGGTAGCTTCTGTTAAAAAATCCCTCTCCTTACCATTTCAGCAAAAAAAAGGGCCACACATGATGTCAAATATACTTAATTTTGGGTCATATACTTCTATTTTGATTTCTTTATATTGATATAATAATCACCTCATATGAATTTTATTTTAGAAAAATAACACGAAAGCATTCCCTTGTCCCATGAATTTAGCTCCTCGCTCTGGCGGGCATTTCATCATCTTTATGAAGGATTATTCACGAATTTCTTGGATGCAGTAAAGTACTTAAATGCAGGAAGATATGTTTTGATATCCACTACCTTCAACTAGGAGGCTGTTGTATTGGTTAGAAATTCTATCCAAATTTCTAGAGTAAATTTATTTACAGCGAGTACACTCGTTTGTTCTCACATCAGTGCTGTCCTATTCTAAGTAATTCTTTCCTTGTGTTTATCTCCACACATTTACAGAGCGCTTGTACTCCCTCTCACATTTCCCTTCAATCCAAAGAAGCCAAGCTAATGACATAATGTCCTTTGAACCTTTCTGACACGTATTTTGATGTGTTTTTTTCCTTTAAATCACCACTGATCTTATTTACAGTTGAGCTATACAGCTATATAATCACAGCTGAAGCAAAAGAGACTTTGATCTGTCACACCTTAGCACAGCACAGCTTCTCTTTGGTAAATTCATAGTACCTTTTTCTAATTTCCTTTTACCATTACGTATAGAATTACCCTTTCCCCCTGAAAGCAGTTTAAGAATAACATCGAGGTCAAACACACAATCCTGCAGTTGCCTGGACTCATTTTTCCCCTTTCTTAAAAACGTACACTGCTCTGTTAACTAACTACCTAATTAACTATCCCCTCTACTTTCCAGAGGATCTGCAGTCAGATTCCACCTTTACTCCATTTCCATACCCTTGGGCCTTTTCCTGATGGAACTACAATCACTTGGTGAAAAATACGGCACACCACAAGTTTTAAGACAAACCTAGACTTCCAATGCTTCCTCACCCCCACTGTGTAGTTGTATGACTTTAATAGTGTCCCTTTCTTGGAAACATATCAGATGAACTTTGTGCTATTTACTCCAGTACCCTTTGAAGGGTCTAACTCAGCTTGACAGGTTATCTGTTCTGGCTATCTTCAGTCCTAAGGCACTGAAAAATCCAGTTGTGATGAAGAACATGTTCATTATTTCATGAGTTCAGGAGTAACTTAATGACAGCTTTGCAGAGCATGTGTTTAAACACTGTTTAGAAAGAAGTAATTGTAATGGTTACAGCCCTTCAAAGTAGTCTAACTTCTTAAAGATCCATAACAAAATTTTGATAACAATTCTGGGAAAATATATATATATATGTCATTCCATTAGCTCCAACTATGCCTCTGGCAATCACAAGCACCCCCTCACTTTTTGCTTCCTATTATCATTCCCTGGACTCCTCACAGATGCTCAAGCAGCATCTAACATGCATTGTAGCCTATCACTACTGACTAGGCTTTTAGCTGAACAATGACCCCTTTTCAAGTTTTAAAATATAAATATAAATCTAATTTGATTAGATTCAACACGTGACACAATATATATATATCATATGCCATAGCATAAAGCCAGTAGAGGCAGCAGACACCTGCCCTTCAACACTTGAAAAATTCACCCCTTTAAATTGAACAAAATATTCTCATCACAAGCTTGTTGTTTAAAATACCCATAGAAAATTAAGATGAAAATGGATGTATACCATTACGTGATGCTCAAAGCCCACCTGCAGCCTGACAAAGGAGCAGAGAGAGATGGGGGCTGGAGAACCCAGATACAACCCAGCTCCTCCCAGGGACCTTCGGCCCACCAAAGGTCCATCACCACACAGCTGGAGGAGCACAGGGGCACGCTGAGGGGCAGGAACCAAAACAAAAGGCTCAGAGGAGAAGATGTCCTGCTTGGTCCCTCCCAGGACAGCCCCAGCACGTGCCCGCAGCACAGCGCCCAGAGTGGGTACGAGTGTGCAAGCACTAGCCAAGACCAAGGCAGGCGAGCCGGCCTAGCGGTCTGTATTATCCCTACACTTCCCCACCAGCAGGCCTCCACGTGTCTTGGCCAGGGAGGGGAGCAGGAGGAGGCCCCTGGTGCCTTCTGTGTTCAGAGGGCACCCTGTGTCTGCCCGTGTTATCCCTGGGGCCGGCCACACATGTGCACAGGGGTGCACCCTGCGTCCATGTGCCTGTCAGGAACCTGGACCAGACTTGGTATTTTCACCCACTTCATATCAATCTTCCCCCTATCACAGATATTTCCTCCCCTCCTTTTCACTTCCTCCCTACCCCTAACTCAGTTTTGGACCAATTGTTTTCCTTTAGTTTGCTTAGGCCTTTCTCCATTTTCTGTAATCTTACATTCATTTTCCTCTTCATGAAATTCTTTTTATATCATTTCCTCTAAATTCTTCAACCACCCTTTCAGTAAGGATAAAAACTGCCCCTTATACAGTCTGTCATTTCTCTTCAGCTTTCTTCCTGCTTGCCAGAACTCATTCTTTGTAACATCGCCTTTCGCTCTTCTTCAAAGAGAAACACATGCAATTGAGGCACTCTTCTTCCTACTTAAATAAAACATGGCTATTTTCAAACACTTACCGAGTGAACAGGGTTTGTATTCATTTTTTTTCATAGGAGGACAGAATAAAATCCACAGGCTATTACTACAAATGTAGTTCAAAAGAATCAAAAAAAAAATCAGAAAACCGAGTTTCTCACAAAGTGCTAGAGCCTCATCATGTAACAAACCCACCAAGGAAATACTTGGTTTAACCATTTATTTTCCCCTCCTTCCCCATGTGTGGCTGCAGAAAGGAGACCACGTTCGCACACATTTCTTCCTACCCTGTTACACCTTACCAACTTCAGCAAATTTACATCTGATTGCAAAGCTGAATTAAGTTCTTTGCCAGACCCAGTTCACTTACCGAAGAGCTTGCATCTTTTTGAAGCATTTTGCCTCAACCAGACAGCGAGCCCCTTTCTTTCAGCTCCATCGAGTACTGCACCCAACTGGGGGAGGGAAGACCAGCATTTGAGAGGTATTTGGAGTTTGTTTGGGTTCACGGATATGCCGTCTTACATCCAGTAACACATTTTAATAGGACTTTTGCTAGCCTAAGATACTGATTTTATTGGTAGATTTTAAAATGGCATTACACAATGAAGATATATTTTAAAAATAACTCTACAAAATAGAAAGTATTTATCAGCCTTATAGTAAAGCACCTGTTTTCATGAAAGCTCACATCCCTGACTCCTTAATGACTGTTTAGCCACAGGTAGAGCTAGCACAGAGGACAATTTGATATTACAATTATGTAGAGGAATTTTCTGTACTTCATTGAAATTATTACCACTCCCCAGAGAAAAAACTCAGTCATGTTACCTGACCAGTATTTGGCTGTATCTGGCAGAAGGGCTTTAAAAAAAAGGAGACCACAACACTGTGGGGGAGACAGTATACATCTTTCAGAGGGTTTGGCACCCAAGAGCCATGCTTTGGGTTTCTCTCCCAAATAAATGAACAGCAAGACCCTCTGACCCTGCCAGGACAGGACTCCACCTGTGTTTGTGGATTACATGGCAAGGACCGACATCTGGCTGTGCAGACTGACGTGAGTCCCACAAAATAAAATCGCAGCAGCGTGACACATCTTCCCTTGGAAACCACAATCATTCCTCTCCAAGGAGGCCCAAAATCAGGAAAACACAATTAGAGCCAGTTCTGCTACACAACGCTTTCTGCTAGCACGTGCAATTCTCACTCCACAGCCTACCTCTGAGCATGATTTTTTCTTACTCTAGTTGATAGCATCACAGTCCTTAAACAGCAGAGAGCTCACTGCAAGCGCCTCTGCACTCACCTGACCCCAAAAACCAGAGAGCTGGAGTTCACTTCACATTCGTCTGCTATGCAAAGTGTTCTAGCTGACCATTTCCAGCAACGCACCAGGATTAATGCTGCCCTCCATGACCAAGACTGTTTTCCAAGCCTCCTTTTAGCATTGTTATCGAGCCCTACAGTGCCTTACCCTGGGCTTGCACTCTGCCCCTAAAACTCTGACCGTACAACATATGTGCACCCTCATCTTGTCAGAAGGCAGCCCCAAAAGCACACTTCTCTGTTGGCTAGAAATCTTGCCCTAGCCCTTACTATATTGCTACCTGATCTCATGCCAGTATTTTCTCCCTTAGGTTAAGCATCTATCTAGCTCGGCTCATGCTACATCAATTTTATAGTTGATTCAATGTATTAATCATTATTTCCTCTTTGAACCTTTCCTTTCATACTCAAGAAGTCCCCCACTTCCATAACATCATCTCATACAACTGACTTCTGCGGAAAGCCAAGCTATTAGTATATTATGCACAAAGAAACCCCCTAAGCTCAAATAATTCTTTGGCTGCTCTCAGGCCATACCAATACCACATCGGAGACGTCACACAAGCCAGCCGGCCACACCACAGTGGCCACGACGCCCTGTGTAGCTGCGCCAGCTTGCACCTGCACCTCCCCTGCCACACAGACGGACACCTGCAGAACAACCCTCCTGCCTCAGGCACTCGCTCCCTGCCACCACCTCCTTATCCCCCAAGAAACACCCAGCCATCAGGCCACAAGCCTATTTCCACTCAATGACCCAACGTGACCAGAAGAACCCTGGCGGGCACAAAGGCTGTCCCCTACACACCCCTGCTGGGAGCCCTAGCCACCTGATGGCATGACGACCATGCTTCCACAAGTTCCTGAGCCGCTTCCCTGCCTCAGCTTCTCCCCTCCGTATCTGCGTAAAGTGAGCAGAAATAAAAATACAAATAGTAACAACAGTTTGCAATGCTTTTACAGGCATCAAAAAGAGAAAATGTTCCTCTAAGGAAAAGCTGTCAGCGACCCCTCTTTTATTTAAAGAGCTTAACTTTGGAGCACAGAAAAGTAGACGAAGAACGGTGTTATCCCAAGTCAGAAATGAAACAAGCTTCTGGTTCTCAGACTCTCAAAGTGAGCTGCTGAACAAAGTCCTGTTTAATAATCTGAAGTAATTCATACCTTCTATTTCCCACTATGTCCCACATCATCCAGCACGTTAATACAATCAAATATTACTTACCCCTTTTACAGAAATCATGTTAGACATCTGGCTGCCTACCTCAAAGTCCGTTTGCAGGTACGCAATGTCTCTACTTGGATTCCAGTTGCTGGAAATGGAATTCAATTCATTTTCTGTATGAAGAACGCTAACATGGCTACATAGTCAGCTTAACATCACAAAGCTTGGCTTTGCAAAAATGCACGCACTTCTGCTTAAAATGAATTTTAATAATTCTTTGATTTTACAAAAATACTAAACTATTATTTGCTTTTTTTAAAAATGAATATACAGAACAGATTTAAGTCTTATAAACCAAAAACCGCGTAATTTAGAGAATTTTCAAGTTGCAACTGATTGCATGCAGCTAGCCAGCAATAACATGCCACTCTTCCTCCCACTCCATGCACTGTATCATCAGGAGTTTACGTATCACAAAAGCATCCTTTCTGCTTTGCCTTAATTCCCAGTAACAGCTGCAACTGCAAGGGGACACCTCAGGTCCAGTTGCTGTGCTCCGTTTTCTGCTGCTGCATATAGGGGGCCGACAGGCGCTCACGGACAGAATGCTTTTCCCCGTTTGCACGTTCAGAAAGAGCTGCCTCCTTCCACGGGCTGCAGGTGGTGAGGCGAGGCTGCACGCTGTGCTCCGTGACCACAGCAGAGCTGGCCTGCTCGCAGGTCCCTGGGACAAGCAGACATCCGTGGGTCTGCTCTGGGGCATGTTCCTGTGAAGGAGCCCCCAGCAGATAAGCAAAGCTCATGGGACGACATTCAGGCAGGAACAGCCCAACTCTCCTTACACACAAGGAACCAGAGACAATTTCAACACCTTGAACATCCTTGTGAAAAAAGAAAAAAAACAAAAACGAACAAAAAAAAACATTCATCTCGTGAGATCATAAGAGAGCTATAAATACGGTATCATCTTCACTGTGAAAAGAGAAGCCTTGTTGTTCCATAGTCACCTCGTCTCGTCTGAAGTTAACTTTATAAGCCTTCCAACACCGCCAAAACCATCAGCCTCATGCTGACAGCCCAGGATCTAACCCGTACACCTCTCTGAGGACCAGTGTGGTATCCCTGGTGCAGTGCGACTGCCAAAGCACCTTTAATTCCCCTGAACCCTAAGAACCATCGGGTAGAACAGCCTGTGTGAGGTTATGAGGAGAAGGAAGTACTCTGGGGAGGTACCAAACTACACTGAACATGCCCTCCTAACCATCTCCCTCCTACGTCAAACAGCAGCGCTCAAATTAATGAGATTCCCCTTTCGGTGCATGCCTGGTTGCCAGTGGATTTGGAAGAAAAGGCGCTGACCCATCGAGATGGGCACACCAATATGGCTTACCGCATGAAACGGTAAAAGAAGTTTGATTGTTTGCATCACACAGCCTACTTTTTGTAGGTGCTTATGCCTCCTTCCCAAAGAGTCTCTTAAAAGCTACTCTAACACGTCTGCCTGGAAGAAAATCCACATTTCAATTACCAGCCATTTGGAAAAATAATATTCAGTTCAAGAGATTTTTTTTTCTTTTTTTGGCCTGTGATCACTCTGCTCACTTCAAAGGAACACACCTCATTAACCCTGATAATTAACAAGGTTATTCTCATCACATAAAAGGCTTAAGTTTCTCTATTAAGTCATTATTTGAATTCGCACTGCTATTAGATGATGAGGTTATTCGGGATTTAATTTCACATAAGATGTTTCTCTTTAAAGACTCTTCTTTTTTCTTCTTATTAAGGCACGTAATTCTCATTGACACATATGTTACATGACAGTGAATCTACTGGATAAGGAACGGCTAACATACATACAGAAACCAAGTACATTCAACTCAAAAACCTAGAAGGTATAAGGCAGCAATTCAAAAGGCAGCACAAGTGGGAAACAGGCATCTGATAGCAACATGGCTTTGGCAGCAGAAGCCAGCAACAACTGTCATAGGAGACTTCTGACCAAGGTCAGAAAGGGATATGCACGGCTTAGGAGAAGAAAAACCTGTGTACCACCTCCAAGTCTGACCAACCCAGTAAGACTTGGCACGCTGTAGGCAAACTTCCAGCTCCCTTGCTCTTCACACTGCAAGTGCAGTACAGCACATTTGGGGAACGTACGTAAGGTTTCTCAGGACTGACCAGCTTAAGAAGTCTTCTAAAATCTAATAAGCACTTTAATTTTCAAGCACAGGTGTTCCTTGTGCATGAACTTGCTCCTTCCACAAGAGGAAGGACATTTGTCTAAAGCAAGACAGATATTCTGAGGATATTAGAAACAGGTAATTGCAGCAGTCATGTACAGAAATCCCACATCAAATACAGAAACCAAGAGGACAGTTTGTCTCATTATCCACAGTGACATAATATTAGGTGATACGTACTGTAGTTAACGTCAGGAATAGCCACAGCAGTGAAAAATTAGTCATGTTTACTTCGAAATTCAATTGCACAGGTTTCATAGGCAGCATACCTGACACCAGAGCATTTGAGTGCCTCAAGTGTAAGTTGCTAGCTATGTGAAATTAACACACAAGGTTTTGCACAGAGGCTTTTTTTTGCACAGGATTTAGTCACTAATAAGTAACCCTAACAGTAATCGACTTAAATGCTTGAACAGGTGAAATTCCTGTCGGAACAACATCAAAGGGGAACCAGCTCAGAGTTCAGCCCAGTCCCACGCGGGAGGGCACCACCAGCTTGACGCATGGAGCACCTCAGAAGGGTATCGCTCATTTCACAGCCATTTTCCAGAACTCCCCACCCACCCCTTTTTTCTCATGTTTTAAAGCATCCATTGCCAAGTGCTGCCACAACAGATAGCAGCAAGGAAAAAAAAAAAATTAAACTCTTCCCATAAAGAGTATCAGGAGTGCTGTGAAATATTCAGAATAAACCAACTACGCGAGTCTAATCAGCGTGCTAACTCCCTACTGAATTATCAATTTGCAAGTCTCTCGAACACCTAAAAAGGGCAAGAAAGTTGTTAAAAATACAGGAGGGTACTTGTGAATGAGCCATACACTGAATTTGCTTTTTAAAGTCTAGAGCAAGTAACAGTTTGCCAGCTGAACAAAGGCAGAAGCATGCAAATGAGGTGAACAGGGGAGGTAATGGAGGACAACTCCAAGCAGCCTGACATTTGGGTGAGCCTGTTGGTCAGAAATTGGATGGTCACACAGCTTTAATATTACCAGAAGCATCATCACCGTACCCCCGAGTACACTCCGTACAAGGCTCGGACCCTGGGAAACACACCTGAACGACCCCAGAGCACCCAGAGCTACCTCTGTCATTAACCCATCCCCGTTTCCCTTCCCAAAGGAGGGTTTTCCAGCTGAACCCGAGCCCCGGGAGCCGCACGCCCGGGCGGTGCTCCGAGGCGTCCCGCCCTGCCCCGGCCGGGGGCTTGCCTTGCAGCGGGAGCAGCAAGGAGCTCACCGCGGCTTCTTGCTTTTCCGTCCCTTTTTGAACACGCACCCGGAGTAACCGGAGCGGCTCTGGCTTAGCTGTAATCAGTTTAAACCCAAAGACGGGAACTCTAATTAAAACCTGGACCTCCAGCTGTAAGAAACGGCTAATTAGCTCCCAACTTTTTAATGAGGCGCCGCGGCAGCATCCTCTCCGGCTGCTGGGGATTAAAGGGGAGACGGGCGAGCTCTCCCGGGCAGCGCACAGCTGCCTGCCCCAATCCCCCCCGAATTTCCCCCAAAACTGTCCCGGGCCTTCAGGCAACCCCCTGGGGCCGCGGGGGCTCCCACCCCCAACCCCACCCCCGCCCCCGCCCCCCCGCGCCTCCAACAGGGGGGGGGGGGGGGGGGGGGGGGATCCGACACCCCCAATCCACCAGACACCGCCTTACAGCCTCCCCCCTCGAAAAGCTAACAATTAAGAAATTAACGATAACGAGCGCTCCGCCGGCTCCTGCGCCGCCCGCCCACTCACCAGCGGCGGCCCGAGGAGCCTCAAGGAGCCCGGCGGCGGGGCGGCCGCTGCCTCCCGGCCTCGCGCTGCCTCCCGGCCGCTGCCTCCCGCCCGCCGCCGCCCTCCCCATCCCGCCCCATGCCGCCGCACGGCCCCGCCGGCCCGCTGCCGCGACACGCCGCGACACGCCCCCGACATGACGTCACCCCGCCCGGCCCGCCCAGCCCCCGATAAACGACCGACGGGAGGGGGGAAGGCGGCGCCCGCCCCGCGCCGGGAGGGGAGGGCAGGGCGGGGGGGGGAGAGGAGGCGCCGCCATCGCGGCCTCGTGGCGGGGCTGGGCCCGGCAGGTGGCCCCGCCGCCTCCTGTCACGGCGGTGCTGAAGGGACAGCGGCTCGTTAGGGTCGTAAAGAGGAAAAAGACGATGAAAGCGCTCGCATTCCTCCTCTCACCCCCTCCCTAGTTTCCGCCCTCGGTTGTAGTCAAGACTTCCAGTCATACTCAGAATTTGCATCTCAGTTACCGGTGTACCCTCGTTTGGGATTTCACCTAGTAGGGGTTGGAACACCCGTTTTTATGTCCTGAAGAATAAAATTGAAAACAGCCTTAATTGTCGCTGCTCTGCCTCGCTCTTGTAACATAACAGCATCAAAATGCATTGTCTCCTCTCTCTGAAAGGCAGCACTGGGGCGTAGCTTCCTGTTATCCACAGGATGCTTTTTCAAATACCGAATCAGTAATAAAAATAAAATAAACCCTCCTCCCCTTGGGGATCCCGGTCCGCTCCCTCCAGGCAGGGGCAGCCACGTGAAACCCCTGCCCGCTGCGCGAGGCGAGCGGACTTGTCGCTGAGGTCCAGCGCAGGCGGCCGCTCTCGTGAACCCAGCGCTATCGCATTTCAGGGAGACACTGCAATGAGTTCATTAAACGGAACACAGCATTTAAAAGGAAAAAAATGCCCTGAATCCGCAAAGGCAACTGCTACGAGGAGAATAAGGAGGCAGCTATCAGCACAAGGCAAGGGACCCGGTGACATTCGGACGGTAACGTTTAACTGAGGAAAGATGTATACTCGACAGAAGTTGTGAGCCAGACAATTCACTGAAATAAGTTGGCATAAAAAGACCAGCTCCGTTTAACATCACAGAATGATTTCCTCACAGTGAATTTCTCAGCAGAGCATCAGTCTGTCAGTGGAAAAGCCTCGTTGTAATCTCTACCACTGCACGGGTTAGCTCCAGGGGTAATACTAGTTTAAAGAAAGCTGCCAAGTTTTTCACGTTCCCATGAATTAGATAAAGTGAGCTGCAGTCCACCTTTGCTTCCATATAAAAAAAAGGCTGAGAACCACACAACAGAGCAACTTACTATGACCAAAAAAAAAAAAAAAAAAAGTATATCTGAGCTTGGCACTTACCATACCTGAACTTTTTTCTTTCATCCAGATTCAGTGTTCCTGCAAACCAGTGCAGCTGGGCTTTTAAAGGGACATTAAAATTACACAACAGTTTGTGATGAGCGAGGTCCTGAACCTCAAGAGGTTCAGGAACATATTTAAACACACAGCTATAATTTCATGAGTTGATCCTTCCAAGTATCAAAAATGAATAATGCGTCTACAAATCTTGCATAAATCCATGAATGACAGGACATTTGTACAGCTACGTATCATAAAAATCTATGCAGAAACATATGCCAAATTCTAGGCTTAAAGAAAAAACACAACACATTTAACATGGGGAACATGGCCACGAAAAAGGGAGGGAACAAAGAATCAAGCTATATTTAAGGCAGAACAACAAAGGGAATGAAGGGAGGAGGCGTTACAACGGGTACTTTGTTTTAATGTTTGTAATGAGATTCAAATTGACTTATGAGTGCAACATCAGTTTGCAAAGCAATTACCAGTTTTAAGTCAGGATCTGCAGGCTTGATCCATGAAATGAAAGACAGCAACAGCACTACTCTCCTGTTCAATTATAAGTAACTTAATGATTTGAGCCTTTGCCAAGCCCTTAGGATGTGGTTACACTGCCAGTTCAAGCCTATGTAAGATGCTGCCACCAGAAGAAGGGACTCTTCCTTTCCTGCAGCTACTTTCAAGCCTCCGGGCGTCAGCATTAATGAATAGACAGACGATGCGGTAAGCAAGGCCAGCTTACCCACCAGGCTGCCCAGAGATCTGCATATCTGAGAAAATCCCATCCCTCTCCACTCCCCTTCCAGCTGTCCCCAGTCCCTGGCACTCAGACCAAAGCAGCAGGAGCTCAGCCCATGGGTTGGGAGGAGAAAAAACAAAAGGAAAGTCTCCAGCAGAAATGTGGTCACACTAACTCAAGCCAGCTGTGAAAGAAGTGAAAGCTGTTATCCCATGGCCAAAGACTGATGATATTATTGTGTGCAGTGCTTTCCTTTCCTTCTGCTTACAGAGCTTCGTTCACTAAGTCAAAACCAGCTGTCTTGGTAACTACCTGTACTTTGCAGTGGAACAGCTCAAAACAGGAAGGAGCAAGAGACAGTGCTTCCTCAGAGCTGATTGCTGCTTGGCTGTGCTATGTGTTAATTGTGTTATAGCAATTGGTAAAATGTGATAATTACATTTCCATTGTAATTACTTTTGCACTGATTATTTCTTCCTTTCAAGATAAAATAAAAGATGTTTCATTTGTTCATGTTAAAATCAAGATCAGAATTTGAGTAAAAGCCAGCCGTGGTGCAACAATGCTAGAAATAAGTATCTCCAAGACTGGATAAAAGGTTTTTGTTAGAATAATAAATAAATAAAACACAGAAGCCAGCCACTTATTTCTGCTTTACTGAAGTGCTTCCCTAGTCTGTTTGCCTTGCTGCAAGATCTTTAAAGCACGATTTCATGCATATTCCGAATAAGAAGGAAGTAACAGAGAAGACGGAAAAGTAGAGGTTTTCAGATCACAAAGAACGAGTGTCCAAAGAAGACAGAGAAAGGACAAATTGCTTTCCTTGATCTTCTCTCTCCTGTGTAAAAAAAAAAAAAAAAAATCAACCAAATTAAGAGACGTCACGTCATTTGTGCTATACATACACCAGCAGCAATTCATACTTCCCATTGCCTGAACTAATCAAGCTAAAAAGAAGCATCATAACTCTTGTTTCTCACTTTGACCTTGATACTCATCATTAACGAGACGGTTTTACTTTGACAAATTATGCAAGTGACCTCCTCACGTACATGACCACCACCATAGCACCATGCACGTGAATGATTGATGGGTCTCTTCACCATGTTCCTTGAAACAGAGAAATCTCTGCACAAAGTATTTTTAAGGCAAAGTATTCATTTATCATCCTTTTCTTAAGTTAACCTTCTATATTTTATATCAGATTATACCCTTTTGCCATTTCATCCTAACACTGATTCCTTCCTTCACCTTAAAACAACAGAACGTCGATGCACGCAATACTGATACGCTGGGTTGTTAATAGCATCTGGTTTTATTAACTTTGTATAACCCGGGTATTTATTTTTCCTTGTTCTGCAAATGTCTGCTGAGAGCCAAAATGCAAGAACTTTGATTTTCTGTAAATTAAAGTATTTCAAACTGAGGACTAGCGGATATCTGGCTTCAAGGAAATACTTGCCATGTGCTTCAGTGCAAGTTCTGTTCTAAAGAGAAGTGAGTCACTTTTTTACGCTACTACCAAATCTGTGTCATATTTTGCTGGCTTAAGTACCCTTAATAATTGGAAGAGCATTTTAATAAAAAAAATACACAGATACAGTATGAGGATTGATGTACCACCAAGAGACGGCATGCAAATCTGCACGTGTGAGGATCTGTAGCTGCAAAACTCAGTGCTGGCAATTTATAACCACGAGCAGGAAATATTACCTCTGCTGCCAGCCCTCCTCCTCTTCCATCCTTATAATATCGTGTCTACAAGCGCTGCGCTTCCAGTTACCTCTCATACAATTTTAATTCAGACCTCCATATCTTCATGCTCTACACATGATGATGAGACAATGTTACACTGGCTCCCAGTAGCAAGTGTTTTGAATAGTTATTACTCCCATTTAAGAGAGCATGTGAATAGTTATTTCTCGCATTTAAGCGAGTATAGTACCTCCTCATCCTTCAGGCTTTTCCGGCTCTCAGTTTGTTCTCTGCTCGTAACAGAACTAGCATTGCAAATGTTTCACTGTTTTCTTCTCTGAAATTTTACATCCAGATTGCATATATAATAGAGTTTTGGTAGCCAGCATGCCTATTCAAGGTAACCGTGTTTTAACAGAGTAAAAACAGTGAACATCAAGGCAGAAAAGCACTAAAAAGCTGTCTGCCTACCAAAAAGCACCAAAACCAAGCAACAGAATAAAAATAAGAGATTGGGCAAAACAACACTATGAGAGAAAAATACTTCCATTTAGAGGCCGTTTTGGTACCTGCATTATTTTTCATCTTGTGATCTTTCACTCACAGTTGCCTACAGCTCCTATGCTGTATTTCCTTCTCAAAGACATTCCTAATTCAAACACGTAAGGAAAATTAACAGATTTCGCAAAACTGAAAGAAATGGTTATGATAATCCAGAATTAATATCCTTTTCCTGAGTACCACAGAGTGTCAAAGGTGTGGTCTGTTGTACGTATTCTCTAGCTGCTTAACAGTAGCCTACCACAGCAGCTGTATTAGATCAGTTCATATTATTAAAGTAGGACAAGCATTTTTGGTCACTATAAAAAAAAAAAATGTATTTTTACAACCACATCCTATTCAAAATCTCATCAACAGTTGGTTTTTTTGGTTGGTTGGCTTTTGTGTACGTGTGCTTTTTCTCTTAAAACAATAAATTAATGGCTCTACGGGACCCTTCATAGCTCTTTATAGGCTGGCATTATGCTAGAGATGCTGAATGCTTGCATACCCAAATTACATCTGCAATTGCTACAGCTACATTGTTCTCTCAAGCGCTCACATTGCCAGGATTAACTCCCTATTGGGGTACGCCAGCTTCCCATTCATTCAGGCACGGAAGACCAATTCCGACATCTACGCCTGGCCCACTGAACTTTATTTGATTTGGAATTACTGTCCTGTGCACAGACCAGCAAAGCATTGCTAGTACAGTTCACTTAGCTGGTTTCTAGTTTTCACATTTGCACTTGAGTTGAAGTGCGTATCCCATGAAGAGGACATTTTAACTACACTGGCAGCGGGCCGTTCTTGTTTAAACTGTTGAGTGCTGCTGTTGCATTTCCAGTTTCTGGCATCTTCTTGCATTTTCTCTCCTGGTTTGCATACTAGAAGAGCCACATGAACTGGCTGGTCTCTTGTCCTGCTTTTCATTATGATAGATAAATTGAAATTGCTCAATTCTCGTTAGATTTGTTTCTTTAACTAACAGGGGTCTTTCCACCAACGGAAACCCCTCCAGTCTTTCTTGTGTATACATCTCTTGCTGATGACATGCCTTCTGTAATATGTCCCCTTATGCCTTGTTCTTTCTAAGAAAGTAATAATTGAAACCTAAAAACTAGCATCCAGAATTCATATATTTGGCTTGCTAACATCTCCAAAATTGAGAGAGAGAGCAGGAATCGCATGTTCCACACTACTGCAGTCATTTAAATAAAATTATTAAAATATTGCATTAATCAGTGATGGCTCTGAATACACAACTCTTAACAGAAATCAAGTTTGAGGTAGTTTATAATTCCAGGAGTATGTGCATGAGCATGAGTGTGCACGTATGTGCACACGCGTACAAAGTGCACTGGCTCTTTTTCAAGCACATTATTAAAATAATTGAGGCTCAATGCTTAATTTAAAATGTACGGCATCCATCTTCACCTTCTGATGAAAATTTAGTCAAGCCTGACGACAGAAGACTACATGAAGAGGAAAACCCTGATGAAGCTTGCAGGATACAGAGAAAGGACAGGTCAGTCGATAACTCATTTAAATATGCTAAGATGTGTATCTTCCTTTACCTCAATCTGTAGTTGCCATTAACATGTGAAAATCAGTTTTCCTCAGACACCTGACTCAACAAAACTCATCCACTGTTTAGGAAGTGGGAGACAACCATTTTCAAAATACAACAGAACAGAGTCTATACTAACAAATTACCTGAAGAGTCAGCCCGACACACATTTATTGCTTGATTGCAGCAGCGTCACTCAGAAGTACATCTAGGAGACTGCATGTGCACGTGCTAAAGAACAAACACAGTAATCTTGCCTCGTAAATCAAACCAAAAGCCTTAAGTGAGTCAAGCTAGTTATTATAACAGAAGAAATGTGTTTGTCCTTTTTGCAGAATGAACCAGTAGTTATTTCACAAAGCCCAAAGAAGGCATCTGTGGCTTCAGATAACCACAGACATTTGGGTATTACACTTTCCTCACAGGCTTAAGTATCTACTAAAATACAAGTTAAATACAGGGTAGCTTTTACAATCAATTTTACTGGAGTAAAGATTAAAAATTGTTTGTTTAGGGGTCACTTCTATCACTCCTACTGTCTCTATACTTGTTATTGTCCTGAATTGTAAATGTTCAAGACTGAGTTAATAACTAATTGGTGTCATCTGAATTAGTTAACACACTTTCCTGATCCCTTGTAGCCTCTCTTCTCTCCGTTGTCCTGAGAACAAAGCAAAACCTTGGAAGGGCTGCATACCCAGGAGAATCCTTTGTTTCATGACATCCCCAAAATACTTAGTGAATTATTAAGATTTAGTTAAGCGATCAGACAAAAAAAGTCCGTCCCTGGTTTCAGATTTAATTATATGCACACACACCTCTTCTAGGTAACGTAAATATCACTTAATGAGATTCCAGGTTTTAGAAAAAAAGCAGTGAGTGTTCTGCCTCACCCCCAGCTGGCCACTACAAATTAATATTATTTCAATACATAATACCAGTCCAACCAAAGCAGTCAAAACCCTTAGAAAAAAAATAGTACTCCGTAGTATCTAGCTTTGCAAACTTATACAGCTCGTAACAACCACCACATATTTTTTTTTGAAATAGAACATACTAATCCTCGCACCGTTTTCTCTTCACAAGTCCCCATGCAAAACAGAAGGCCTCATTAGCTGAGAGCTTATCCTATGGCACATGGCATTCTGACAGTGGTGAATGTAATTAGGGCTTGACAGGTAGGCAAAAGTTTGTAGCTGGAAAGGATGAACAGAGCCATTTTCTAGGCTGGGTACTGTGTTTTACTCTCTCAGAGGTGTTTCTCGTATTTATAGGTCAAAGGCTGGGAGACTGTCATGGTTAAGGACAACAAACAGCAGGTAGCATTCAACGAAATTAAGATAATGCGGGCACGGTCTCCAATTTTTTATTTCCTCGGTCTACAACGCCTGAATTTTATTGAGGACCACTGAGAGGATGTTGAGTTTGGCAGATACTTGAATCGAGTTACATTCAGGTTTTTGAAAGCTATAGCAAATATCCTCGACCAGATGTTTCAGTGTCTGATTCTGTAGCTTCTTCACATTTTTACTGTGATTGCTGCAATGTTATTGGTATTCTTGGGAATACCATCTCAGTTTAGTAATTTGTGCAAAGAACACAAATTACTCACTGTATATAATTTATTCCAATAATTAGAAGTAACTAAAGGATGTGTTTTATTGCTTTTGGTTAAACATTCTCTTCTACTTTTCCCTTCCTTCTCCAAATAAACTATTGGAATAAACTGAGATCTTTTAATTTATTTACTTGCCATGGGGAAATTCTTTGACAGATGACTTCCTATGGAATCCACATCCCAAAGAGCTGTTGAGATAAATGACATGGCAAGTATCATGCACAGCACGTGGCAGAAAGGATGATGTAACAGCAAAGCTATTTCCTATTTTGCAAGCTTGCAGGAAAGAGCCCTAACTTTTACATTTTCTAGGAATTAGGGCCCAGACAGAAAGACGTGGTTTTTAATGGGATCCAAAGTTGTACTCAATTTTAAGTTTTACAGTTTTTCTTAATGCACTAATGATACTTCAGAAAGTCATTAAAAGACACATTTTAGGAAGTAACAGCAATCAAAGTCAGAACTCAAAAGACACAGATACATAATTTATGCTAACTTCTTGGAAACAGAAATTCTTGTTTTTCAAGTTGATTCAAAGGAACTAGCAACTAGCACACATCGTTTTTGTTTGTTTTGTTTTTTTCTTAATGTGGCAGTATCTAGAGATCCAGTTCAGATGACATTGTCTGAGGCTGTCCAGTATGAAGCTAAAACTTGACAAAAAATACTTTTTCCTAAAGAGTTTACAGTGACTACAATTATACATTTGTAATTTCAGTAGGGATTGTTTATATATAATTTACTCTTGAACATACTAAACTTGTGCTTAATGTAACATTAAGCTTCAGAGCTGCCAAGCCACAACCCATGTGTGAAGGGATAATTTCCAGTCTTGCTTCATGCAAATGTACAGGTGAACAGAAATTTAGTTGCTCTCTGCCACCAAGTTACTTCCACGTAGGTAATGCAGACCATCCTTATCAAACAGACATAATTATCTTAATGGCAAATCAAATTTAATTATAGTTGCTGAAGCATATACCCCAATGATATCTTTTGATTCAAAATACAGTAGAAATTGCTTGTGCCCATTACTCCATTTCCCATAAGGACTACTAATGTGCCATTTTAGTTTTAGCTGTAAAATATATATACACACACCTCCCATCCAGTATCACATACAAGCATTACTCAGCCTTTCCTATTTCTCTCACTTCTCAAGATACATTCGCCTCACGCAGAAGTAACAGCGGTGTTCACTGCCTCAGTTTTAGAGAAGAGACACAGCTCCCAGTTTTGTCCAATGTGCAAGTCTGTAGTACCTTCACTTTCTCTCGAAAGAGAGGCTAATACTTTTGTTCTCAGGAACTTTGATAATATTTACTGGAAGCATTACATGACTCAACCTGATCCAATTAGAAGATCTTTTTCCAAGTATGTTAATGCCATTTAACAGCATACAGGGGCCTAGCTGCACAATACAAGTTAATGTAAGATCTTCAGAAGTTGCTTCATAAATTGAATTTCATTAAGCAGAACCCTTTTCTTTTCCTCAGAGCTAAGCAGTAAGGTTTCAGATCCACCATCCCACTGCCTGAGAGGCAAAAGTTTTCTTTGAAGGAGAGACTGCTTGACAATACTGCACTTTCTGTTTGATGGCTTCCTACACAAAGCAAAGCTCCATCTTGGAATATCAAAAAGGAACTACTGAAATTATATGGAGGAAATAGCAGATATCAGCAATAGCATTATGGCAAAACGCATAGATGGCTAATGGTTAAAGTAAATTTTTTCTGTAGGAAAAGGCCACGTAGATCCAACCCTGAAAGTGTTATAGTAATGTCAGAAATTAAAGCATTATTCTTCCTCTGGGCTAACAGATCTTTCAAAGTTTGTTTTGTATGGCATAGCACATACTGTTTTAAGTATTTGCAGCCACTTTTCTGCCTATCCACCTGCTTAATGCATCTTGAGAAACAAACATCAATTACTTAAATGCTTGCTGATTTCGTCAAAGTACAATTGTATTAGTTTGTGTGGCAACTGATATGCACAGATAGAGATTTTGAAAAACCATCTCATGTTCCCAGCTGCATTTATTTTGTTTTGATTGCCAGCATGTTTGACAATATGGTTAGCACTTGAAAGAGGCACTTCATGTGGTAATAGACATACCATACAGCTCTCATCTCATGGAAGTCTTATATTTCTTTTCCAACAACGGAAGTACCTGAAAGGTGGGAAGACAACAGATGTAAATCTATAAAGCAACAAAGCTCACTTTTATTGTAAGTAACAAACAGCCTGTTTCCAACTGGAGATATTAGTGTGCTTTTCACATCATACCACTCCCATGCTCACTGAACCCATCAGCTCCTACCAGCTTTTATGGAGGAAATTAGTTTTCTAACAGACCCCTTATAAATGTTACACTTTATAAGAGTAGGAGGCTTCTACATTAATTAGAAATGGTGGTAAACTGTGCAGGAACTTTTCAGTTGAATGAAATTCCAATATTAAAACTTTTTCTCATATATATTTACCTTGTGTAGCACCTTATACCACAGTAGTCCTTCTGTAGAAAACTGTTAACAAATACCCAAAACAATGCATGCAGGCATTAAGAAAAAAAACACTGAGAATTACGTACACATTATTTTTAGTCACCCCATTTGCCTTGTCTCAGATTTCATTACAACTAAAGACACAAACTTAAAATTGTGCTACGTGGGTCCAGTAAAGGCTGAGAAGAATACATTTCCAAGCACAACAACACAGCATATAACAGCTCAAGAAAATGACAGCTTGTTGAGATACTATGCAGAGAAAGAACTTAAGTTGCAAAATCAAACCTGAATGTTTTGTGTGTTGTTTTTTTTTTTTTTTCCTCTCCATTTACTAAATGCAAATGTAGAAAAAAATAAGTACCTGATAAGTACTCTCTGAATAAGTCCATGAGGTCTTGAAATTTTCAGTTCTGTATCAGCAGACTACGCTCTGAAAGGATGAGCCTTCTGGGAATACTTTATCCAGGAAATGTATGTGAAGAAAAGAAAGTAGATGGAGCCCTTTTGCACCATGCAAGGTTTTCTCTTGTGGGATAACCCCTCAGCTTGCCCAGTTTTTAAAGTGGCTCTTAACCTCACTTGTTGATTCTTTTTGGCTCCCTTTTACAGGTACAGGGATATGACGAGTAGATGACAGCAATCAAGGCCAGAGTAAGAGAAAGCTCTAGTGGACTCCTGGTCTGATAAGGAACATAAACAGGACTCCTCCTGTCTTTGTGGGGAAAACATTGCTCATTATTTACACCGTTGTGGGGTAAGAGTAGACAACCCAGCAATGGCTGCCATATAATGATAGGAATTTGCAAACATTTGCCAGTAGCATTCGTGTAATTCCTCCTTCCTATATGGATGTAATAGAAAGCAAAAGAAAACTAATTTATCCTTATCATTAAAATGTGGAAAAACCATTCCACGTCAAAAAAAAAAAAAAAAAAAAAAAAGAACATGGTTAAAAAAAGGAAGAAAAGAGAAAACCAGACTGCCAAGGATGAAATGCTTCCTGATTTCACAGGCCTATCAAAAATGGAACAGAGTTCTAGCGCTTGATCTGGAACCAACAAAGCAATCAGGCTCTATCACTTGTTCAAGGTCTTACACTTCTGTTCTGCAGCATCAAGCCCTTCTGGGCCTCAGATGCTCTCTTTGAAACTAGTACGTGAGTCCTTCAGTAGAAAAGGTTATTGTTTACTTGGAATACAGGAGAGAGAAGTGACTCATACTCCTAATTCAAACTCATTCCATTTTGAGATTGTGTAAATCAAGCCAAAATTTTAGGCATTCTGTTCTTTCAGAGTACGTAAAGCTCAGGTGTCAAAGCCAAGACTTCCATTTGAGAAGTTGCCATAACTTAGAACTTATAAAAGGAAAACCTTGAAATTGTACAAAATGCTAATAGATATCTCAGTGGAAAAGTCTCAGTCAAAACATCCATGGCAAAAGAAAATATAGGTCCTGCTGTTTCCTTATTTGACTGGAAGCCTGAAGATAAACTGTTGAAGATTCAGCTAATTTTTCCCTGTGTCAGCAGCAATCAAAACTGAAGTCAAATGAAACAGTATTTACCTATTTCTAACTTAGTACAGCATTCATTTATTTTACACACAACAAATGATTTTATCCGTTCTAAAATTTACTACAGCATAACATATACAATATTTATGTTATTATGTATGTTATTATATACATACACACACACAATATAGAATTGCTGTAACCAGGGGCATGGCATGAACCCCGGGCAATCTTTTGCACTTAGGTTATTTCCCCACTCGTATTGTTTCTGTTTATAGAGGTGACCAATATCAGCACTCAGGCACGAGGGTCACTTGCTGTCTAGATGGTAGGAGCAAGGCAAAATATTTTGAGTGGGGTGATTTCTTGATAACTTAAGAACTTAGAAGTTAAAAAGGCAGGCGTTTATGGAATTGGACACAGAGTTTAAGTGGCATGAGAACAAGAGAAGAGTTTTGACTTGTAGTTCCAGAGTTCAACCTATATTTTACCGTGTCCTTCTTACCGAACTTTGCTATTAATGCATTTACAGTCCTCTGTGTTTCAAGTTGCTTTCAAGTTGCACAATAAAGAAAAAAGATTAATGTCAGCAGTGGCAGTTAATTTCATATGTTTCATCTGGAAAATATACGACTGATTTCTTCGCATACAAGCGTTACACCGCAGTCTATATCCAGCCCTCAATTAGCATATTGCTTTGCAGGCATGGCAGAAACTGTGCCTTTGTGCCTTGTCCCATTATGGAATACAGCATCAAAATAAATGATTTATCACTAATTTACATCTAAATTTAAGAGACATTCATTCACTTATAGCAATTTATTTATTTTTTTTTTAGTTTTAAAAGTCCATGATATACTGTAGTACAGCAGCTACAATAAAACTTTGGAACACGGTCCTTTTAAGCTCGGCTAGTGACCTTTAACTAAATTCTTATTAGGAAGTTGGAAGAAACTTCTCTAAATGATTACAGAATAATCAGTCTTTAAGGATCTTTTTTTTTTTCCCCCCTGATTATCATGAATTAGCGATTGGTCTTGTTACAGACTACCAAACTACACATATTCTTGTTACATGTGTAAAGCCTACTCCTGCTATACAATCATATGCTGTTGCTATTTATATCTGACCAGGGGTTGACTTTTGATCTTCAACTAACACGTAACATACCCAGGACTGGATCCTCCACTATTTAAATCAACTAGTGCTAATAGTCTGCAACTATTTCAAAGGCTAGTGACACATTTCACGTACCTTCTTATTTTGAAGACCAGTGTTTGGCTGCGCACTGGATCAGACAGGGATGGAGCTAACTTCCTTCATCACAGCCCACGCGGTGCAGTGATTGATGGCTAAAACAGTGTTGGTAACACACAACTCTTGGCTACTGCTAACCAGAGCAGTGCACAGCAAATAGACTTTTTCCCACCTTGCTCCCCAGCAAGCGAGTAGGCTGAGGTTGGAAGGGGACACGGCTGGGATGGCTGACTTGAACTGCCAACATCATGCTCTGCAATAAAACTGGGTGGAGGAAGGAGGGGGCACAGGGGTTGGTCTTCCAAGGGGGCTGTTGCTCAGAGCCTGTCTGGAAAGCAGTGCGCTTGTGGGAGGCAGTGAGTGATTGCCTTTCCATCACTTGTGTTGTTTTTCCCCTCTTTCCTTCACTTATTAAACTGTCTTTATTTCAACCCACAGGATTTCTTGGTTTTGCTTTTCCTGTTCTCTCCTCCCATTCTGCTGGGGTGGGGGGATTGAGTGAGCAGCTGTGTGGGTGAGTTAACTGCTGGCCGGGGTCAACCACAAGAGTTTTAAATGCATTTTTACCAGGAATTAGGAATTTTAATATCAAAAACTATGGCCAATTCATAAGTCTGCTCAGAAAGAAAGAAAGAAAAAGACAAACTGCTATGTTTGTTATGTATATTTGCCTATGGATCAGGGATATAAGAGTGGGGGGGAGCTTATCTCCTTCCAAAGAATTTATATTTAAATAAAACTACCTTAAGAAATATGAGCTAGAGCAGCCCCCTGAGATGACTAATTGCTAAGATAAATTAATTCTTTCATGAGCAAAGTGATAAAGTGATAAGTTTTCACTGTTTATTACCATCCATTTCTAGCATCAGTTTGAACACTGGCTTCAAAGCAAATGGATGATTTTCATTAGAACGTCTTCCCTTTAACATACTATAAATTCTGTTAATAGTATGGGAGATTTTCTGTTTCATCACAGAATATCTTTCTCCTTTTGTACAAAACCAGTGAATGGAAAACAGTTGTTTTTAAAAATATAAGAACTGGTCAAAATCAGATTCCAACCCCAAACTGAACTGTTTGTTGTTTCTTGGTTGTTTTTGTTTGTTTGTTTGTTTGTTTGTTTAAAAAAACCTTTAACTGTTAATGTTAACTATCTTATTGTTGCTAATTTCTTTCTCTACTTTCTACCTAAATTGTTAATAACTTACAATATTATAAATTTGCTGTGCCTACATTTTGTCAAAACCAGAACTGTGATACAGTAATAAGTAGTAATATTAAAAAGAAACAGCAGACATTCATTAAGTACTTCATTACAAAATTATCAAGGGTATTTTCAGGCTATGGAGTGTCTGAGCTGGTGAACCTGTTTCCTGAATGTTAAACTCATTTAAATTCTGTTTGCACTACTCACTGTTTTTTAACCAGATTTCTTCATTTACAAGAAAGGATCCTTTTTGAAATTAGCCAGATTTATTTATTATTATTACTATTTAACATTGAAGCCATTCACCTTGAAGAAATGAGGTTTGGGTAATAGGACATGCAGCAGTCCCATTGCGAAAGGTGGAGCACAGCAGCTCAAATAGCCCAGCGCAGCCTTAGTCACAGAACTGCTAAAGTTCAGCTAGAGAAGCTCTAGAAAACAGCCATACTCACTGAGACATACCTTATGTGCTGCAGACACTGTTCACTTTTCCAAATGCTATCTAGTAGCTGGGCCTGAATAAACCAGAGCTATTACACACCATGGTTACAAAAAGCTAGGCAGCAAGACTAAATAAAAAAAAAAAAAAAGTCAACTTGGATGCCAAAAGGTCATGCCATGCATTGAGTAAAAGGACCAGTGTTTTAAATACTCCACATGAATTTCGTATTTTGAAAATAAGTAGGTCAATCATTCATTAACCATGGATATTATACTATTTTTCTTCTATTGAAGAAAAACAAGAAAAAAATCTGCTAATCTACTAATCTACTTTAACTAGGCATCCTTCTATATTTTTCAAGTGGAGCGTATGCCACCAATAAATGGGCTCAAAAATAATTGACAATTAAAATTACCATCACATTAAAGCCAGCTTTTCAAAATGGAGTATAATTGCTTCTGAACAATATTCTTCCACAAAATATTTGCTCTTTTGTTTGTTCAAAGCTTTTTTTGACACATCCTTTCTCGTAAATATAAAAAATAGAACCTACAGGAGCCAACTCCTTGTTGCTTTGAATGTAGTTGCACAAATAAATGAGAGCAAAGGGAAGAACTTAAGATACTGGATCTGTAAATTAAAACATACATAACTCAAGGCCACATCTTGAAAAAGGCGATCCTCTCTTGGACCTTTAAAAACAAGACAGATAAGAAGCATAGAAATTGATAATGATTATATTAACTCAATTAGAGAAAGCTACTGCCTTTTCATTCATCCATACAATTACCATACTGTGATTGTTTTCTGGGAAATGACTTTAAAAATCTCATGTTACATTAAAGAACTCCCACTACTTAAATATTTGAATTAAATCTTATCAATACAGAAAGTGTTGCTGGTCAAAGGATCACAATGCTTTTCCTACGAAGGAAACTTCCCTTCCACATTACAGTCCAAATTTTCTACTGTATCTTGATGTAGTGTGGAACACAGGAGGGACAAGAAATCATTTCATTTGCACCACAAGCTTTCGCAGGTCCTCTATTCTAAGCAACTCTTGCTTCATGTGGTTTCAATCCATTATTCGTAATGCAAATGACTTGCAACTTAAAAGTAGAGGGAAACTGTACAAAACCTCCCAACATGTGAGAAATTAGCAAGTGTTACTTTGCTGTTCTATATGCAGCACAGAGTCAAATTTACATTCCTAATTTTTTACTTCAATATAAAAAGCTTTCTCACGCTATTTGAGAGGAAGAAAGAGAAAAACAGAGACACCTTGTATTCACTTTGAACTATATACATTATACATTATATATACATTAAATCATTTTCTGAAGAAACAAGCTGGGGAAAACCTGCATGATTTATTCAGCATAGATGTTGACTATCTAAGTAAACAAGTATGTGAGGAAAAGTATCTTGGGAGGAGCCTTAACCTTCAAGGATTTTGAATGTTTATTACAAAATTGGCAATTCTTGTTTATAAGGCTATATAACAATCTGTGCAATATTTTAAATGTCATTCACCAAAAAGGATTGTGTATTTACAGAAAAAATGAGTATCTACCAACATCTGGAAAAAAACACTCACAGAATGAGATTGTCGTCAGGAACGTCCAGAACAGTCTCAAGAAGTAGGCTGTTAGTCTATACAATCCAAAGTCATTGCTGTAATGAAGTTACATTTTATATATTTCATTGCAGCACTTTTCATTCATCAAGAACTTACTCTGCCACTGCCTATAAAATGGCATTGAACAACACCACTGAAAAAAATGGGTATGATGACCATGCAAACTAGTTCACAAGAAAAGCCAACACTTGCACAGACAAAATGAGCTGTATTGTATCCTGACTGTAAACCTTATGAAGTGTATGAAAAATATAATCAGCCACTGCATATAGCTATTTCATTTTGTGATGTACACCTGACTGCACACTACTTTTAGCTATCAACAGACAGCTACAGGACATGACATTGAAGGTGCTGGCTTACCGAGGAAGAGCCATTCATTTTCTCAAATGAGAATGTTTTCCTCAATAGGTTGCAACATTATTATTTGCATTTCAAAAATAGTAAATTTTAATGTTTCCTCTAGAGCCACCAGTGTTTCTGTCTTGGGCAGTTTAATAACAACTTCTCAATCAGATAAATAAATAAATGCCCATTATATTTAAGGCCACAACCTAGACTTGTGGGATTCCAGGCAGCCACCATTTCTGTGCCTTCCAGACAAGAAAAGAACATGCTATTAGAAGAAAAGACAAACATGTGAAGACAGTAAGTTTTCTTTCATTACCCCACAGACCTGTTTGTTGTTGTTGTTTTTACACAAATAATCAAGAGACTGAAAAATGGCCTTAAAACTAACGAAGCACAGGTATAACTACTCAAAGAGTTCCCCGTGCTTCCCAATTGGCTACTACAAAATACAAAAATCTAATGAATCAAAAAGTAAAAGAAATCTAGTCTTAGTCTAGCTTCTGGACTCTGGAATATTGTAAGAGCTGATAAGAGTCATGGAGAACAGTAGCTGGAAACTAGAAAACAGCATCCTTATGAGGTCGATATACTCCAGTTTCCTTAGATATTTCTAAATTCCACAAAAGCTTTTTTGCCCATTTCATTTTCAGATTTTTTACCTGTATTATATATTAATATAAGTTTTATACTGGTGTAATTATTGATATTAATGCTATTACATTATTATGTATTAACGACGTCACATTACTCGAATAATCTGATATTTCTAAATATATCTTATTTGTATATAATATTTTATTAATAGAGTTAATTCAATTATAATTAATACTCATTCCTGGGTTTACTCTAACACAAGGTCAGTGTTACTGATACTACAGGCACATTGTTTTTGCTTACTACGTATGATCTGATATCATCAGGTTAGCATCAGGTTAGGTTGTCCTTAAGAATGTAATATTATGGATTTTATTTATTATTTTGGTATTACATACATCATGCACCCTGCCAAATATTTATCCTTGCGCAAAGAATTCTTTATTTCAGTACAGGTCAGAATGTTGGACTGCAAGGTATTGGTTTTGCTAAATTCAAAGGTTTGTAACCTTGGCTGCTGTAAAGATTATTTTTTCCAACACTTTGGCTCCCTACCCAACATTTTCAAGGAGTGTGGCATGAATGAGATATGAATGTTAAAATAGTCTTTCAAGTTTTCTACTTAGCTGCTTCTGCTTAATCAGCCAATATTTCCATATTGTGGGTCAATATGGTGACTCAATCCCAAACACCGGTGCAAGTCTGGATTGGTACTTTCTGGTTTATCAAGGAGCTCCATGTGTAACATACAATTTATGTAATCCCATGAGAACTTCTGCAGACTGAAATTATGCAACAGTGAACAAGGGCGTCGATGCCAAAGCCTGCGGCTGCTGATCTGAGTACAGCCAGTAGTCACAAGGCCTGTGCCAACTATGCCTGTAGTAAGTGGGAAATAACTAGAAAACAGCAGGTGGGAGTGAGAGAAAAGTAGAAGTATAAACTGGTAATGAGGGTAAAAATAGTGGGAAGGAAGGAGGCGCTTCACTTCTCTGGGTCAGTACTCTTGCATGGTGCCACTGCCCAACACTGTGCAGCAGCCACAAACACCAGTCCTTCATCATGAGCATCTGAAGTAATGCTCATTTCAGCTTTCCCAAGAAAACATCAAATTTACAGTTGAGTGGTATGAACAAGTGAAGCATCAAGCCTGCTGAAAAAGAATGATTATCAGTGATTAATGCCAAAAGCCCCGGAGTATGAAAGTCTTTATGAAAACAGAGGCAGAAAGATAGAAGTGACCATCAGGGTCCAATTCTTTCATTGGCAGGGATATCTTTAGTGACATGTTCTGATTCAGCTGGATCAGAAAGTGGGTGTTTTAAGCCCTGACTGCAACACACACTACTAAAAAAGTGCTGTGCTTGCAGTGTCTGTGCGATGCATATTTTCTATTACACATTCACTACCAAAGATGAAGATCTATTTTGTAAAGAGTTACGGCATCTTTCCCTGTCTTCCATGCTGTGCTTCAGGTGCGTGGTGCAATGACTTGTCACTGTAACAGTACAGTCAGTTTGGTACTGCTTTAAAATATGTAGATTTAAGGAGCAGAGGAGACTGCAACAGAACTGTCTTGCTTTATGGTTAAATGCAAGATCTAGCTCTTAATGGATGTGAGGTACCTTATCATTATTACATTTTTCCTTAACACAAAAATTTGTGCGTACAAGAACCTACTGCTGAAAATTCACACCATAGATTACATTAAGCATTCTCCTGACTCTCAGCAGAGGGCTTAGCATCCTCTTGCTCACTTCTGCAAGTCAGATTTAAATGAGTTAAATACATAGGCTGTAAGACCCAATTCCTACAAAAACATTTACTACTGCAGTGAATTTACTATTGTATTCAACAACTGAATTTCCATAAGAATATTTTTTCCCTTCCTCTGCTGTCTTCAAAGACTACTTTTTGTGGTTCTTTTTATCATTTTAATCTGCAAAGGTGAGATATGTTATCACAATGTGGAGGGCTCAAAACAAAGTACTAGATGAGACGGTTAACTCAGATTTCTGTAACTCGAAACAGCCTGGATCTGAGATGTTGCAGATGGTATGGAGGAGGAGAAGTGTCGTTTTGGCCATGGAATCACATTTAAGATTTTTTTGTTTTGTGACATAATCGAGTGATGGGACAAGACTCAGATCTACCACTCCGTCCCCATTCTTTCCTGCTTCTTTTGCTCCAGGACACGCGAGTGGCAGGGTTTTCCTCGTACAAATAAATGTAGCAGAGAATATGAACAACAGGTTGTCATTCAGATGAAAGACAGAAGATCCTGGAATAACTGACAGACACTATCAGTCTGCACAGACTGTCAAAGCTGGATTTCTTGTTACAGCATAGCAAGCTCTACCCCCAAATCACAGGTGTAGGAGCTTAGGGTGCCATGCTTTGAGGATGTGCAGAAGCATGAGCTCTGGCAGCAGCCAAGGAATAAAGAGACCCCTTGGCTACCCAGGTAAGTAGGAGCTCCTAAATCAAGAAGTAAGATTCATGAACTACATGCCAGTTTTTCAGCTAGTATTTCATGTCAACCACAACCCCACCACTCCTTGTCAATATGCATCGCTGTTCCTCCTGCCGTGGTGTTACCAGTGCTTTGAAAAATCAACATGCCATGGCAAAACAAATATTTACTACCTTCATTTCCCTCAGAACTGCTGTGTATCTGTTTTTATTTAATGGTCTTGAGTCAAATAAAAGTAACAAATACCTAACACGGAATTATTAATCATCTGATTGTTAGACCACAGATCCATCTGAAACCACATGAAGTGGCATCGGCCCCTACCACAGTAGCCAACACAAAGTAGTCAGAACAGTGCATTTCTATCAGCTCTATTTATCACACTAATTATCCACAAGCTGCATTGCCAAGGAGACAACCCTCCCAAAATCACCTGAATTAATGAGGCTGGTAATTAACTTTATTTAGCTCATTTCAAACTGATCCAGGTTTTGACATTTACTGATTGGAATCTACAACCTTTGTATCAATTATTTTGGCATAACTTGTGACCAATTTTAGGCAATTTTCTGACAATTTCACTGAGTAACCACAGATGACAGAAAATCTTCTTCTCATGAGGCATTCCTGAGAAATAGGTGCATCTATATAGATGGCAAAATTAGTCAGCATATACATCATTCTGATGACATTTTTCAGGTGACGTTTTGAATAGGGATGGATGCCAGTAGTTGGGATCCTGTGATCTGATGATACAGGCCACCCCGGGCAACAGAAACTACCCCATCCCCACTACTAATACACGGCAGCAAACAAATGGAAAACCCAGTTGTTGAAACCCAGTTGTCATGGTATTTGATTTCTTATGTCCTGGATATCTGTTAAAGGCCATGGTCTTCCTGCAGTAATGAAGTTACTAAGTTTTTATAGCCACTACTCATTTATTTTTAATGAGAAGAGAAATTTTGAACCCAACTCACATTGCAGCTGGGGAAATAGGGGCAGTTTATGAACTTTTCCACGGGGTTCTCTTATGCCTGTTGACAGAAAATTTGTAGGCCAGGCTCCTGATGGTAGTCGCATTAGATGCCAAATTACTCTTATACACCCAAAAGGAAGAGCACTTTACGACCTGAGGATATGGATTATTCCCTTCCTCCAACACTTCAAACCTTCCCCGGATGACAAATGGCTAGGTTCCCAAAAGATAAACTTTTGCCCTTTGTACTTTATTTCATGTCTCATGAACCACTATGGGCTAAACTGTAAATCAACACTTGAGCTTAATTCTTAAATCAAGTGAGATATCCTCAAGCTGTTTTGACATTAGAGCTGTTTACAACTAGCTCAGCGATCACTTTGATTTTCAACCACTTGTAACTGCTTTCTATTAGTGTAGAACACAAAAACAAATTAAACTGTCCTGAGGCAGCTACTGTCTGATCTCAGAAGAATTGGGGATTTTATATACACTCACTTTTTAATTCCATGCTGCAGTTTCACAGGATCTCCCCCCCTCCCTCCATGAATGCAGCAGTAAATGGGATGTAATAGGTAATGATTAAGTGCAAGTCATTCCTGTATCAATCTTCAAGTTTAAATTAAAGTGGTAATGAATTTATACCAATAACTCTGCTGTTTCTTATTTCAGATCTTTTGGGACATTTCAGGGACCTGAGTTTTCTATTCCCTTATGAGAAGTAGTAAAGGACTTTTTGCTTCAGCTGTATGAAAGCTTCCAGAAGTAGGGGATGTTGGGAGTTACAGCTTTTCTGCCATGGTAGCTCTTAAAGAAGTAATAGAAAGTATATTTGCATAGATGAATTTATGTGAATCTGAATAACTCAATAGTTTTATTTTTGCTTAGCAACTTGAGGCTTAAGCTTAAGTGATGGCAGTATTAAAATACAGCACCAGCACCCATGGCTGCTGTAAAACCATGAGCATATATTTGCTTATAAATGTTACACCTTCTAGTAATATTTTTTAAATATATTTTCCCCATTACCAAAATCATGGCAGCTTTTTGATCTAGGATCTCTTCATTTTCTCTACACTGTTTTTGACCAATGCTTGTTCCTTGATGAAATTCCCATAATAAGGATCTGTTGCAGAGGTGAAAATGCTTCAACTTCCATCTGCCAAAGTTGAACGTGTTTCCAGGTAGGTGAGGCCCAGAGGATAATGCAGATCTACACAATAGGATTCAGTAGTAGGTAGCAGTACTGTTGAGCTCCCTTCCCTTATTTCTGCCCAAGCCATGCAGATGGTTACCAAGCACCAGATCCAGCCTAGGATTTTCTGAGTACTAGCCAGCATCAAAGCTGTACAGAATTGTCTTAGCCATCACAGGAGCAAAAAGGCTGTCTAATGAGATTGTTGCAAATAAGTTCATTGCAGCAAAAATAATTTCACATAGTAATGAAGTTCACAGTACTACTAGACATTTGTACACAAGGAAGGCCCCCTGTTTTGCTCCCACCAGCTCAACGACTTCAGAAGTTCCTATATTTGCTGGAGAGCACATACTTAATATAAACTACTTGTAAGCACTTTGCCAGAGGGGACTGCAAAATGGAACTGTACATAATATCAAAAACAGTTTTAGCCCAGGAGTGCTGAACGATCTGGAAATTAATTTGATAACAGATTCTGAAAACGGTCTTTTTTCTTGGCATACTCAGCAGAGCAATGTTTATCTCCTCTTTGAGTTGTAAAGTTCGTCCCATCCTAAGTTAAAAACAACTAGAAAAATCTAGTAAATCCATTCTACTGTGAAATCTCTGATCCCATTTAAACCAGGATGAAAATCGATAATGAAAATTCACTACTATCATTGGGGTCTACAATAGGTTTATCAAAAAGAAACTCGTTTGTGTCTAACACTGTTACTACAGGTATCAGCTTTCTGCTGGGCTCCTGCCCTGCATGTAAAAAAAAAAATGGACATGTTGTATCTCTACCCAGTAGAGAGCTCTAAACTCTCTGGCAAGCTCAGTTACCACCTTCTCTGACACATCTGCCAGTTCTGACATAGTCAGCATCAACTGCACTGGGCCAAGACAGTAAATCAAAATAATTCACTTGCAGGTTTCTGGAACATCCTGTAGGACAGCTGCCACCCAGTAAATGCTGAAATACAGGAATCATTGGTATCAAAGCACTAGCAAGCCTTTTATTACTGCCAAAAGTGATGATGGTAGGTTGATAGCTGATAAGCTCTGCCTGCCAAAAAGTAACTAAAATGAAAGCAGGAGCATTTGGCAAGTAAAAAAAACTAAGCAATAGATGGAAATTGTTCATCTATGCTACATGGGATTGTATGGCAAAGATGCCAGCAGTCTGACTCTGGTTGTTCTAAACAATGCTAACCTATAAGGGTGCTGAAAAATCAAAAACACTAAAAATAATAGGTACTTCTGAAAAGAAACAAAAGAAAATGCTTCAAAAATACTAGCCATGCAATATATCTTTTATATATTCCCCTAACTGTAAATCTTCACACCAAGGGAATGCCTCTCCTTATCTGTAATTTATATAAACTTTAAGAGTCCAAGAGAAAAGACAGACTTGATTTGGTGCCTTAGGACCATTAATGGCCCAATAAACAAACTCAGTTTCTTCTGAAAGGCATTCAGACTATGATGTTAGTTTTCAGCATACTAAAGGGCCAAGTTCTTCACTGAGGTTTTACTGTGAATTTCCAGAAGATTTTGGTGTCATACACCTCTGGCTTTAACCACTGAATTTTGTTTTCTGGTTTTGTTACTAAATGATAGTTCATTGCTCTGGGTTCTATGATTTTCCTACCAAAGACAGGTTGAGAAAGACACGATTATCAGAAGAAATCAAACTCTTTCATTCCTCACAACCACCCCCAGGGATGTTCAAATAATAGAATCAGCACAAGCTAAGATCATCCTCTAAAAAGAAACAAAAAACAGAAAATGAAAATTGAAATGTTACATCTGCATAGCAAAAAAAAAAAAAAAAAAAAAAATTTTTGTTGTGCATATGCCCTGGATGCTCTAGTGCAGATTTTGGTGTCAAACAACAAACAAAATCAGAACGGCTGCAATAAACTCTAAAAGGCTTTGTTAACAAACCACCTACAATAATGACCACAGACCACTGACTCAGATTTCTTTAAAAATTTGGTTCAATTCTTCTTGTGATTGCAGCGCATGTAGATATCTACTTATCGTACAGACATTCAGATCACATCTCCCATATAGGAAACATACAGGAGACAAATCCATACACACACGCGAAAAGCTTCTTATCTAGGAGAACAGAGGAAATGCTACCCTCCGAATTCCCAAGTCGCACTGATCACCAGACCCTTTAGGGCAAAAGCCCTCTGTGTGACTCATGGCTCCAGACACCCCAACTCCTGCCAAGAAGAAATGTTTCCAAGCTTGTTAGCCTGTCCCCCCTCCTTCATTTCTATCTCATTCGTTACACCAGAGGAAATCTCATTCCTTTTTAGCATCCAACTGTTATCTTGATCAGTTCAATAAGACCTACGGAAAAAACGTGCACATACAAAACCACAAAATGTTGGTAGATGTAATACCCTTTGTCTATGAAACCTTAGGACCTGAAACAAGAAAGGATACCATGCCAAACATTTTTATCAATATTCATATCACAGTTAAGACCTAGGAACTAAAGCCTGCATAATTTATGTATTTTTTAAAAACTAAGGAGAATTACATCAAAACATTCACATTGTAGAAACTTTCATTTGGCATGGTCTCAGAGCGAGCTAGGATAGATCTGAGAGCTATGCTGATCCACAGACTGCAGCAGAAACACTGCATATTTTAGAATAAGAGCAGTCATGTAACCACTTCAAGTTACAATCCTTCAGATTGTAACGCCTGCACTAGGACTTTTCCATCTTTTTAATGGGTCATTCAGTATTTCCCTTGCAAGTTTGTCTGTACAGACTGCATTGCCTTCTAAGTTGGCATTGCTTCCTCAACAAGAGGCAGAGAGGCTTGGAAAGCCACAAGATCCTACATACTTCCCTCAGGATTTTGATATTGAAATCAGATTTCACTGAACAAAACATTTATTTCCCCAGCAAGAACATCACTTCTTCAGTGTTCCAAATAAAGAGCTTCTTGGATACTTCAGAAGTAATAACAAAATTGCCTTGCTTCACCCAGTGTCAGACCCTGTTTGGGCACTTTCAAACAACTTGGAGAAGTTGCTGACAACGTCCATGGAAAATGTACAGTAACCAGCATACCTAGATTGCAATAGTTAAACTAACATCTGTTCAGAATATACCTCTGCAAGATGGGGAAAGAAATTTCAGACCTCCTGGACTCCACTGAATGGCATGGTAGGCTTGACATGAACTACAGTTTCTTGAGAAGCCATAAGCAAGAGACAAAGATTAAAATCTAATGGAACTGCTCAATGCATGATTTTTTGCACAGTTTCAATAGAAGCTGGGAGCTTGCACAGTATTACAAGGTGACATTCAATTGCAGGGAATTATTTTCTTACTACAGGATGATGATGTTGCCAAAAAAAAAAAAAAAAGGCACCTCACAAGAAGCTATAATCATTAAAATAGAATTTGAAGTGAAAGAAGTACAAATGTAGTTCTTGTTTCCTAAGAGCATGGTCCTTTTGTAAACAATCATTCAGAATCCTTTATACCAGTTTAAGATTTGCTTACCAAGGTTTTTAAGCCCTCCTGTTGCCATGTTCTTGAAAGGAAAGATTTTTAGAGTATTTGTCTTAAAATGACAGTGTCTTGACTAGATCTAGAAGTTATGAAGTAAACCTAGCTCGGACATATTCTGCATATTTCAAATGAGGATCCAGGAAACAAAAATGCCTGCTTTGTCAACCTTACAAAACCTTTGGAGAGGAAAGTTCATTGATACTTTCTCTGGAGAGTCTTGCCATGCTTTGATATAAACAACTATCAGAGTCACAGCAAAATCTTTCTGATGATTAATAGAAGTTGTTATAAAAATGAGAGGTTTTTCACACCTTAGTTGATTACTTAATAAAATGATTCATGTAATTTCAATTCCAGTATTGTGCAATAAATTTACCAATTCAGAAAACAGTGGTATCTCAACCTTATAAAATTAACTTCAGCATTGTTATGTCTTTGTTTACAATCCTTCTGTGAAATAGTTCTCTTTACTAAATAATTGTCAGAAAATAGCTGATGTGATATATCACGAAAACTGGGAGTGACTGATCCAGGGGAAAGTAATGTTTGAAGTTACACATCTTAAAAAATTTGCTTCTTAACATCACATTAACAGGAAGTTTGTTTTCCAGCAGTACCTTTTATGTTTCCCTTGCTTCAATTCAGTATGCACTCCAGGTGTCCCAAACATAATTTTTGTACCTGGAAAATACCCCCATCGAATCATTTTTGAGAACATAGTCCTTGCTCAGCTAACAATAACTACTGCCAAGACTGCCCTGATAAATCCAGAACACCAGAAAAAGTGTGGTTATTTTTATCACCAGCCACTGATTCATTGTACTACCATCATAATTAGAATTCTGGATTAATTAATAATAACACTGCCACTCTATTAAGTAACCTAAATACTGAGAATAGAAGTCTTAAAAAAAACATATAGGAAAACATGATTGAGATTTGAATCTTCTGCTGTATTGTGGTCTGGAAAAAAAAGATAATGTTTTATTTTCCTCACAAAATAGACCTATATTTTATCTTCTGGAATAGTTATGGTAAAAAAGAGCTAGAAAAACAAGGTAGGGTGTACTGCTTCTTTGTATAAAGTTTTCAGAGACCAGATTTGTGTTCTCCCTTCATGTGTTCAAGATTAAAACACTTATCAGACTGGGCAGCAGGAGAATTTTTCTCCCTGGACACACTGGTAGGAACTGTACCTGTAACAGGGCAAAGGGAGGGCTTACTCCTTACTGTAGTGTGGGATGCAGTCCCTTTCCTGTGATGAACTTCCCTCATCCACTAGCCAGGAGAAGCTTTTGATTCAAGGTTAACAGCAATCAGAATATACAAACTGACTTCACGTACACCAACTACGAGGAGTTTCGCATGACATTTGCTAAAGCTAAAGCCATCAGTTGTACCTTTGCATCCACAGGGAAAATCAAGATGTAGCATACACAACTATGTTTAATAAATGGAAGTGAGTTGTTACTGAGCAGAGTCTATACTCCCCTAGCTCACCTCTTACACAGATAACGCTGCAATCTGACCTTGTATGCATTGTCCCAGGTCAATAACAGTTTTGATCACAGCACATAATCCAATGAAGATCCTACACTTCATAACTGCAGAATCCTCTGGATTTGCGTAAGATCTTCATAGATGAAGATTATCATTGTTCTTAACAATTATTTTTCCCCATTAAAAAAAATTAAGCATACATAATCAAAAAAATGTCTTTACAACTAAAAGCCTGATTTTTTCCATGTACTTGTACCTCACAAATACGCTACAGAGTTTGTCCTTACAACACCAACAAAGCAAGCCAGTACAAAGCATCTTCATTTTACAGATAAAAAGCTTAAGCACAAAGACCAGACAACATGAACATTTTCATTTATCTTACTGATGTCAACATAAACTCTAAATTAAAAAAGCAGTGTTCAGGCACATAGGTAATCTATAAAGTTAACAACTCACCTACATCTTCTGAATCCCATGGCAGAAATTGAAGCGCCAAGCTACCTTATTCAGTTCCCATTGTACTCAGTACCACGCAGCCATAACACCTACTAACGACAAATGTTACTTGCCTTACATGCTGATGTTGGTTATCCACTTCACACATTCTGAGCATGCACAGTGCAGACAAGTGCTAACTCTCTTGAAAGAATACATTCAGGAACACAAAATGTTTCGTAAGCCTTAGGAATCCCAGATGTGTTAGGACAAGCAGGTAGTATCGCTGCACAAAAGGCAGGTCCCTTTGCAATTGCAAACAGCACAACTCTGAACTGAATGTCGTACGGTAGCCATGGTTCAAAATACATTTAAGCCACCATGCAGGCAAACAAAAACATTGATTTTATACTGAAACAAACAGGACCGTACTTAGTGGTCACAGTTAAGAAAAAGCTTGGCCTTAGCCATTAGGTTTTCACACAGAAAATCACTATCCCTGAGAAACCTTCTTTTTCCTGTGTTAATGATCTAGAAAATATGTATTCTTAGTTGATACTAGAGAATACATTTTTATTTATAATGGATTACATCTGGTGAGTGATTTCAGTCATCATTAATCCCAAGCAAAACATAATTAACTACAATCCTTACTCCAAGTAGCACCTCCAAACAGCGGAGCACAGAGGCTCCGTCAAGAGTAGCTCTGTTTTCTTGTCAGACTCTGAGGTTCAGACACGTATTGATTTAGTACATAGAGACACATGAGGTGTAGGAATACTCAAAGCCAAGGATATACTGCTCCTTGACCCAGGGATGGATGCAGTGCAGACACACGGAGACATGTAACCGCAACCTCTGACAGCCCCAGGGCCCCAAGAGGTGGGCAGCACAGACAAGCCATGCAGCTGTTCACTGCAGTGGAATGGCACTAGGACTTAACAACTTCAGGACATCCAGAAACATGTTTTTCAAATATTTGTTCCACTTAATAGCATACATTACAGAAGGTAATTCAGATCACTTTAGCTTTCCATAGATATTGCTATCAAAGGAAGAGTCATTTTCACCCTCTGTAGTCTAAGCATTATGTTAAACTTGGCCTATTTCTACATTTCTATATTTTAGTAATAATAAACTCAGAATCCAAGGTTTTCCCTCCCTTACTTCTGACCCTCCACATCTATCTTCAGTTTCCTGGAATGCCTATTCTACCTACAATAGAATTGAAAATGCTGAAGAAAATTATACTGTAAAATATCCAGGCCTGACAAAGGTCAGGAATACGCTCAGCCACACAGCTAGTTAAGATTCGATCACAATTCTCCATTTTTTCATAATTTACCTATTTTCATACCACCAGCAATGTTAAGAGCTCTGAGATGGCTGATAAAAGAGACAGATGCTCAGTCTCTTTCTCATGCTTTAGAAGGAAATAAAGGTTGTGGATGAAGAGCATGGAAGTGAAATGATATGAAATGTGCTCATTGCAGTTTGCAATTCAGAAGATGTTCAGCCAGTTTTCACTTCTCCTTTGATAACTTCTCTACACAAAAGGACTTAAAGAGCCAATAGACATGGCTCACTGCGCAATTTTGGCAGTTTGCATTGTAGGTGCTGTATTCACACTATTATGAAGACAGGGAGAATCACTGAAAGAATTAATTGCCAGTAAATATGTTTTTTTCCACCAAGAGGAAAGAAAAAGGAAATACAGAAATCACAACTGTGTCATGGTAGAAGTAGTATTTTGGATTAGGTGACTGATTGTAAGTTACTATTAACAATAAAAACATTTTAAACCAAATAGATGTCCATGTTTATGTCCTGGACCTGCCACTTATTTGCCTGTCCAGAGAAAGCCTTTATCACTAGCTAACAGACTAACCTTGCAAATTCACCTGCTATGTCATTGAGAGAGGACTGCAGATAACAGCTCTGCACCATGTCTTCACTTGAGCCAGGACGAAGCTTGAATAATAGAAGATATTTAAGAATTCAGGTACTTATCCTCTCCCTGCAGAGTGACCAGAGAAAGCCCAGCAGCACAGATAGTGATGCTGATGGGAAATAGCATCTCAGCTTTGAAGTGGGGTGGCCTGCACTGCTACAGTGACAGCTGTCACAGCAGATTTGCTGCTTTTGTGCAAAGAATTTCTCTCCCCCTCTCGTCCCTCCATAGGAGGCATTCAAAGTGCAGGTGATTCTATCAGGGGATTTTCCTCCCACTGCTAAAAGCTACATACTGCATCAGCAAAAAAAAGGCAGAGCCAGCATTTGCTAATAACTAAGCTTGAATTCCTTCTAATAAGTCTGAAATTATGTATAATATTAAGAAGAAAATTCAGTGCATGCAGTGGGATATGAAAAGAGACTATGAGAAGAACAAATAAAGGAACCTGTTTCAGATATTGATTTCCAATATTGATCGGAGTTCTTCAGCTGAACTAGAAAAAAACCTCTTTGCCAAGAAAGCAGATACTATGCTCTTAAAATTTGCTCTGAGATAACACTGGCATTAGAAACTGAGAGATGTACATGCACACACATGCACACTAACAAATTAAATAAGGAACCTATCTGTACATATCTGCATGGGCAGTCAGGCTGTGGATAGCTCTAGAGCTTTCTGATATGTTTCTGATGATGCAAAGATGCTTTATATTATGGTATCTATCAGTGTAGAAGAAAATTAACCAGCTTAATGTTAACAGAATTGCAACTTACATTACGGTTGGGAGAATATTAAGTTAAAAAAAGTTGTCAGAGCTGCATGTAAGGGAGAGATAAGTATCAGGATATGTAGCTTACTTGATGCTATGCTATAGGTAGAGTAAGCTTTCCTAAGACTGCATCTGTTAAGACTGATACCTTTTCTCTCTTTGCCATCTCTACTCCTTCAGTTTAAACACATGCAGACCTCTGTGTTAAGGGAAAACCGCAAAAAGTAAAGGAAGTTAGAGGTATTTGTTGTTATAAGAAATTCTTCAGTAGGTTAAGGGTTTGACATGCACACGCATAAAGGAAAGGGACAAGTTTGAAGTTGTTACCTGGCAAAAGGCAAGACAGTTGTCCCATTTCTGCAGCTGCCTTCTGCACTTTGTGCTTTTTACTAATGCATTTTCACAAGGAAGGTATTGTTACATGCACAAAATTATCTTCGTAGTTCTGGACAGATAACCAAGTCATGACAAACTCTTCACAGCTACTACAGTAAATGAAGAAAAGTTGTTACTACCATATAACTGTCAGTCCTCCCTTGAACTGATTCCAGCTTTATTCATGTGTAGATTTAACTTTTTGAGATTCCAGGCAAACAGTGATCTAACGTCTGTTAGAATCAATTCATAACTACAAAATCTGAAACAGTAACCATGCAGCGTCATTTCCGATCTTTTACAAGACAGGCACGCTGAAAAAAAATTAATATTACAAGAGTTTTTTAAAGAACAGTTCTTAACACCTACTTTAGCCCTCTTCCACAAATGCCCTTGCCATTAACTTGTTTTTGAAGCACACTTTTGAAGGTCAAGAGCTTATAAGGAAAATACCTAAACCACAAGTTTGGGTCTCAAGTCAATGACAGATGGGACTCTCTAGAAGCTATGTTACTCCACAGTGCTTGTGCTCTGCAAGATGCAGTAAATTAATTTGTTCAAACCACTGTGCTGTTGTGATCGAGAATATTTGCAGTAGCCAAGCTAGGTGTGTGAGAACATGAGCCATGCTGATTCACGAACACATCCTTGTTTCAGAAGGAAATGCTCCAACAAAATCTGTGAGAGCTCGTTGCCTAAATCAATGCGTTCAAGAGATCTCAGGCTCAGAACCCCTAAACATTATTCTTCCGAAGCTGTGGTCACAGACTACCCAGCCAGCTTCTGCTCCTCTTCGCTGCCCATTAATCACACCACTGACGGCACCACTGTGGGTTCCAGACCTAGCAAGACTTTTGAGGATCAAAGCTATTACTTCCAGCTTCACCAGGAACTTTGTAATGAGGCAGTCAAGGAGTAATGAGCAAGGATACTAGTGAGAAGCCCCACTAAATTAGCGACGGATGACATATCTGATGGATTTAAGGCAACATGCATATGAAGCATAATTCCCTTCCTTTGGTGGAAAGTAGAGTGCTGAGAAGACTGCATCAGAACAGCCCGAATGAAACTTAATTATAACTGAAAGGCAAAACAGCAGTGCAGCGCAAAGCTAATAAACACATGAAAAAATATATACCTCCTCTTTTTGGTTTTACATTTCCCTGATTTTTTTTTCATGTCACTTTTCCTTTCCTCTTGGAGTTTGATATTCAAACTTGCAAGTAAATAAGGAAAGCAGCAGTTTTAAGGACTGACACAATTTGTTTGATAAAGAGCAAGTTGTTGAAATTATGCATAGAAGCCCTAAGGCAGAAAGGAAGGAGCTTTCAATCACAGCAGTAAATAAAGTCCTTGACACAGTCTGAGTAAAAGGGTCCAGCTAGAAAATTCAAGATCTAAATTCTTCATTGCAATACTGAAATCAAGGAAGACATACATAGCTGTATTTTATTTTATTATTTTTTTTTTAATCAAAACCAAACTAACAAAAGCTTTAACCCCGCTGGGATTTAACTCGATGTAAAATACTTTGTTGGGCATAGCCCCAACAGTGCATTACCATGCTTTATATAAAATTGAAATGTTTCATTCACAATTGATAAAAAAAATAAAAACAGGTGAGGTTAGAAAAGAATCTGTAAACAGTTTCAGTGCTAAGATGTGATTTGCATTACCACAACACAGGCTAAAATATATTGCAGCTTCCTGTAACAAACACCCAAATTAAGGAAAAGTATAGTTTTAGCAACGACAGTCCTAGGAGTGATTACAGCCCCACATTTGAAGTAAATGGTCAAAGGACTACCTCCATGTCTGTATATCACACCGTCAGTCCTATGAGAGGTGCCTTCTGTTGTGCCCCAATATTCAGATGTGACATACAGGAGATGGATTTGGTTTTTATCACATTCAGAGCCTTGGACCCCGTCATTTCATCTGCATGGGCACACTATTTTAACAGCACTAAGCTTTCCACGCTGAAGGTCTAATTCAGATGGTACAGTACTTTGTAAAGCTTTGGGGACAGGAATTCTGTTTTAATATATCTTAGTAGCTGCTATATTGGAGTTTTCCCTGCTATTACAATATTAATATTAACTAATAAAGTCACTCGTCAACTTCTGCTGCATACCAAGCCCTGCCCAGAATAACTTGAATGGAATCTTACAGTCAACGTCACCACTGTACAGAACAGGTAAGAAACAGTCAAAGCGACTTAATATTATATCCACTCTAACAAACAAGAAAACACAACCTAACAGCGACCGTAGCCACTTTTAGCCCTTGAAACCCTGCTTTCCAGAGTGAAGGATGACCTTTTATTTCTGCAGGCAACTGAGATCTTACATTTCCAATACAGCAACTTCATGCAGCTACCAACTGAACACACGAGCAGGGCATCTACCCTTCTGAAGACACAACTTCTACTGAAGAAAAATGAAAACAGATATTTGATAAGTGCAGAAAAAAGATCTGAAGACAAACGTCTTTATTTTATATTTACCTCAGATGCAAGATAGACTTCTGCAAGCGCCACCCTTGTGCTTGTTACTTGAGGGGTTTCACAAATAAGTTATTTTCTGTTGTTTTCCATTTCATTGTTACATTAGAAACACTTTGAAAAGTACTAGGAAAACAAAAATAAAACTAGAGGTTTCAGTGGTTGTTCTTTGGCCCATAACAGGGAATAACTGCAAGCAAAATTCGCAGTCAGACAAGGCATAAAACTGTATTTCATTTGCTTTTTCAAGCAATGAAATGATTAAATATTCTTGTTAAATGTAAATTACTTTCAGATTATAAAGATAATTATGTGCTGAAGGCGTGATGATTCTTTGACCCTAAGAGAATCAAAGACTTGAAAAATGGCTCAGAAATACAGTCCTCCCTCAAGGATTTGACTTACTGTCTTTGCAGAGAAATGCGGATGCTGTTCAGTAAACTGCAATTTTGTTTTTATCAACGGGAATTGTCAGTGTTAAATGAAATACAGAAGGGCTTTTCCTGATTACTTCCAGCATACAACTGAAAACATTAGACAGATAACAAAGGAAATGATCAGAACTAGAGAACTCATGCAGCTTGAGCCCTTGTTCACACTACATAAGTTTACAATACCAGGGAGACATAAAACTGCTTTGTGTCTTCACCTCTGAGCTCCTCTTTAATGACAGCTCCCATAATCAGCAATGAGACAATCTTTTTATTCACGTCAGTTGCATGTGCCAAGACTAAGGTAATTTTCTGCTCATATGGTAGAGCATCATGCAAGGGCAAGCAATTACAGAAGGGTCACATCACAAAAGTTCTGGGCAATGCTGAATGGTGGCTGCCTGTAAGTGACATCCTGGGACAGTGTCACGACAAGACATACAGAGAAGTGGGTCGAGTAGCTTTAAAGTTTGATTCATTTTTGCTTGACAGATCTAAATGCAGCTTCAATTAATTGCAGCGTGACTAGACAAATGTCAGTATATACATTACCAGGAACATTCTTAAGTACAGTTAGAGCTACATTTACCAGATTAAAAATACATAGCTTCTAATTATATTTGTCTTACATGGTGTTTAAATTACTAGAAACTTGATTTTGAAACACAAAATAAGATTTCCCTTCGTATCTTTAACAAATGTGTACAAATGTCTTGCATAAATTCATTCAGCTCTCTGCTTTTAGAGCTACCGGTCCAGTGCACAAGTTGCCATGACTACTGCTCCACAGAAGGTCTGTTGGATCATCTATTACAAGAAACTCTATTGCTTTTCAGATGCTTCAAGCCTACATGTTGGAAAATCCCCCCCTATTTCCTCTTTCCTCCTACCTTTGCTCCTGTGTAAGCTGAATTCAGCACACGTGTTCAGAGCCATGCCTGCTCTTTCATCAGTGACCATGTCACCTTTATCGTTAACGAAAAGGGGAATTAAGATTAAGAACACAATCCTCCACCATTTTCCTCACATTGTCATCACCCAGGGAAATGCCTCAGAAGAGACCTAATGCAGGGGGGGAAAAAGGGTAAGCCAAGACATCTGACTGGATTTGGGCCATTACAGAACCATTTTGCATAGAAATCCAGGAACCTGCAAGAATCCACTGGCCAATTTCAATCAAGTTTTTTTTCAGAGGTTAGAAGTTTTACAGAGACCTCTTTCCCATAAATATCACAATATTTGGTAGCCAAATCGAATACTCTCAGCAGTTCAGCTGCAAGGGGCACAGTCTAGTGCCTGGCACTGGGGCATGCCACAGCCAGCTGGGTGGTCAGCTCACATGCACGGAGCCAGCAGCTGCTGCCTGGGCCCATTTCCAGCAGCCAGAGTACAGGATTCAACAGCACACGTCCCCCACGTAACAGCAGAGAACATAGTAGGTGAACCCCCAGCATCTTGGGTATGGGCTGAATGAAAAAAGACAACAGCTGAAAACATTTGGGTACAGACACCGGAAAGGTAGCAGGGTGCACAACGACAGCTTAAGCACTGGATGTCCTTTCAAAAACTCCTTCCCTAAAAATAAGACTATTAAATAGGATAAGTGCACTTGAAAAATGTGAAACTTAAGAGTAAGTTGTTTACTTGGAACCAAGTAGAAAAAGAACATAACTCTGGCAATACTTGTGTACACATCCCAGCAATTACTGGCTATTCTGAAGATCCCTTTTTGTTTTTACTTAAGGGTAAGTCTTGAGAAACTCTCCAATTAAATACCCACAAATATATTCAATTTTGAGTGTTAGCATACATTTTAGTGTTTCACTATTATATATTGCAGTTTTGAGTGTTTTCTATTAGAAAAAAATGAACAGATACTCATAAGTCATTCTAGCAGTATCTTTGCCACAGACTTTAAGATTTTTTTTTTTGCAGCTAAATTGAAGCCATAAACTCATTTCTTTCTAACACATAAAGTAATCAGAAAGCAATATAACTTTTCAATAAACCAAATTTATAAGTCATGATGACTTAAGAGATCATAATTAAACAATAATGAATAGCATTTCATTAACTTGAAGTTGGTATGGTGCTTTGGTGAAGGATGAGCATAAGGAGTGGAAGAGATGAAACTCTTATTTTTAGTGCTCAAGGGTTACAGCAAATATTTCAAACACTGATCTCCTACAAATGTCCAAAATATGCTTGTCCTTCCTGATGACCTCTTCACAGTTTTCAACTATATTGCCCGGGGATCTTTGACTGGAATCTCAATCTTTCAGAATAAATATAACATTTACTGAACAAACCCCATTCCTAGACTTGAGAATATGCAGCAGTTTCCTCCCCAGACACTGCAAATACCAACTGTTAACAATGACCATAAGTCTTTCAGTTGGTAAAAACTGTACAGCTCTGAATTAAGCTTTGTATGTATTCAGAAAGTTTTATGAGGAAAAAATGGTATTTAGGAGAAATATTTTCTCTTCCATTTTCATAACAACAGAATCTCTGGAATGTTTCCATTTATTACTCATTTTATCTGAGATTCCATGAAAATATTTTTCCAATGTGGTTCTACTCTGGCTGTAATCAGAAAAATATAGGGAGAAGAAGAGTTGCCTTACACGAGAACAAGCATGACTCAGTTTCATAAACGATGCACTAAATTACCACAAGCCTTGCTGACGCTTAAAGCTCACTAATGTGAATACAATATCTAGAAAAATCTTTCTTAATTATATATTCTCAAAAATCTAGCATTCATGAAGTTGCAAGCGTCAAACACTTTCCTACTCCATGTTCACAGCAGCAGACCAACTTCAGTATTTGTCAGAGTTAATACAGTGACTGAAAAATATCCTACTCTAGTAAGTACTGAAAGATAGAACAGGGATGGACTTGTCCTGTGGGAGTTTGACTTTTTTCATATCCCTGCAGCCTCGCACACTCTTCAGATCCACGTTTCTCTGCACCAAAATGGAAGACAACTGGAGGATAACTGTTTCAGCCTTTGGCTGCCTGAAGAGGTTGGCCACTGACTAACAGCTAGTAAGGTTGTAAGCTTCCAAAGCATCACAGTGATCTGCTTACCAGCTGTCATGGAAACCGTCATTCCACTGCTGCTTCTGTAAATGGCTGGGTCACTTCAGCTGAAAATCCAGAAATGGGGCCTTTTCTTTTCAACAGGCTTGCTTGTCAGCTCAAAACTGCATCACATCCTGATTTTCCAGCTGTAAATTAACATAGGATCATTAAGTAGAAACACCATTTCTCCAGAGGTGGAGCTGTTCAGTGAATGAATCATTGGATGCATTAACAGCATGCTATACTCCTGCTTTCAACTTCATCTAAGCATACACTGGCCAGGGGGATAGCTGTCTTCTTGGAATTCACATGGGGTGATGGGAGGGACGGTTATGGAACAGAGGGAAAAGATATTGTGGGGGATCAAATCCCATGTTGCCTTATTTCTTTCAGTACTCTGCTGCCATTGCACACAAAAAATTCATATCAAAATGCTAGACAGTAGCCCAAGGAGCTTCTAAATACTGAGTGCAGAGTCTTTTGCCAACACAACTTCTGATCATGACAATAAGTACTGGCAAAAGGAATCACATATGCCATAGCAATGTGCATTCACATTTCGTCAGATACTCTATTTCTGAAGTGTTCTCGTGCAGGCACAGCATTAAGAAAATATTTTTAACCCAGCACTTAACGTCCTGTGGGGGATAAAGAAAAAAGTTTAACCAATTCTGTAACAAACTTGTTCAATCGACTAAAACGTAAAACAAATGCCAGAGGATCCATTTGTCTTAACAGTGTAGTGTCACTATCCACATATTTATATGAAAATGAAGAGTCTGCTAAATCAATAAGCACACATTGCTTCTCAACCACTCAGAAAAAAGTGAGCGGATGTCAAAATGAGGGAGAAACATGGAAGTAGAATCTATAGTCACCTGATATTTTATTAATGATCCAGTCAGGTAAATCATTCAAGACATAATAATAGCTGGTCTTCCTAGCACATTAAAGTCCTCTAGGAAAGATGTAAGCATTAGCATTTCTGGTGATTACACTAAGCAACTACCGAGTAATCATGCTTTGTATCAACATGGTGTTGTCAAAGGGTGAGTGGGCGCTCTGAGATTGTCAAAGAATTGCTCGACATGGGTAAAACTCTAATAAATATAAAAAAATCTATACATTTCCCAGACACACACCATTCCTACACAGTGTTTGGTATGCCATCCTTTGCTTTTGGTAAAAGCTCCATCAGAATTTCTGAGCAACACACACTATAAATCCAGCTATCATAGAAAGCTACATTGCTACAAACTCCCTTTTTGTACATCTAAAATCTCTATATTGGAATCAGTAGCGAATGAATAGGGGAATTCTGAGCACAAGTAGCCTTGAATTCTTCCACGGCTGTTGTTCCATCTTCTGCCTGTCCATGATAGAATATCTGTACACATTCTGATTTGTTTTAGCTAAAATTATTGTGGACAAAATTTCTTTCTGACATGCCTGGTTAATAATGTGCCTATATAGGGTTCATTGTTTCTTTCAATCATCAAAACTGTTTATTGAAGCAACAGATAATTCTGATTACTGCAAGCATAATCCTGTCTGGAAAATTCCAGTATTACATCTATATATAGTGTGATATTAGAGTATAACATGTCTGTACATCATCACACGTAGAAGCAAAACATGTTAGGGAAATTCCATATGATATCTCATTGAACTCAAGCTATTCTGTATTACCATTTAGAAACATGTAAAATCTGCCTAACGGTATTTTGACTAGCCCTCTAGTCTAGTCTTTCAAGTAAGCACAGAAATTCAGTTTCCATTCCAGAAAGGGGTCAGGCACAAAGGGTCTCTGCCTCTTTTACATGCCAAAGTTTCTCAGCCACTTAACATAAAGGAGAGTGTGGGTATGCTGTGGGTAGTACAGCATGACTAGCCAGGTGGTATGCAAATATCAGCTGGCCAGCTGCTCATGCAGGAAGGTATCTGCACTCAAGTCTGTAGACCTGATGAAATCAGCCATAAATCAAGATTTCATGCCTTAGTACCATGGCTTCTCCCCACAGATAAAACAATGACACAGGCTACACAACGTTGCTCAGGATTTTAGTTCCTCAAAACAAAGCAAATTTACATTTATTGTGGAACCTGAACTCTTGCTTTCTTGACATTGCTATTAAGTATATAAAAAAGTTATTCAATACCACATATTTCTGGTCACTTTCAGGAAGAGTACTGGGTCTCACCTTTACAACTCTGACAGCAAAGCAATGTTGATTCAGCAGGACCAACATTAAATGCAAAAATTTGTTTCTGTGAAACCAATGAAGCTGGTTGTACTTCCCCCCCCCCCCCCCAGAGGAGGCCAAGCTTTAACCTTCTTAACATTTTGCTCACAGACTTCAAAGAAATCTTTTACTTTGTGAGACATGTCTTTTTCCTGTCAGAACAAAACTTGATAAATATTCTTAATAGCTTACAGAAATGTTGATGACAGAATGTCCATGACAGCTAAACCAGGATTTGAAAACCTGTTACATTGGGGGTGGTTGCAACATTAATTCTGCAACAAATACAAAGACTTAGGTGGTTCTCACTTTATTACAGTAAATCTGTTTCAAAGGACGTTAGGAGCTGTTTTAAACATGCTTCTCGCTTTTCAGAAAAACAGTCAGATTTCATACTTTTCATCAGATGTGTCACATTGTAAGGTGAATTGTAGCTCCTGCACTGGTTTGCTTTAGTCATATCATGTTATGGCTCATTGTGATGTGACAACACATGACAAATGAAGCTAACAGAACTTGACATGCCAGATCACCTCTACCCTACTGCAATCCAAAGATTTTTAGTTTTTACTCCTACACAGTACATAGGATAATAATTTCATCCTATCATTCTGAGGTTGGAAGGGACCTCAGAAGCTTTCTGGTCTAACCTCCTACTCAAAAGAAGGTGAACTTCAGGGCCAGATGAGGCTGCTCAGAGCTTTACGCAGAGAGGTCTTGAAAGCTTCCCAGAATAGAGGCTGCTTAACTTCCAGGGGCAACCTATTCCCCAATGCTTGACTGCCATCACATAGAAAAAGGTTTTCCGTATACTCAGCCAGAACTTCATGTTTTCGCTTACACTTGGCTCCCATCCTCCCACCACTGTGCCTCATCTTACCGAGCTCCTTGTAGAGGCAGCTGCTATTGAAGTGCTCCCCCACTCCCCAGGGTCTTCTCCAGGCCAAACAAAATGGATCCCCTTCACCTCTCCTCCCTCCCCAGCCATTTGCAATATGCTCTCAATAAGCTCAGGCTCTCCTGGGGCAGCATCATGGGCATGCACATGGATAAGAAGCAGGGTTAACCACATGAGTGAGGGTCACACAAGGCCTGCAGAGGCCTAGACCCAAGGCCCCAGCCAGCAATCAGCCCCTCAAAGCGGCCAGGTGAGGTCAGCAGAGGAGGGCTGAGTCTGCCCCCATCAATTCCCTGCTGCTTCTCCTCACTGCTTGAGCGTGGTTCAGGCTGGGGAAGCCTTGATGCTTCCATACATCTTCTCTCCCCTTTCTGTTAACTGGACCTACAGGCCACCAAGCCTGCTCTGCAGTCTGTGGGGGGACTAGCAGCTGCCCCAATTGCCAGAAGTCCCAGGCTCCCACCCTTTCCTATAATGGGACTCCCCCCACACACACAAACCCAAACCGATCACAGCCTCCTCTTCATCTTTCTTTCATGCCAAGTTTTAGTGTGAGAGGTGCTCAAAGTCCCTTTCACAAATTAGCTGGAGCCAGCTGGGGAGTAACTTCAGCACAGCTGCATAGGCAGTCACCACTACACCAACAGAAACAAAGCAAAAATACTGAGGGCAGAAAGTCCCTGACTGAAGGGGCACCGTGTTTCTGTCAGAAGGTTTTAAAAAAGGTTTCCATTATCTGCAAGTTTATAAAGTGTAGAATGAAGTTGCACATGCAGAAGTGATAAATGGTGGTCAGCAAGTAAGACCATCAATCACTTGGAGGAGCAACAGAAATAGTAAATAATACATTAAGTGCTACACCTGAATAATTGAATATGCTGTAAATAATTACTCAAACTTTTTAAAGGTTTTCTGTACATTTTTTGCAACTGCTACTAGTAAACCTTAACATATTTACAAAGCACATGAGAGAAGGAAAAGCATAATTCTCAATTGAAGGAAGATACATTCTGAAGAACTGAAGACTTTGATCAATAAAATTGTTTTGAGCATGCAGTGCATTTCCTAGTAGTCCTATAGAAGGTCAGTCAAGAATTACATAGAATTTTCTCCAAAATATTACATTTTAAAGTATTCAGAAAGCAATCTGTATCCAGCAAACATGATCTCCTTGTTTTTGATGACAAGTCTGATCTGTGGAGACATCTGTTGAATTGTTTTCTATCTCATGAGTTACCGAAATGGCACGTATACAGGGTACATTAAATAACAACATAGCCATGCTTGTAACAAGGCCATGAAAGAACTTTTCCACTCTTAAGTTCTGATGATATGCAGTAGCTACTAGTTCTTCACTAGAAAAAAAAAAAAAATCAACCTGCTAATCTAAGACATCCTTTTTGCTCCCCCTTTTTTTTCTTTTCCTATTTTGTTGTACTTGTTTCAAATGTTGGCTCATACAAAGCTACAAATAATTGGATGTTCGTCGATGCTGAGGCTTCAAATATCTTGCAGAAGACCATTTCTTTCTGCAAAAATAAGTACTTTCACTTGTTCGAGGGATCAACCTGGAGGCAAGGGATGTACACTCAGACTCCTCAGAGAGATGTTTGTTTTTAAATATAGTAACAATTATGGAAGTTATAATAAAACTGAAGCTTACTTGGAAAGTTCACTTGTTTTTTTTTCTTCTGAAAATGGAAAGCACATGTTCTGTACCTGTAGGTCTCTGACATGAATTCAACTTTGAGCACTTATGAAGTTAGTGGTATTAATCATATGACTCTCCCGTGACTGGAGATTTTCATCAAGTAAAAGAGAGCACAAGGAAACATGTTTTCATATTTTAAGAAATGGTTTCACTGAGTGAGATAATGACACGATTTAATATGCATACACAGTGAAAGCACAGTCATGCAGTATATTATAGCATATCCCAGGAAGTGTTCTCTTACTGAATCTTTAAAAATAAATAACATACTTATGACTTCCAAAGAAATCACTAGTGGTACCTTCCTTAGCAGGTAATGCAGAACAATAAGAAGATATCAGTGACGCTGAAGCATGTACTGTACATACCAGAACTAGGGTTTGGGATTTTATTGGACTGTCTGTACATCACACACTGGGCTGCATGTCCAGCTGTAGCTGGAATGCATTATATGGGATCCCTTGTCACATCTTCCAGTCTAACTTTATCCCAAAGAGTTCCAGTGGTCCAAGACCACTGTGCAACGTGAGGAAAGGCCTAGGAGCAGAGAATTAGCAAGAGAGTTGTTGCCAAAGCACACTTCTGACCCAAGCTCAGGCACCACACTAATACAGAAGTTCCCAGACTTCATCTTTATTTCAGTGATGATTATCTAATCTCATTACACTGTATAATTAACTTCACAGAATCACAGACCTGGGGGTGGTAGAAGATTCCTATAGCATTAGGAGTAATAATGCTACACTGTAGTGTTGTTTGTTCAGGGTAGTTGCAGAACAGAACTGTAGCATTTGAATTTTCTCTCCCATAATGGTATCGTATCATCAATACATGACTTACGGTTACCAAAAAAAAGGAAAAAATATGATTTTTATATTTGAAACTTTGGTCTTAGTTTCTCATTTACAATTTTCATTTCCCATATTTTATTTCATATTGACAGTCTTTATGCACCTGGAAAATACACATTCTTCAGTTACATGTTTTTGTTTTAATTTCCTAACAAATGAATGTATAGTTTTGTTACCCTTATACAGACATCCTCCTTTGCCATTTTTAAGTTAACATATGTACATGTAGGAGGAGACAGAACAAATATGATCAATAAAGGTATTCAAAGAGTACTTTGCATTGTATTCAAAAGTGCATATGATCGTGAACACTGTTAACAAGTAAAAGAAAACTTACTCCACAATTAAATAAGGTTTTAGATTTAGCAAGAGTGTATTTGAAAAATGAAGAACTGATTAAACGGAGATTTTAAAACTCAAGAAACTGATAGGGAAAAATATTGCAATGGAAAAAAAGGACTGATTACAAAAAGAGGTGTGTCCTAGAACTGGGAGGAAGAAATAAAAGTAACTATAAAACAAGTTCACTTCGACTGTGTGGAAGAAGTTAAAAGAAAACATTTAACCAATTTAGTAAAAAGAGAATAAGAAAAAAGAACCAGGGCATATTTTTTTTTTTATCAGCAAAGACAGCCTGGAGCCTAAAGCTAATTGAGGTTTATGACTTGAATTTAAATTAAGACTTTGCCTCACTTTTCCATGAGGATTATCATGTCCAATGCAGTGTCAAAGGTGCGAGAGCAAATAAAAACTGAAATTGCATCAACAGTGAGATCAAAACTCAGAGGATGCTACATCTCCTGGCTACATCACATAATCTCTATCCCAGGGCACTAAAAGAACTGAATATAATTTAAAGCCACATATTAAGGCTATTAATAAATCTATCAAATCAGGAGCAAGGCACAGAGCTAAGTCAGAAGCATAATAGTAATAGCTAAAAAAAAAAAAGTGATCCATGCAGCTGTGTCTTGTACTCTGAGCTTCGTAATAGACAATTCCTATGTATATTTTGTGCAGAAACCTTAATTACAGGTATAGAAGTAAATGGAAAAAGATTAAATATTACCCTGTTTTTTTCATTGCTGTAGCATGACAAACTTATTGGCATCTTTCTCTAATAGACTACTTTGCTCAACTAGGAGTACACATCTATTATAACTGTTCTTGAATTAAGTACTTGCTGTGATATCACGTGGGAATCATTTCTGCCTGTGGGAAGGTGGAACTGCTACAGGTGGAGGATGGCATAGAGATGACACTATCACATCATGAAATGAAGTTTCATGCAGACGGTCTTGGTGTCAGGGCCCTGACAGCATCCCGCCTCCAGAAGGCCCAGCTGCCTGCATTTAGGGCCAGCTTAGAAATAACACACCCAATGGCTGTCCCCTTTCCCCGGGACCTTGGGCTGCCCAGCAATCACTGTGCTGTGTCTGACCACGGTTGCAGAACTTACAAGGCGACCATTTACTCTGCTGGCACCTGCTGCCTTGCAGCCAGGCTCCACTGCTCCCTGACATCTGGCAACATTCCTCTCACATTTCAACATTTGCCAAAAAATATACAAACAATTACCACTCAAGTTTCCTGATCATTAACACAGGGTGGATACAAAGGTGGTGAACTTGAAGACTGCGCTAAGAAATAACAGAATAATAAAGCATAAGAATATGCTATTGCATATTCACATCAAGAGCCTGTTTCAAAACCTAGTGAGCTCCCTCAAGGTTTCTAAGGAGGGGGATAACTTTCATAGATTGGTCGGTCTCACAAAGACCAGGAGAGTATGTTATGCAGCTGCATTAAGTTCATCCATAAATTAATTTATCACAGCAGTTTATAGTGCAAGTAGGTGCCCTGTTGGAACATTTCCACAAACTGATCATCAGTGGTCAGGAAAGGTTAATACATATCTGAGACAGAACAGCAAATAGCTAGCAGGTTGATCAAAGAAGCACAAATCCTGTCATAATACAAGATGCAAAGAAATTCCCATTATTTTTTTTAGCTGAAATATAAGACTGAAGGAAAATAGGGACTGATTTCTATTAATATCACTGGCATAAGTGCTAGAGCCTTTTAAGTCCAGTTATGTGAAAAAATGGGTTATGAATAAGTTAGGCTGAGATGCTTGCTGGAATTCTCTTTGCCTGGGTTTTGCCCCAGCTTTGATCTGCAGAATACATATTGCTGACATACTGATAAAGGGTGCTAGGAACCCCATAAGGATGCATGTTCTCGTGCAAGGTGCAGTCTGGAACTACAGTGGCATAGCATATTCAGAAACCTTACAGACAGGTCTGCTGAACAGGACCTTTGGGATCATCTAGTCCAAACCCCTGTCAGAGCTGGGCTATGGCTAGTACTAGATCAAGTTCCTGGGGCCACTGGTTGGTCTTGGAAACCTTCAAGGATGTCCATGGGGATTATGGAAACTCCACAGCTTCACAAAACTTGGTCTAGGGCTAAATTGCTATTACAGAAGCATCTCCTTTATCTTCAGCCTCAATCTCCCAAAAGTCCATCTGTGGCTGCTTCTCTTTGCTTTGCCATCTCACACCACTGAAGAGTTTGACTTCCTTCTTGACAACTCCCCTTCACGTCAGCTGCTATAAGCTCACCCCCACAGCCTGCTGCTCACCGGATGTCCTCTGCCTTTCCTTGTAGATCATGGGCTCTTAGGCCTCTGACCATTGTGAGAGTCCTCTGCAGGAGCTCCACTTCGTTCTTGAAGTTGGGGCTCAAAACCTGGCTCCCTGTAGTATCTCAGCCTCACCCATGCTAAGGAAGAGATGAGAAAGTTCGCTCATTCTGCTGGGCCTGTTTTTTCTGGAAAGTAAAATCCTCAGTGATTCAAAGAAGTTCTTTCTGTTGTAGTCTCAGAGGACTCTAGTAAGAATTCCCTAATCAATCCCAAATCCATGTTCCAAAATTACAGAGGCCCAAATCCAATGCTTATCTCCTGCAGCCACTGTTTGGATCAGGAACTTTCTTATCTTGCATTACTACAGCCAAACCTGACATCAGGACTAAACTCACCATTGATTTTTTTTTTCCTGCATGTGAGCACCTGCCAGAATAACCCATTACCTGTGCTAGTCCCTCTAGCATTTGCAATAGAAAATCATCACAAGCAGTCTATAAAGTAATAGATTACACAAGCTAGGTTGTTACACTGTATGACTATGCCAAATAAAAACGTTACTTCAGAAGTTTGTTGTTGTTGTTTTGTTGTTTGTTTCTTTGTTGGGCTTTTTTTTGGGAAAAAAAAAAAAAAAAGGTAGAACAGCCATATTATGAAAAATGTTAAGTTGCAGAATCCAGTGACCCAAAGATTGAACTTCACATTTTAAAGATTTCCTTGGGAATTTAAATAAGGACTTGGTATTAAAAATTGAACAAAATAGAAATATACATAAATCATGTGCACAGCTAGAGTTGTGCTCTAATCTCAACATTCTTCTAACTTGATTTTTTCCATAATACCCTTGCATATTTGACCTGTAGCTGGATAAAATAGCTAATTTTGCTTTCCAGGCCTCTGTTACTTGATGAATTACCAAATTCTGTTGGCTTTTAAATAACAGTGTTCTATCAAACAGCACATTGTGACTGTAAGGAAACATTAAATTGCAGAAGTCATTACAGGTACAGATAAAATTTGACCCTATTACTAAATCAAGAGACCACCCGAAAGATTAATGCAACATGAATCATGCTGATATTGCATCTTTTGAGATACTGATCTAAAACTGAAGTGTATAATGCTGAAATATTTTCCATGTAAATATTTCCATGTAAATAAATATTTATTTCCAGTAAACTAAGGGGAAACAACATAAGAAAACTAAGGTCCCCGTAAAAGGTAACAAGTTTGCATCCTCTGCTTCTTTTAGTCCTTGCTGTAACCACACTGAGATAGAGCCAGGTTTAGAGAAATGGAAGAGAAACCATCCTCTGAAGTAGTGGGAGCTGAAGAGGTGGTGGCTGAAGCAGGCTGATGTGATCATCAACACTGAATTTGCAGAAGAGGCAACAGGCAGTAACATAGTAAGGGGAAAGGAATGAATGCAGATGAAAGCATGAGCAATCAAAAAGAATTAAATGTAAATAAAGACGCAGGACCAATTCTTCTGTTTAGTGCTGTAAATTGAGACAAATCAACAATATGTCAGGTTCCCTTGAACAAGATTGTATTAATTTTCAATCATCCAGAAAATATTTTGGGCCCAGCAAAACATGCTGTGTGGAATTCAGCTTCAGCTCTGCATGAAGTTCTTATGTTATGAATATAACATATTAGAAAGGCCAGGTATGACTTGTTTCTAGGGAAAATTTCACCCCAAGCCATTTTTTCAAGCACACACTTCCATGTAAAGGTCTATCTTCGACTTTCTCTCACTGTAACATATGCTGGAGAAGTATGGAGTGCAGCTTAGCAAATATGAAAAACGTAAGAGCTCACTAAGCTAAATTTATATATGCTTTTTCTTGGAATACGTCTAGAACACAGACAGTTGCCTTTCTGATCAACTACATTTGTAAGAATTCTGGAGAGTTCTTTGGCCTACCTACTCTAATTCTATTCCTGAAATCATTCAGCTGAAAACAAGCAAAGATTATTTCCTAGATTGCAGAATTTGGCAGGTAGCAACTACCTCATAGAAATTGCATTTTGCTGATGTATTATAGCAATACCTCACTAGGGCAAAACCATTCAAACATCATTCTGGAGACAACTATTCTGTATCGCCTTTTTGTTATTGCTGGTTAACATTCACAATTTTTCACAACAGAGATAGATTGAAAAATACAGAAAGCACATTTGTCTAGTCACAGAAGTGTCATTCCCTCAAGACCTTTTTGGTATTTTTTGATTTTTTTTCAATGCAACTGTGTTTTGTATGACAAAATATGTATTGTAATAATGAGACAAGTCGGCACTGAAGAAGATACACAACTGAAAGTGGTACCCAACAACAGAGTTATATTTGATGTGTGTGCATACAGAGGGCAAACAATTTCAGAAACAAGAGGAGCAGAATCTAACAGCAGTAGTTAAAGTTACTGTTAGAGCTAAAAGTTGTGTGGTTTTGTGGTTTTTTTTTTTTCCTTTTTTCTTTTTTTTTTTTTTGGCAGTGACTTCTCTCAATTTTTTTTGTTCATGCTCAGTAACTGCCACACAACAGGATCAGCTCCTAAGCAAGAAAAAAGAATTTTCTTTGAAAAGGTGATGGGCATAGTTGCAAAACATGGGGAATTTTATTTTTTTCATCTTCAGGATGCTCTCCTTGTCAAATAAAGGACCTTAAAAAAAATCAAAAAATCCTAACTTACTCAAGTCATTTAGCCTTATTAATCACCTCATTTTAACCCATGCAAGCTGTACTAGTAATGTTTTACATGATCATCAGTAAAAGTCACAGGCATCCTTCCTTTTCAAAATTCATTATTTCAGTAGCCATTATCAAGACAGAAAAAGGGCAAGAATGGGTACAGCTGTGGCCAATAATTGTATTCACTACATACTGTAAGGCAGAAGAGGAATAATCATTTCTTTCCTAGAAACTAACCTTGTTGGTGCAGAGTAACATCAAAACTGTGACTTAGGTGCTGCCCCGGTAACATCTTTTTCAAGGGATTGTGCTCCTGCTGTGTTCCATTCTCAGAGCCTCTAGTAAGATACCATATCCAACCCCTAAAACTTCAGGAAAAAAAGCACACAATGGAGCAATAGATTAACTTGCCATTAGCAGCCAGTCTGCAAAAATTGCCTTCCTTATACGTGCTAAAAATCTGTACCATTTACGGGATCCTGGAGCCACTATCTAAAAAATATTACAGCCCCATGGGGAAAATACATTTTCCATATCATTATTCCTGAGGGCTTCCAAAATTTATCACTCGAGTCAGGAAAAAAAAAATACACTGTATAAGCCTCCTGCACAAATATCAACTGCTATAGATTGGACATACATATAGTAAGCGTACTCTGCTATTCTTTCAATAAAGATGCAGTGCTTTTCACCTTAATAAATCTTCTTGGGTGGCAGCAAGGTATAACAGATAGAGTTACTCTGCCAGACATGAAAATGGTGCGAGGACTGAAAATCTATGCATTCCTTAATTTATGATCTGCTGCCTAGCAGCTGTCCGGATGCTCCGAGAAAACTGTCTGTAGGTACTTTGTAACTTTAGAAAGATGCCTTGAACCTCATAAAAAGTTCAAGTGGCTGCCTCTCAGAGAAGCGTTTTCTTTTGGGTATTTACACCTTCTCATCCTTGGGATTTTCCTTCTCTTGCTTAACAGTCATTTAGCATGAGATTTACAGACAACCTCATACACTTTTTTTTCCTGGGCTTTCACAGAAATAGGAAAATAAGCCCTAATAAGCCCTGGGCATGTTATTTCAATTGGCTCTTTCCCCCCTTCCCTTCACCATGACTTTTCAAAGCTTGCGTGGGATCTTGTGAGATACGCAGAAACAACTGCAAAGCACCGTAATGATTCATTATGGAGAGCAGAAGAGTCCATTCTGCAGAGATGAAGAAAACAGCATGCTTTCACTTTCAACAAGTACTTCACACACATTGTCTAATAAGCGTTTCTTAAACCAACTACCCCAATTCTCCACCACTTTAAATGCAGGCTACCAAAAACACTGCTCCCAACACATCTACAGTTTAGTGCTTGCTAAGTTCAAAGGGAGTGAAGCAATGATTTTATTTATTTTTAACATTTACTGAGGCGCCTATAATAACTGCAGCTTCCCCCAAAAGATCAGCTGACCATAAGTCAGAAAATAAGAAAACAGTCTGTCTCCTATCTCTACATCATTAAGTTCCCAGGGATCACCTTTAAAGCTGCGTTATCTAGTACGCAGCAGAAGGCACTTGGAAAAATACCAGAAGGGTATTTCAAGAGGAGGTAGAAGTGTGAAGCGATGCCCAAAAGGTACTGAGTTTTTAATGACAAGGAACTGACCAAAGTCATGACCTTGTTCCATAGGAATCACGGGAACTCTTACAGACACGCTCTGCATAAACCAAGAAATTGTGCATTAGACTGCCTTTCAGTCCAGAGCAGATGCTAATGCAGATACCCCCAGATTAAGGTATTCTTCGGATTTGTTTCTCACAGGATGCACATACGTGCACACATTTATTCACACAATCCTTTCTGAGCTTGCAAGTGTTCTTACAGATTTAAGCCCTCATTCCTATGAGAATGTCTGAAAACAACTTAAACCTCAGGATGCTTTGCATTTTTGTAACAGATAAAAGGAGGAAAGGATGTAGTTCTCCACTCAGAGCACAAAATATCAGAGAAGAGAGGAACATTGTGTGATAGTGGTTTTTTTGTTTGTTTTTTTTTTCCCCTCTTAAGTGTGAGAAAGAACTTACGCCATTTTATTTTATTTTATTTTTTCCAAAACCCCTTTAGGATTTTGGAATTGATCCATCTTGATCTCATTTACAGTTCCCTGTAACACATGACTTTCTCAAGACTACGATATGACATTTGGATATGTCATATGACATATATGACATATAGACATGAGAATGACATTCTCATGTCTACGATATGACATTTGGATATTGCTACAGCTACAACGGGCACTGGGGCAAGGGTCCCTCTCCACGTTCTGTCCCACCATTCCACTCGAAAATTGTTAGATTTAATAGAAAAGTGAATAAGAAGCCATGACATTGTCTCTCTCTCTTCCTGTCCTAATCAGAGGATATCTTGCTGGTGCTGTTAGGACAAGAATAGCCATAACAGGGCCGTATGGGGCAGAGGGGAAACATGGAGCAGGCTTCCTTGCTCACACCAGCAAGTGGACATGGAACTCACCCGGGCACATACCCCACAGAACAGACCTTATCAGCTCATCCCACGTGCAAAGATGTAATGCACCCAAGTCCCCCATACTGTTTCCACAGGCAAATCTCTTCCCATGTATGCATTTGGCAGTAACCACAGTTGGGAAGTGGATATTATAATTTTCCACAGCATGCTTAACAGAGGTTTCCTATCACTTCATATGGATAAAAGGATGTGTAGAAGTAAATGGACGTATGAAGAAGGAAAACAAGGAGCAGATGATCAAAATTGTCTCAGCATATGTTCCTAGAATGCAGCAACCTTTTAGTCTCTGAAAACATATAAAAATGAGTCAGAATGCCTAGATTAGGGTTGGTTTTCTTTTCTTTTTTTTATTTAATAGAAGGAAAGAAAATGTTGTTACAACAAATATTTAGCTAACTGCTGCAACGTACTTAAGATACTCTGAATGCTCAGTTTTAAAGCACACAGAATGCCTGCAATCATTTGGGCACAAGCCTAATCAATTCCAAAACATGGTATACAGCTACAAATTCCTCTGCATATGCTTATGGGCTCTGTGAAAGAAGGCAGTACAGTTTCTCTTGTGCACAACATACTTCATACTCAGTGTTAATCAGACAAAGATTGGCATCAGTTGTGAGCCTTTGTTCCCAGCACTTTCAGCTCCATTAAAATAAAAAATGACGTGAGCATGTACAGTTCCTGACACTGATAATGTTTTACAGTTATCACACATCAAAATAGATGCCAGGCACAATTGTGTTTAAGAACTACTGAATTATTTTCTAGATAAGGTAGAGTGACTTCTGGTATAAATAACTCACTATTTACATATCTGTCTGACATTGTGATTTTGATTTAGCAACTTAAAATTCCATTACAGATAGACTTCTTCCCCCACAATGCATTACTCTGGTATTTTAGCAGAACAATAGATTTCACACTTCAAAAGAATCAGTAGTAAAAAGCTGAAACAGAAATGACTATTTAAAGAGTGTGGATCGGGTCTGCAACATCACTGTGCTGATAAAAACTGTCCCATATTTCGGTGACATTTCCTACTGAAAAACGGAGATACAGTGAAGAGAAGAACAAGCAGTTCTCACGACAGAGAACTGTAGAGCACAACAAATAAAAACTACATAGGGCTGGTAAAGAAATAAGGGGGGTAAGTGGAAGATACAGAAAGAGGCAGAAACCTAGTGAAGAAATTGGACAAGCAATAAGATCTACTACAGAACAATGGAGAAAGAAAAAGAGTGAGGCAGAGGATGAAGAGAGTCCAGAGAAAGGGAAATGAGAAAAGAGGAAACAAATGAGCAACTGGAAAATGACAGAAGGGGAAGGGGAGAAAAGGTACAGAACAAATAGGGTAAAAAAGCAGCAAGAAGGAATGAGAGGAGTGAGGAGGGGAAGCATGCTCACAGCATGAAGTGGAGAGGCACAAGAACTGACGTAGGTCCAGAAGGCAGGCTAGATAAACAGAGAAGGGCAGCCGATACTTAGTGAGAAGTCAAAGAAAATAAAGAGAAGAGGGGGAATGTGGAGAAGACTACTAAAAAGATAGTGGTAACCATAGTTTGAGTGGTCCTAAACTTGATTTCAGATTTTGCTTTAGACTTCTGCATCGTCACTATTGCTTCCCCTCAAAAAAAAATAAAAAATAAAAATCCTTTTTCCGGTCTAGCAGTTGCAGATGTAGCCTGACCAACGTGCTTGTATCTGAATGGAAATAAAGTGCTTTACCTGACAGCTAACAGGAGGGCTACTAGCAAATGCACACCAATTCCTTTCTTTCTAATAGTGTGACAAGATTTAGGTATTTCAACTCAAGCAAGAACAGGCTGTTCTCTACATTCAGAAGCAAAAAGAAGAGTCAAGACAGATTCTGCTCTGGTCATCAAGTCACGCTTAGATTAAATAGCCTGTTAATATCTACTGAGGTTATTCACCCAACATATTCAGCATTTAAATCCAACTCACATTTTATAACTTCCACATGACCAGAATTCACCACCAAAGCTGCATATTCAAAGCACCGTATGTGTTGAATTTGGAAGCTACTTGGGGAAAATTGCAAACAAAGTTTAGGAATAATACCCCTCCAGGAGAAGGACGACATCTTCATCTATTAAAATACAGAAGCATAAAAATTGTCTCTCCCCAGTAGAGGAATTATGAGATGTTAAAACAAGTGGTTACAATTAGACAGGTCAAACCATAAGTTTATTCATTTCTCAATATACCCTACATGTTGCCTTCACTTTTAATTAAAATTTTGTCCCTGCAATTGATTTAGCATGGTTTTGTTGATAGGATTTCTAATAACTCATCTCTTTTGATTTGTGTTCCAAGATGTGCCTGGTGTGGTTATATTACTTAATTGCTCTGTCATTATAGTTCACATTTTAGGATGCAAAACCATGAGGCTTTCAGCATGGTACGATTGATTTAATACATTGTAATAGTTTTTAAGTGGCCTCTTATTGTCCATTTACTATGAAGTTTAATGTGAAAATGAGTTAGGTGCTGGCATAAAAGCAGCACGCTCAGGGTGCCCTTCAGGATATTCTTGTCTTCCCCCACACCACTATTCCTTCTCTGCACCAATTCATAGGTACCCTATTTGCCAGCCTTACATATGTTTATTGTCCTCAGCTCCTCATTGGAGTGCTTGGGTTTGTTTAACCTTCATTGGTCATTCTTCAGGCTGTGTGTTTCTGACCAAAATGCTGAAGCGTTCAACTTCACATGCTTAACTACGAGGTATTTGGGCTGGGCAGGCATGTAGAAGAGCTTTACTGAAGAAGGGTTAATCTGTGCCCACACTTGGAATTAAGCACCTCATGGAATCAAATCTACTACATTGAAAAAGGATTTTTATGGAATTTGATGGCAATTTACTATGAGATATTAAATATGACAGGTAGGCCTTGTGTTACATATGCCAAAAATATTTCCTCCTGGTTCATGCTTAATATGGCAAAAGCATATTGCTGGTTTAACTTTAGGGCTGAGGGCTTAGTTTGATACAATAATACATTAAAATCACTAGACAGCCATTCCTCCCCTTTGATTCAGTTTTGATAGGTATCTGTACAAGGAGGGCTATTAAACCCCACAAATATGAGAGAATAATATTACCAAAAGAAACTCCACACTCAACAGGGAGGACAAGCCAGAAATAAATTTGCCAGTATAGATCTGATTTGTTTTCAAGTGTCAACATTTCTATAAAGGCCTCAGCTGAATGAACTCACAGCGGTATTTTTCACCCTCTGTTCCTGTTCCACTAAGTACCATTCTCAACGTCCATGGAATCACAGAATCACTAAGATTGGAAAAGACCTCTAAGATCATTTGGTCCAACCTCTAACCTAAGGTCATAAGGTATGACATGCCTAAAGACACGCTTCGGTTAATGAAGCATGCTGTCTCATTTGTAGTAGCTGGTGAATAGCTCTGTTCTCCTAACCATCCTCCTTGTACAGGATGAATCAATAAGCCAAATGAACTCTAGGAAATAAAAATTAGGGATATTCAGACATTTGGATTGCATCAGCAAACATGCATCTGGCTGAAATGTCACTCTAAAAGTCATCATCAGATTCATAGACCTACCGATTAGATGACTTTCTTCCTGAGCGACAACTATACATGCTTAGCTTCATCTCTCAGGAGACACTGTGCTGAGCTCTATTCTGACTTCAGGTTTTAAACAGGTCAAAATATGTCAAATGGCCATTTGTAGACAAGTATCAAGTCCTTCCTTTCTCTTATAACCTTTCCCAAGCTATACGTCAGTATAATACCAATTTTTATTTACAAGGTGTGTCCAGTATTCTTAACATGTATTGCAATGACAAATTACAATTAATTTGTCCAAGGCGCACACAGACTGCTCAGAAAAGTGACTTTTTCTACCATGTGAATTTTGGAGATAATTTGTTTTCCTACTCTTTCATTTTAAAAATAGGAATTCTGTCTCACATGTTAAACACTTTCATAAACACCCACTTCAGACTGAGGAAAAATTAGCCCAATTCATTCAGAAAGCTAGTTAAAAAGAAGTAATTACTCAAAATTCAACTCCTTGTCATGGTGTAGAGACCTGCAAAATTCCCAGCTGCATAAATCTGTGTATAAATCAATTCCAGAATAATTAAAAAGCTCTGCTATTTTAACCCAAGCCCCTCTGAGACAAGTTCGCGCCAAGAGCAATATCTGGGTTTGGGGTAAGCTTCTGGCAGCTTTTTATAAGGAAAATATAACAGATGCTTTACTGCTCTGTTGGTAGTTGTGGCTTCTGCGTGGTAGGGATTATCTCACAAGAAACAATGCATATGAAAACACACTATTATTGTATCATCTACATGACCTTAAGGCAATTTATGGACAGAACGCTACTTAATTTGCTGATTAAGTATCTCTCTCCTTTTCAGGCTCTGAATTACGCTGTTACAGTGAGATGTTGCCCCCATGTTCCTAAGGAAAAGCAGCAGCTTGCAAAGCCAGACTGCGGAGCCATTAGACTGTCTGGTGCCATACTGGCTTATTTGAGGAGAGCCTGAAGCACCCACCAAGCATTAACACCAGCACATCTTCCCCAGATGCATCATCCATTGAAGGCTTCTCAACCTTAGAGCACTAAAGTTTTCAATACAAAAAGATGAAAGCGCCATTATTGGTAAGACCCCTTAAATTGGACCACATGCTCGGAGAGCAGTTTACAGTGAGCACTTCCAGCACATCCATAGCTAGCTATCCCCCTTCCTTCAGGCAATCTAGCAGAGGATAATGGCGAGCACTGCTTGCAATTTTCAAGAGTACCACGAGATGTACGAGATGTTCTGTGATATTACACTGTCCCGTATCTATCAGAGAGTGGCAAGATTTGTTCCATCTTAGTGGTCATAGTCAGGCTGGAGCAGGGCTGGCACAGAGCGCACAAGATGACAGGATGGGAAGATGCAGAGGCAGAGTACAGGCCACATGTCTGTCATGGCCCAGCTCATATCTGCACCCTGGAACTACAAAAGGCTGTTGATTTATTTATTTATGTTACAGGGCTGTGTCTCACTTAGACAATGAGGAACACTACAAGGTGTGAATGAATAAATGTCATGATTTTTTTTTCCTATAATACAGTTCAACTTTAATCTAGTGTTATCAATTTCTCTATTCAGCTAGATCTGCAAGTCTAAAGGTTAAACTCCACAACTGCAATCTAACAGATTATTCAGAAAGCCAGCAATGACTGATTAAACCGTTTGGTGTCCACGTTGTCAAAAAGCAGATTCACAGTGAAAAGATTTTTACATCCCTTCTGGAACTGTGCAAACCAGACTGACCAAGATTCCTTATCAGAATATCAAAAGACCTTCTGCCTTAGGCCTTAAGATGGAGAAAAGATGATCAGAGATGGACTTAGGCACTAGTCCAAACCAGGGACTCAGTCTTGAGGAGAATGAGCACCAACAGGAAAAAATCCAGGTACCACTATTGATCAAATGAATATATTTAAGTTGTCAAAGAATTGCTGATCTTGAGACAGTGCATACTTTTTTGTTTTTTAAACATTCTTTCATAGTTTAATTTTTACACAATCCTGTGTGGAGCCAGGAGACGGACTCAACAACCCTTGTGGATCCCTTCCAACCAGGGATATTGTATGACTCTATGCTTCTTACACTCCTAGAAATTAAGTGTTCAATAACTGATCCATTGGCTTGGAAACACTATCCAGAGTCCCTGCCATTTCACAGCAATTATCAGCTCCTGAATAAAGCCTGTGGTGGCAGATAAAACAAGTTTTATCTGCTGAAATTATCCCAAGTTCACTGTGGCCCACAGATTGATCAGCCCAAGCGACCAGCACAGAGAATCATCCACATCTGTTTTCAAACACTAGATTTGGAAAGGATGCTACCAAACAGAAAAAGGGCAAAGACCCACACTCATGCAGGCTTCCAACCCAGCTGGAAGATTTTTACCCCTGCACACTGTTTGTGGATGATACAAGCAACTGAAGTTACCAAACGGACATTTGGCCCAGTTACCTTCTGTTCTGCCTCTCAATTGATGCACACACACTAAACTTAATCCTTGGTATGTGAAAAACTCTGATGATCTATCAGTGGGACGGATTGCAGTAGCAGGCATTGAGTAATCGTTAATTAACCTTCTGCAGGCAAATTACACTTGTAAAGGGATTGGTTGCTGCATTTCATGTCTGCATGTGGTGGATTCACACAAAAAATGTCAAAATACTGGAAGGTATAAGAAATTTACACCTCTCTTCTGCAACCCAGAAAAAGTTCCAATTATACTGAAAAAAAAAATAATTAAACATCAGGCAGCTTATTCTCTAGGAGATTTTTCTGTTATTTTTTCAACAGTTAAGATTTATTTTTACCTGAGATATTAAACCTCTCTCTCAGCGAAAGTTCCCGCACTGATATTCCTTGCAGAGCATTAGGCACTTTCATCCCTTTTGAAAATATTTCCCCAGCAGCTCCTAAGCCTTCAAATAAGCTCCAGTTCTTAAGGTGCTTTTGGAGATGGCAGACTGGTATAAGTACATAACACAGGCTGGGAGACGATGCGCCATCCGCAGCACGATTACCGAGGCACCCAGGGCTGTCTGTTTAATTCAGCGGTGGTCTCCCTGCATCGCACGGAAGGACCGTGCTGCTCTGCTCGGGCACTGTGTGCTCAGAAGGAGACAGTCATTTCCTTATTAGAGTAGCAGCAACACAATCTCCTGCACGCTGCAAGCTGTGAGCGCTATTATGCTGGCATGACCGCGTGGAGCTTAATTCTTCCCAGCTCCGCAGGTTACGTATCATCGTGTTGCTCTGTTCATGCTTTTTGAAAAGAACAGCTTTGTTCAGAAAAGCTCTGTGGGAATTGAGGAATGAAAGATGCCATATAAATGTAAGATAGTACTAATGTTTTTTTTAAAGCACATGCCAGGCTTACTCTTGATCCCATTGAAGTCAACGGGCTTTTGCCATCCTTTGATGCGACTAGAATGGGGCTCACAGTGAGCAGGGAAGAAAATCATTTTAAATGTTTAACAGCTATTTTAAATTTAAATTCTGGTATCTCATGGCAAAGAACCATTCTAACTATAAGGAAGCCTATGTACATCACACCCTGAAACACTGAACTCTCAGAGATCTCTCTGCCTTTATCATAGAACATCTCAGGTTGGAAGGGACCTTAAAGCCCACCCAGTTCCAACCCCCTGCCATGGGCAGGGACACCTCCCACCAGACCAGGTTTCCCAAAGCCCCATCCAGCCTGGCCTTGAACACCTCCAGGGATGGGGCATCCACAGCTTCTGGGCAGCCCGTGCCAGTGCCTCACCACCCTCTGAGAGAGTAATTTCTTCCTAACATCCAACGTAGATCTCCCCTCTTTCAGTTTAAAACCATTCCCCCTTGTCCTATCATTACCTACATGAGTAAAGAGTCCCTCTCCACCCTTCTGATAAGAAGCCTTTAAGTATTGAAGCCTGTCTTGCAGAAAGACAAGGTAAATAAGGAAGAGTGTTCACATGGATAACACGGGCATCAGGGCCAGGAAGTTGAGCCTCAAAGCATGCACTAGATTTCTGAATAACCATCTTGGTCTAAACCAAAGGCACCCAGACACCTTATTCTAAGATAGCTAACTCAGGGTCACAGATATTGCCACCTCAAGACATTATGGATCTGGGTCTTCAATCCAATTCTACTACTAAGGAAAAATTATTCATTAACCGAGTACCATTGACTGTCCACTTCTGCAACAAAGCAGTGATCCAATGCACATTTGCTTTTCATAGAGACGGTTATGAATTGTAATCAGACCAAGACTCCCTACACAGCAAATAAGGGAAGCAGCCCCGGGGAAGAGGTGCGTGACTATAATTAAAGAGGAGGAGGAAAATATTAAACATTTATACTGAATGTTGGCATTTCACAGCTTTCTCGTGTTTGACTTCACAGTATTGATGTGGTTTTAAATGAAGTTTGTCTACAATAATTTATGTTACAAAACACTACGCTGAAACTTTTGTCAGGCACCATAGTGGCAGCTATGTGGTTCATTACTATATTTGCAGAGATCTTTTCTATTTGACCAGACAGAACTACAAACTGTAGTAAAGTTAAATGTTATTAAAGTAGCACAACAGTCACTGTAAACCAGTCATTAAAAGGAAATAAAAAATTTCTTTTCCATATAACACAAATACTCCGGGAGCAGAGGAATGGTGAGTCTGGAAATTCAGCTTACATTCAGGTACTGGTCATGAATAGTGTGCAACAATGAGCATTTCTGATGTTTCTAACCCAGACTTCAGCCTTTCTGGAAATTAATTCCTTCTGCTGATTTCTTACTCTGTCTCACTATTTCACTCCCGTTTCCATCTCTGAGCCATAGTATTCAACCCCTCCTGTCCTGCCATCTAACCTAAGGACCCGTTCAGTAGAACCAGCTCTTCCCTTCCTAGCCCTGCCTGGTGACAGGTTTTGTTTTACACTAACGCATTCAAGTACTGTGTCTATTTGAGCCTTCCTTTCCCCCGTTTTTGTCTTTTCCTCATTTGGCAGTACAACAAGAGGGCCTTTCCTCCAGTAAGCCTTACGGCGAGAACTACAAGCAGGGAAGACCCCTGCCTGTTCCCAGCCCTGGTGCCAAGTTTCCTCACACACCCTGCTCAGCACCTGCATTCACAAACAAGAGCTTGTACACTAGAAATGAAGATTCGGGCAACTTTAAACACGTCTCTAGAGAATATGTTAAAAAGGGCTATTTTTAGACCAAGCATCATTTTTGAAAAACCGAACATTAGAAGAGAGGAAGTAAATTGCAAAATAATCTGTTAAATGTCAGGCTTATGAAGTATAGCAGAACAGTAGTTTTACAAATTCAGGCAATGAAGCGACCTTTCACCACAAACATGGACAGAGAGATGGAAATTAGACAAGTTAAAATGCAAATTAGTTCTCGAAGCCATTCTTTACTTAAGTCTTAGAAAGAAAGGAACCGTAACTAAATAGAAATGAAGAGACTCCCTAAATGGCTTATGTCTGATTTCTAGTTCCATCCAGCTTCTGTTTTTCAGATACACATTTCACTACTTTCTAATAGAAATATTTCCTTTTGCTAACAGGAAGGCTTTATCTAGTAACACTATAAATTAAAAGAAACAGTCTAGAATTCCTCTGAAATTAGATCCTATATATACTTAATTAAACGATCTACCTGTTCTCATGACTAGAATTATCTTTTTTCATCATTATTTCTACAGAATACACATACTTATTTGTACTGTAGCTCAAATTTAGAAAACATCTTTTACAGCCTACATCTGAAGATCAGAAGAAAACCTGGAGAATGCAAATAAATAAATAAATAAAACACAACGTACTGTTAAATATCAAGAGTTTGCTCATTTCTTACCTGAGGAACTCACTCAGAAAGCAAAATAGTCTTCTCTCACTCAAGGTACTGTGTATTGTCTTTAACTGTTGAGGAAAGGGAAGAAATAAATCCAACTGTGACTTTATAATTTTTCCTCCTTTTAGTTAATTACATGACAGGTGTATTTAATGAGTCCAAATTTCACCATTTAGCCATTTATATAACATTTAGAAAGTAAATAGGGTTGCAGATCCAGCTCAAAGCTGGCTATATCAAGTTTTCAGCAAAATGGTTATGCTATCACAGCCTCTATAGTGCTGTGAGAAAGGACAGGATCACCTGTCATAACCATAACTGTATGGTTATGACCAGATAAAGTGGTTGAATGCACTAATCAGAAAAAAAAAAAAAAAAAAAAAAAAGTGGAAAATAAAAGTGGGGGAGGAAGGGGAAAGAGTTCACATGTAGTCCCCACTTGCTCTTGAAGCACTGTGGCCAAACACCCTTGTTAGGAGCAGCTGAAAAGATTTAGCTTGCTTTCACTTAGGAAAACACGAGAAATTCAGCTGTGGTGTATGAGTGAGGGTGTTGAATGTTTTTTTATGAAGAAATGACCAAGATCAGCACTTTTCCCTCAGGTCAAGTCCAGAGGAGCTGAAGTTTATAGAAAAATGTTTTAAAATGCTTAAAACAGGACTTTGCAGGTCATGGTCTGAGCCTGAAAAAATGTGAAAATCCAAAAACAGAAAAAAAAAGGAAATGCAAGTTCTAGAAGGTGAATTCTTATAGGTTGAGCATTTACAGCTAAGATACCCTAATGATAAACCCTTCAAAATTAAATTCCATTTCTTGATAGATAGATTGATTCAGTAGAGCATAGGGAAAAAAGGTGAGTTTTTAGTGAAATAAGCACAGGTGGATAGAGACATTTATGAGTATTTTAATGAGCTTCCCAATCCTTGAAAAAAATAAACAAAATTAAAAATAAAGAAAGAAAGAAAGAACCTTCTGTAAGAAGGGATACAGCCCTATCAATCAAACTTGATTCTTTTTTTCTATTTTTCTCTTTCCTTCTGGATCCTCGAATAACTTCATATTCATGTGGATGTATCAGGCATTATTTCCTCACTGTTCCAAACAAATCTGAGTAAAACAAAGAGCCTGTCAAATGCAGCTACAACATGGAATTTTTCTTCTGACTTCATCTGCCTTCCCAATAAACAGGCAGAAATAGTCATTTGTCACAGAAGAATAGGAGAATCCATCTTCATAGCACAAGAATGGAACAAATCTGACCACGGATTCTCTTGAGAAATCAGAAAGTTGCTTAACTTTCATGGGCTTATTTCCTTCTTGGTATTGGCTGGGCTGACAGCTGAGATATGGTAAAACTGTCCTGTCCGTTTTTGTGTTTGCATTCTTTCATCTTCTCTTCCATGTTACAGCCAACCTTTGTATTAACTTGAACCCATTCAACAAAATACATCTGTTTCCTTAGGACTTTCTGCATCCTTTTGCAATATAAACAACAGAATGGAAAAAAACCTGTGATGTTTTGTTCTTGCACAAAGACTTCCCTTTCAAGACTTTTATTTTTTTTTAATGACTTTACTGTAGGCTGAAGAATTATGCATGCAATTTCAGGACTTGTCTTAGAATTCCAACCCAATGAAAATAAGGCCTCATGTCTGCATTTTGATCACATGGTGGATGATCATCAAATCTTCAAAGGCAGCCAGAATGGAGGAATGTATACAACATAGTATGTGATGTCATATTTTTGTGACTTCTTTGATTTGGAAGATCATTTAAATGAATAATATTGAATTAGTTATTCAGTATTACCAGTGAAAATCAGTAAAATGGCAGACTTGAAATTAAGTCCTGTAATTCATATGCACCAGAGAGGAGAGCTGGTAAAAAACTTAAGGTTTTTGTTCCATCAAGTTATTGCACTCTGTTTTCCAAACCAGAGTGAACTATCCAGTTATTCAAAATGAGTTTCTGAACAACAAATGCCAGGAATGTTGAAACTGGCTTTTGTTTAATATTGAAAATGTTCGATTTTATTTAAAAGAAATCAAAAAATTCTACTGAAGTGAAAATATTCTATCAAAAATCCATGTTTTAAATTTAAAATCTAGAAAGTTGCAGTAATTTCTTGGAGTTTGTTTTCTTGAAATATGCTGACTTATTTAAAGCAACATTTTACACTGGAAATTTAGTACACTGAGATATTTTTTCACACAATTTTGTACGATTGGAATGAGCTTACATTGAATAAGAACTGTATCTAGGAGAAAACCCTTCCAATAAAATGTTAAAACGTATATTTTGTATTAAATACATTTCCTGTGTACTGAAAAATGGCCTGCTGCTGCTTTCAATTAGTGCCAACTGAAAATGATTGTTTCAAATGCTGTAACTTAGTTTGACTTTCTGTAGTTCTACTATTAATTTTCTCTCAACAAGAAATAATGAGTTCAGAATAACCCTCAGTAAAAAACTGTTCTGCAGTGAAGTAAGTTTAACAGAAATACAGCTGTATCTTCTGTTTAGAACAGCATTCTTTGGCTGATAAAGGAAACCCTTAACATTTTATATATTAAAAATAATAGCATTAAAATGATGAACTATTAGACTGCATTGAAGTCTATAAATTCTGTCACTTTAAGAAAACCTTCTGCCACCTTAACAAAAAAAAATTAAAAAAAAATAAAAATAAAAATCTGCCAGAGATATCACTAAATATCTTGTTAGCTCTAACAGTTCATCACTTTTCTTACTTCTGTAAAACCCGTGCTTTTCTCTTGCTTGGTAGTTCTGGTAAATTCTTCTGCTCAAGTATTAAAAAAAAAAAAAAAATCATATAAGGTGACACAACACTACTGTATAAATGGAGCCGACCCACAAGGTGTCCACAGGGTACCCAAAAGGATCATCGAGTCCAGCTCCTGGCTCCACACAGGACCACCCAAAACTCAGCCCCTGTGTCTGAGAGCAGTTCTACTTACGATGATGCCACAGCAGCAAAGCTGTCCCAAAACTTTCTCCGTTCCTTACAGAGAAACGTGGGATCCCTCTCCCTGCTGTACCACTCTCCGAGGGTTTTGCGGCCATGGGAGCAAGGAACCCAGTATGCATGGGTAGCCTCGAGCTAGGTCATGAGAAAATGGAGGGAAACTGACAGGATTCACCCCTCAAGGTGTACCCAAGCATAACATGCCTGTGGTCAATATGTGCTGCCACTGGATGTCACCGATGTGCCACTTACACAGCATACATAACGGCAGGTAAAAGTGATCTCCCACATACACTGAGACACCATTAATAAAATTTAGCCTAAAGAGACACAGAAGAGTTGAAGCACCAGCTACCTAGTTTAACAGCAACAGGTTTGTACCTGTTACAGAATAATTTACAGGTTCATTCTACAGCTAGGGGAGAAATCTCATTTTATTCTGCTCTGTTATCATGTAGCCTATCATGGTATGAGATACCAAGCTCTCCAAGCACTGAATTCCCATTTCCAAAAGCTGCCCGTTGCTAAAAGGTTGCTGCTTTTGTGAACACTGCTATTTGATGTTATGTCAGGGATCATCCAAAAATAGCTATAGTATTACTTGTGGAGTAAAAATTGGGCTGTCAGAGCCAAAATAAATATTTTAAATAAACAATTCCCCTCCATAAATGTGTCAGAAGGAGTTTTAAGTGGCCCTATGTTATGGTCTCTCATCAGTTTTTGATTTTTCTTGGTGTTTTAAATCTTCAATGGAAAAAAAAAAAAAAAAAATATTTTTGGGCAAAAATTCTCACTTTGGGCATAAGTTTTCACATCTTCATTATCTTACAAACAAGAAATGCCAAGCTGAGAGGACAAAGAAGTATGGAGTTGTTTCTTCATCTCAAACTCCTTCTCTCCTGTTTTATTCAATTTCTTCTTCCCTTTGGTTTTTCCCATGGAGTTTTTTACATTTTTAAACTGATATTTTTTGAATTCACCACTTAAGACAGAAAGTAGTACTAATACCTATGTTATAGCACACTAATGACTTTCTGTCTGTGTCCTCACTTAACAGCTTTTGCAGAAGACCAGGTGTGCCTTCCTTGCTCCCTGCTGTGCTCCAAGCCTATGTGAGCTGGTGTTCCAGTCAAAGCACTGCTGAACCGAGTCAAAACAGCACAAAGTCCTGAAAACCATCACTAATCCTAACCAAATATCCTCACTTCTCAGGGCTAGGCACTGTGTTAACCATGGTGTCTGCTTGCATTGGGTCATGTTTGTACACAGATGAAATATACTCAAACTATTTTATTACTATACACACGCACACACATATACACCTATCCTCACATATCTTAAACTTGATATCCTACACATCTGTTTTGTCTAGCACTTCAGTCTTGACAAGAGTGCAAGCTGTGTTTCTTTCTGTAGCCCACAAAACCTAGTGGTGGTGTCTATATGAATCAATAGCAACAGATTCCCTGTTCCTTCATTCTGACTTCAGATTATTTAAACCAGAACACCACTACAAACTTAGGTGTTACTGTCAAGGACAGAAGTGAATTTCCTCACAAGCAAATGCCCATCACATCCAAGCAGTGACCTTGCAAAAGATAATTTCATTTTGAAATGACTGCCTGAGATCTGAAACAGCAGCCATGACTGTGAGAGCAAATCAGATATAATTCGTTGCAGAATCTTCTAGTACTGCTGTTCACTTGTATGATAACATATTGTTGTTGGGCTGGTAGCTACACTGGTAACTGTTGATATTCTCAGCCAGTGGTTTTATCTGCTTCCATGGTAACGGTAAGCATCCATGTGCATGAGAGTTAGAAATATACCCAAAGTTGATATGTTACACGCCAGAATCATTATCTCAACTCTTTAGAGGCAGATGGGAGAAGTAAATAAAAGAAAATTAGCATTGCAAGACAGTCTTTCAAATGTTTTTCCTTCTGAAAGATTTTGTGTGTTTGTGTGCGTGTGTGTTTTAACAGAAATAGCAAAGCAACGTCTCTTAGGAAGATGATCATACATACCCCAGGTATGGAAGAGAATATAATAGTGAAAGTTTCTGTCTTACACAAACTCTTCCATTTTCCCTTTCTTAAATGGTTGGAAGGAATTAGGACTGTGTTCTATATTTGTCTCTCTGGAGCTTTTTGTCAGCTAACTGAAAAGCATTTTTTCCTCCATGATTTGCCTGTTGAAGAGCTGTTCAACTCCCTTTCGATTGAGTAAAGAGTTATATTTGTCAGTCCTTCCTTGTACACCTAAGACAGCAGCTAAGAGATCATCTCAGATAAGAGATTTAATACTTTCGTCATTCATTTGAACATCACCTGCCCAGTTATTTTCCTTTCCAAGTAACCGCAGTACAGGGAATAATTCAAGTTAAAGTTTTCTAAATGCCCTGTCCAAATCTTGCATCAGGATCTCCAGAATAAACCCGGATATAAAATAATTGAACTTATTTCTGTGTTGTGCTCTATGTGTTAGAAAATTAACCAAAAAAATCACACACAACTTGCTTTCAGTACGCAGAGAAGAAAAGATCGGGTGGATCCTGGGATACTGCTGGAAGCAAAAAGGCCCTAACTGCAATTACATGGAAAAGACTCACCAACTGGTCTCAGAGAAAAAGAGATTTTTCTAGACTCCAAACTGAGCTGTGTATGGGCTGTGCAGCTCACAGAGACGCTGAAAACCTGCTAGACTGTACAACAAGACTGAGGCAAGTACCAAACCACAAGGACTTGGTAGGCAGGGGGAGAGTTATTCTCAACCATTTGTATTAAATGCATTAATCAATAGATCTTCATTCTGTTTTCTATTGCTTGCTTTTAAAACAATGCTCGAGAAACTGGAAGCATTTGAGCATGCTTGCTCACAAAGCGAGTGTTCTGTCTGGCTTTTGCCACCAGTTGTGATTTTGGGAGAAGCGAAAGAAAGAAATGATATGCTGTTATTTTCTTTTAACAATTTAGCCCTGTTCTATAATGTGTGTCTGGTAAATCCTGTAACACATTCATGCTGTACATGAACAGCAGCCATTCTCTTTACCGTGATGAAAATTGCCCTCTTCACTGCATTTGGAAATTACAGTGAAAATACAACTGCACATGGTGGTGTGGGGAATTTTGTGTTCAGCTTCCCAGCCAGAAAGTTCAGAGACTCAGCCACAACCATTAAAATCCCCCCTTTTGCCAGTTGTAATTACTCAGGTCAGTGGAGTTATAGTAACATATGGACCTTATATACTAGGCTTTTTATGTGTTCACAGAACTCGATAGAGTTTTCAGGGAAAAAAAAAAAAAAAAATGTGGCTTACGTCATCCAGCCACATGCATATTTTTAAGGATTACAATCTACAGCTTTCAGGGCAAACCCAATTTACCCCTCACTTAGGGTAAATATGCATAATGGAATTCCCAAAGCAAATCAAACAGAAGATCTGGTTCACATTCTAGATAATTTACCCTTTTGCACGACAAGTACTTTCTTAAACTTGATCAAGCCACCTCATTTAAAATTTTAAATAATTCATAATCTGAACAAAAATACATTTTCCAAGGGAGACCTTTTCACAATGTGATATTTTCGTTTTATTTTAGTCAGAGAAAAATACCCCTTGATTTTGAGTTAGCTTACAAAAAGCTGAATTGATCTCAGCTTGCAAAAAGCATCTCCCACTTGATCTCTCCAGAAGTCATTCTTTTGGAAAATAATTTTGTGCACTGTAGTGCTGTCATTTGAGAACACAAACAAGAAGTAAGTTTGCAAGGGATATATCAGCTGGATCTGAAGTTGATAAAAGGAACTTTTTATCCACTGTGGCAGTGGCTAGGGAATGACTTACCATCCCTGCTTTCAGAAAAGGAGAAACCTGAAAGAAAAATGTTTTATGTTTCACTCTAATAACAATAGTTAGACCTTTCCGTCTTTACACTGCTATTAATCTTTGTATTATATTTCTGTGATCTTCCTTTCTTTTGTCATGGCCCTTCAGCTGAACATCTGTATTATATTTGTCATGTCATCTCCCACATATTCAAAACCCCTCCACACAGGCAAAGATATAAAATATTTCTATTAGTAACCTGACCATTTACCCCCCCCCCCCCCTTTTCTTTTGTGTGTGTGTGTAGGATAACATACTATGGTTTCATTCTTCTAACAAATGGCAAAGTTCCTGAAAAAATATTGATACTTTTCGATAACACAATATAGACCTTTGTTCTGTTAAATACTATCACGCTATGTGGATCTAAGGAGTTAACTCACATGATAAGCAGATAATCATAGCTTAGGAAATTTAGAAGTTATCAGCTCAACCTATTCATTACCACTGCTCAAGTGTGCATTTCTCCAGTGGAGCTGAGTCAATGGAATAGATTGTGTGAGCACTCCTCATCTATTTCACTGCTAAATCAATATAAAAGACTTTCACTCAATAAGGAAGGCTAGGCAGGCCACAAAGAAATGCTAAACAGAGGTGAGTAAATATATGTATAATTCTTAGTTTAAAGCTTTTTTTTTTTTTTTTTTCTCCTTTGTTCTGGATTGTATTGGAACTGGCCATTTTAAGTGCCGACGATAAACACTGAAATAGCAGCAGAAGCAGACTCAGGTCTCGTGTACATATTTCAAAGCACTTGAGCTCCCTACACTTTGAAAGAACAGCTGTCAGTGCCCGATTAATTTACAAAGAAAAACTTAAGTGTAAACGACATGCTAAGTCTATGTTCTGGGAGGAATCCAGAAGATGTAGCCAACAGAGAACCATTGCAAACTCCAGCAAAGATCCCTGCTCTGGATCTTATGGACCAATGCAGCAGGCCTCTTCTGTTTGGTTCAGATCAAAGTTCAGAGAGCTGAGGCAAACAGCTCTCCCCTTGCACAAAATGGGCTGTGACACAGACCAGCCCGAGATAACAAGCTTATCTTGAGGCTGAAGAGACAGATTCCCCAGAATTCATTCCTTCTGGTTCTGAATTCTTTAATCATAAGCTTCCTGGGGCAAGAGGAGAAAGCTTTGTCCCAGTCTTGCTTCTAAGCAGGAGATAAACTTATTTAGGAAGGCTGAAAGCCACTCCATGGATGAGGACTCCAGCCACTACTTGGCTCTTCTTCCTCTTCCAGAGGCCCAGCACTGAGGAAAGGTGGAATTGTCACTGCATTCAGTGTGGTCCATTCTACAAATGAAGCAAGTTTAATGGATATAGCACCCGGGTGAAGCTAGGTAGCTCCCTGTCCTTGGTCAAAAGAGGTGAAATACAGTTAAAAGCCACCCTACGCACTCCTGAACATAGACACTTAGGAAATGTTTGGGTTCAAAACATGTAAGTCCTCAGTGTAATAGTTATACAAGTTTTAAGGTCCAACACCCAGGGAAAAGAAAAAGGAACGGGGATTTAACAGTTGCATAGCTATCTATTCCATGGCCCTGCTCTAGATATTTGCAAAAAGTTTGCCACTGGGGATAATTCATAAAATTATGTCAAAGGATCTTGATGTTGTAATTCAACCTCAAACTACCACCTAAAAAGATCAGATTTTACACCCAAAGACTCCTAACTTAGGAAAACTGGTAGGGAGATGGTCTGTGTCTTCTATGAAAAGAAATAGAAAATATAAAATCGTACCCAAGAAGTTTAGCTAAATTTACTATTTACTTGTTTTCAGCACCTCCTTGAGGATGTCAAAACATTTTTTCTCCAAAGGTTTTTATCTCTAAATGAAGACATCTGTAATTATTGTTCTTTTAAATTCAACTAATTCTAGTCTTTAGCCTTTCTGTACTAAACCTGTTAATTTTGGAAATACAAAAGTAAATTCGTTGTTACACCTGAACAGGGGCTAACCACATCAGTTCCCATAAATAGTAACAGAAATTGTACCACTAAATCTCCTGGGCTTGGAATGAATATTTAACAATAAAGTCAACGCTCTCAGTTTGCTTATAAGGTGTGACAGTGTGAAAAGAAAAATGAAGTTGCTTTGTAATTAATGTTTTAAAACTAAATTCTCAATTATATAGAGAGAGTAAGAATTCCATAACTTACTGAAATTTATGTTGTCAGTTATACCCATATTAACATCCTAACATTTTCCTCACATGGAGATGAAATGCATCATAATGTCTCCTCGGGAACTGCAGCGATGGATCAGCATCAGGCTGCATCAGCATGCTCTGTTATTGATGACTTTTGCACCAGCACTGCACTCCATTCAGAAGTGTCAGGGTAGTTTTTAAAAGTATGCCTCAGTAAGCAAATCATTTCCTCAGATACCTTAAGTAAGAGATAAGAAAACAGAAAAAAATACAAATTTTTGGAGTAAAACTTTTTTCTTTCTTTCTTTGTGTTCAGTTTCACGCTGGCATTACAGTAAAATATTCAAACATAAAAAGCACCATTTTTAGATAACGTATATAAAAGGTAACTGAACTCAGGAGAAGAGGGCACTGAGGGTAGGCCTCATCGCTCTCCACAGCTACCTGAAAGGAGGCTGCAGTGAGGAGGGCACTGGTCTACTTTCTGAGGTGATAAGGGAAATGGCCTCAAGTTGCTCCCAGGGAGGATTAGATTGGACACGAAAAAGAATTTATTCACGGAGAGGGTGGCCAAGTGTTTGAACAGGCTGCCCAGGGAAGTGGTGGAGTCACCACTTGTGGCACTAAGGGACATGGTTTAGTGATGGGACCTGTAGGTCAGGGTGGTGGTTGGACCTGGGGATCCTGACGGTCTTTCCCAACCTAGATGATTCTGTGATTTTATTATATTTCCCAGCACATGCTGCTTGGCACACTATACTTTTAGATTTCTCATATAAAATTGCATAGTAATTTTGACTGACATCATTAAAACTTGTATTATACACCTAACTAGACACTCGTATTGACAGACCAGCTGAAGCTGATCCCAGATGGTATGTAACACCAAGCTACCCACACAGAGAAGCTCTCCGCAGTGACCTGAGCTACATCTGAACAGTTTCACAGGCCATTACCAACCCCTGATTGATCGAGTCCTCACACAGATATTTCAATAAAGAAATATATAAAATTTTAAGTTGTATTGTGCAGTCCTGTAAACCACTGACTTACTACATATTTCCATTCAAAACAGTTCCAATGCTTCTAAGTAACATTTTAGAATAAGGTCTGTTCTTGTAAAAAGCTAGAAATACTAAGTTTCAGACTGATATTGAGATGGCCATTGCAGACAGTCTCCTCCTAGGTGCAGTTACTGAACCAACTTACAAAGTTGTAATGTCCTGAAGCTATATCTCTTTTTCTGTTAAGGGACACCTCCTGCTGGCGACCACCACCTAAGTCATACTGTTACCAAAAATAGCACGGTCCAACTTGAAATATGTAAATATTTTCAAGGCTGCCTCTGATGGGGATTTTTCCAAAGTAAATAAATAAATAAAATTTTAAAAAGTGCCAATTTGAGTGATTTAGTTTTAGTTAGGAACTGCATTAACTACACTGGTACTATTAAAGAGAAATGTACCTGCATTGAAAGGTTTCCTGCCGAGTGGAAATGGTAGACAACATAAGAGCCTCATGAAGTTTGGCAGATACCCGACTCCACACAGAAACAAATAGTGACATGTCCTGATTCAACCGCTCTTGACATAAGAGATTTCCATCAGTAATGATGGCAGAATTTGGCCTTGGAACGGACAGAGTGCATGGGGGTTGCACATACTTATCCCAACTTTTGTCACTTGGGGCAACAACCACTGGCTTACATAAAATACAGTCTGAAGATTCATGTGTGACTGAACATGGGTGCAGTCTCTAAGTCCAAAGTTATTTTTCTATTTTTTCCTGCTCCAAAGTGGCTAATTTTCACTGGCAAATCACAACTTTTGGTATGAACACTCCAAGAATATATATATATTTTTAAATGCAGGAAAACTTTCAAGCATCTCACAACTTGATATCATCTTTTCTTCTTCTTCACTAGAAAACTAGATAATGAATTGAATTTCAAGAGAAGCAAAGGGGCTATTACAGCAATATTTTACTTTTTTCTTTCCATAAATGATACTGAAATGAAACTGAATGATAATGAAACTGAATGATTTCTTAGGTGGCGTTGATGAGAGTTTGTTCTCCAACATATTCTTCCATGCAGTCCTGTTTTTCTCCTTCTTTCAAGAGTCAGAAAACTTAACTCTGTCTTTATGTTGAATATGCATTATGTACTCACTTCAGTGCATTCATAGCAGATCAAAAAGGAAAATAGCAGCAGCAGCAGTCTTTTTTTTAAAAAAAAAAGTAATAATAATTTGCTAGATAATGCCAGAAACTTTCTCATTATCTTTCCTTCTCTAAAAAATGCAGAATAATATATTTTCTTTATGTCTTCCACCCTTTTTTGTTATTTCTTTTAAAGTTCTTTTAAGTTCTTTTAGCTTGTCATATCTGGGCAAAATCTGATGTTGCAGAACACTGTTGAAGCACTAAAACTTCCCAATAACACTATTTCTTTCTCCTTACTTCAGACCTTCCCTGTCCTGTGTTTCCAGCAGCACTCTAGCCGAATTCTGTCTGCTTCCTCCTCTCCTTCTTTTCTACACCTTTTCTTACCTACAACACTCTTCACCTTTCAGGACTGTTGTTAATTCTCCAAGGTAGTGAGCAGGTTAGGTCAGGGATGATGCCTCTGACCTAACCTCCTTACTGCCAATGACGCTCTGCCAAGTGATAAAGAATTCACAATGCTGCACTTCTCATCATTTTTTTCCCCCACTGCTTTAAGATTATCAGCCAACTCCATATAAAATTTCACAATGATAATTCATAAATCTCAAATTAATTCAGTTGAGGCCAAGTACATTTTTTCCAGCACACAGAAAAGCAAAATGAGCACCTGAGAGGATAGTACTTTGAACTACAAAATATGTACATTTACTGAGAATTTAAAGTAAAATTAAGAGAGATTGTGTTTCCATCCTGGCTTTATTGGCAGGACTGAGAAATAACAGAAAAAAAACTGTGGCTTTTATGATTTCAGGATACTACTTCAGAAACAAACTCTATTCCTTAGTAGATAATCCCTTTTTAGAAGTCATTTATAAAATACAATTGCTGATCAAAGCAAGATCAGGATTAACATGTTTTGAACCTCAAAAGCATCATCCCATAATGGGTTAATTGTCTATGGTCACTTTTCAGCAGCTTAGACCTCATTTGATTTACTAATCTATAAACAGCTCAAATGTCAGTTTTATTACATCCTAGTATACAATCTACAAAAACTGATTCCAAAGAATATTTATTGAACTTGGGTGAAATACACACTCAGAACAGGTTTAATATGTAAAACATCACTCTCTCTTTCATATATCACTCCTACAAATTAGTAAATTCCAGATGTAAGATGGGACAAACCATATTTTGGAAGCCAGAAGTGTCACAAATCATAATCCCAGCTCTCAGGCTGGTGCTCAAGACTGAAACCTTCAAGTATAAGTGAGAAACTTCCAAGGGTTGAAAGAAATTAATGTATGTTGAGATATTACGGAAGTCATTTGCAGATGTAATTTTAGGGTTTTCTGAAGCTCGTATTTCTCAGAAGTTGTGACAAAATGCAAGATGTGCACAACTCATTACAGAGTATTAATGGAGCAGTGTTCCTATGGATCTTCCACAACTATGTGCTCTTTCTCCACTTGGATTCCCAAATGGCATCCAGAAGTTCCTAAAACATATTTTTGTGTGTTAAAAGAATAAAAGACATGAGGATGAAGAAGTATTAGTTTTTACAAGCTGATGAGATGATTTGCTTGGTATTATTTTTTTCCTTTTCAACTTGCACCCATATGGCACAGAACCATGGTCTCATTATAGTTGTAAATAGATAAACAAGTAAATAAATAAGTACCAGTAATCAGGTGCCAACATACAGGTAATTACCATACAATGAAAGCTCGTATGAATCTCTTATGAAGGCTTTTACTCTGACGTTCCAGAACAACGGCTTTGCCTGCATTCCTAGAAAATCTCCTTAACAGCAGAAATATCACAATAACTACTAGAAAAAGAAATAATTTAAGAATCTCAATTCAAACCTATTGAAAAGCACAACCATACTTTTTAGGCTTTTTCCTACATGAAGTCAGTTCACATGTAACCTCTCTCTCAGAGGGTAGTCTTCTAGCATGCATGGACCTTTTCTGGATTAGATTGATCGCTTGAAAAAGAGTGATCAGAGAAAAAGACTGATTTAGCAAGCCTTGGAAAGACACCCAGTCCTATACACACTCCAGTAAGGTATGAAGGGCAGTAGGGCTTAAAGGTTCCTTTAAATCGTAGCCCATCTACAGATCTGGCACACATTTTGGCTCCTTCCCATCCTCTTTAGCACCTCTTATGTTAAACTGGCTTGTTTTCCCTTTTCCTAACTCGGAAACACTTGACAATTCCGATGCTCCAGCACATCATCCTCCAGGAAAATAAAGGCAAGCAGAAAAGTGCTGTATGGAAAAGGTGGTATAGAATGGTTTAATGCAAACATACAGCAGTGAAACACCCTTTACCACATCACAAAAGCCAACACACTAGGAAGAAATCTGTGTTTTCAACAAGACAGGCAGAGAATAAAGAAGCAAAAGTGGCAGGGAGAAGCCAGATCCCAGAAAAACACAGCTCTGAAAGGGAGTTAATGAAAGAGGAGTTTTAAAAGCAACAAAGCTAAGCTTGTAGAGGATGGTAAGGAAAAGAAGATGGCAAGTAATAGCTTTGAAGGGATCCAACCCTTTTACCATAAATTAATATTTAAAGAAATAGTTTATTAAACCAAGTGATGAAATAGCATATTCCTTTCTTTGCTGGGGAGGGGTGGTGCTAAATGATGAGGACGGATACTGTTTGTGAATATAAAAATCATACTGTTAATTGGTCTGTTGTAGCAGCACATGTGAAACAAACTACATGGGAACAAGAAAACAGGTTATTATGGTTATGGTTTTTTTCAATTGTGAAGGCTACCCAAAGAGTTACATTTAAACTGGAAAAAATCAGATAAGATTTAGATTATTGTCCTGTACATTTCAACAAAAATGAAGTTTTCTCTGATGATTATCATTAGCTTGAGCAATCCTGTAAGTACTGAGAAGTATGATCGATATAATTTTACCTTAATAGTATTGTATATAAAAATATTGCAATTACAGTATAAAATCAATACCATAGTCTTATATGTGCATTCAGAGAACGGAGCATGCTTTAATTAATTTCCTGTTAGGACCACTTCCTTTTTGTGATTATCAACAACCAATATTCTGAAGAAGGATGCAAGTAGCAGAAAAGCTAGCTCTGAAAGACAGTAAAAAGAATTTCAGAGTTAACATCTTTTATCACTAAACATCTTCCCTCTACTCTACAGTTGCAGTTCTGATGATGCTGCGAAGTTTTGCAAGTTTGCTGAAAGTTTTATTCTTTCTTATTTTACTGTGTGAGTGTGACTGCCTGTCCCCCGTTACCTTTCCTCTAAGAAGACTTCCAGAAACCACCTCCCCAGCAGCTTTTATTGTGGATGCACAAAACTTAACATTTTTCTCGATGAGTGATAAATGTCGCCCTGTAAAATCATAGACTGGATGTCAGATTATGGTATTGACAATGGCTCCCTCTTGTGATAATGTACTGAATTCAGATCCATTCTCAGATAGACTGGATGGCTAGTTCAAGAGTGCAAATGCATCATCAGGAGGGTTAGGGAAGGTCAAGAGGATTGTGCCCTGGTTGTGTACTATCTAAGAACCTGAAGATTTGTGTGCTTGTCCTAAATGTTGAAAAAAAAATAAAAAATAAAAAATAAATAAACCTGGAAGTTAGGACTGAAAATACAAGCAATGGCATATGACTGATCATGTAAATGTTTTAAATATTTTTATTATTATTGTTATTTTAAACAAAAGTTATGAGAACAGTCCTAAACCTTCACAAAATATTAAAAATCTAGGAGGTCAGGATGTAAAAAAGCCTGCTGTCAATACTATGAATGTTCTAATAAATATATAAAATTGAATTTATGAAGAATTATAAATGACAATATTTTTGTTTGGAGATATTCCAAAATGCTTAGGTATGGACAGAGCTCTTCTACAGCTGCTTCTTTTTTTGACTCAAATCTCTATTCAATGCACTTATGAGAATACCTTCTACCAAATCTTCAATAAACACACACTGTGATTAAAGCCAAATCATCTCTTTCCCTTTCGAAAATAATTAAAATACCATTGTCTGATTTCAGCCAAATAGAAAGAAACACCATGTTTGTCTAAGTCAATTTCATTCCCTAAGTAAAGATCAGGGAAAACAAACACAACAGGGTCTGCAGGCATTCAGAAACTCGAGACTCCTGAATAAACATATTTTCTAGTATTCCTTACTTTCTCCTCTCAAAGGTCAAACCCAAAGAACAAAACTAGCTGTCTAAGAGGCAGCTGCAAAACCAAACTTCATCCACTGCCTGAAATGTAAACTAATTGCAAATGGAAATTATATACTGCAGACAAAAGGTTACTTGAATGCAGGCTACCCTTTCAGCTGATTGCAGCACATCAGCAGGCTGGGAACACCAAGTTTTATTATCCCTACCCAGTCTGCTCTGGCCATTTACAGTCACAGGTACTGCATCTGGTATAAAGTGCTAGTGCAAATGTCAAACTGACAGAAGATGCATAGAGATATCTTAGAGTAACTTGAATTAAATAGCCACTGTCAATGACCTTTGCTGTTGAATATTCATAAAATTCAATCTAAAGCCAGTCAGTTGGCTGCATGAAATCCAGGTGTTCTTGCACTGTGGTGTCATCCGTTTGTCTACCCCATATAAGTTACTACTAGGATAATACAGTCTTCAAAGAGAAAGAGCAAACAAACATTTTTCATCAGCTCCGGACAGTTATTTCTTACGGCAGAACTCTAAAGATGATTTTTCTCCAACCTAAAGGCTTTTATGCACCCTACTTCCATTTCACATTTTGGCTTATTCAGTACCATTTTCCATAGTAATCACTCTAAAAATCTGACTGCACACAAAGTGATCTGTAAACTTGAATGAACTGATGCAGATTTTTCTAACTTTACTCCAGTAATTTTATATCAAACCACTATTATCTGCTTAGTTTTGTGTAAGATACTTAGGACCTTCTCAGAGAGAGGAGCGCAGGCAGGCATCTCTAAGCGAGTTTGCCATCAGAGATTTAGCAGCACAGTGACAGCTGGCACCAGCCTGCAGCCCCAGCTATTCCAGGCACATTTCTAATGGCTGCAGCATTTCAGTGCTCTCAGACAAACATTTGGGCCAAGACAGACCACATGCGACACAAGGAGGCAAGAGAGGGAAACAGTAAAAGACCAAAATAATTGGGCGCTGTTTCTGTTTCAGCTTCACTGACTTCAACATCCACATAAATCTCTGTTAGGCTTCATGCAGAGCAAGGAAGCCCAGATGGATAGGTTATCCCAACCTGCATAAAGACAAATACTGTAGATTTGCATTAAAACACCATCGACTTATTTTTGAGTATGTGGGAAGAAACTTTCTAAACCTTCGGTTGAGGGAAATGGTAGGCTTGCTTCCTTTTGAGATAGCAGCCTATCAAAATAGAAGGTGGAGTTACAGCAGTAATTGCAGATTTCTCTGGGTTTCAGAGAAAGTTACAAAATATATGTTTATGCCAACTAGTACTTCACCTGGTGCTCCCGGGATAATGGTGGATAAGTGAAAGTGTAGATAATACTGCATTTGAAATCGTTTTTGTACATTTATTTGGTAACATTTTAAGCACCCAAAGAAGCAGAAAAATCATCATGCCCCCTCACATTCATTCACCAGCAGTATCTACTATTGAAATGTTCATATTGTATGAGTGATATCTAGAGACTGGATGATAGTAGGTATAAAACAAGTTTCCAAAATATCCCCTTAAACTTTCACAGAGCTGGAGTTAGCTGTACATAAGGTTTCGGTGTGCTGACGGATAGAACAATGTATGTACGAAGACGGATTTGACAGAAGAAATGCATGCACATTGTAAGGTCAAACCACTAAGCATATCCCATTATTTGTTATCCAAGTCCAAATTATTCCCAGAAACTCCTACTAGACAAAAGAGATTCATATTAGACAAAATAATGTAAATGCACAAAATAGAGTTACTTCACTGTTTTAGGTTTAACTGGATAGAAAACTAAAATTCAGTCCTCTTTCTATACCTCAGTGGTATTACCCCCATAAAGGCACCACCTGCCTGTAGGTCTGTCGGAGGGATGTCGCTGGGGTTGCGAGCTGTGGCTGCAGGAAGCAGATAGGTTATCTCCACTGGCTTTTGCCAACACAAGAGGGCTCACCATCGGGCAATTCCAGCTACTTTATGTCTCCTCCACACCACTGAGATAAGCAGATCAGTCAAAACAAACCTAAAAAAAACAAAACAAAACAACAACAACAAAAAACTCATTTACCACTAATTCAAAACCAAATTAACCTCGTTGGCTTTTTTCCACCAGATCTTTTTTTGACTGATCACTTTAGTGATACAACAAGCATGAAAGCCAACATAAACCTACTTACAAATTCCAATGCCATTTTTGATATCCTAGCAACACATACTGTGTGCACATAAATAAGCATGTGACTATGAAAATGTATCTGTAAATTTGCATTCCAATTGCTTAAATACTTTTAGTTTGCTTTACAGTGAAACGTTCTCAGTTTCAAAGCCTTTGTGGGAAAAATCAAGTTCTTGACATCTGTGCAAAAAGAAAAGTGAAAAAAGGAACCCAAGTAAAACTTGCTGTTCCCAAGCCCAAATTTCATTCTAGCTGTGGCTTTTAAACAGGAAACCTCTGTTCCAAGAAGATGTGCGAAACCGATAGTCTGGCCATGTAAAAATAAATAGCCTTCCCACTCATGCAAATAGGTGGGCAGTCAGCTGATTTGGAAAGGCAAAGATAACTTTTGAAAATACGGAACAAAATTACATAGCCAGATGAGTTAGGCTGGAAAAAAATCATTTTTACTCTTTTTTCCCCCTAACAAATTATCAGGTCAGCACTTTTGTATTTGCTAATTTCTCTTAGGAAAAAAAAAAAAAAAAGCTTGTTTACCTTTTAGTATTATAAAGAGTTATTGCTGAAACCCACTGGAAAGCGTCATGCTCCTGATAATATGATGAACAGCATCTCTTACTGATATGATTTAAAAGAACACACAAAATCTTTTGCAGTACACCACAAAAAAATCAGGTTATAGTTTTATATTTGATCCTTTATATTCAAAGGACGATTAGTACTGACTCGGAATGGAAAATGATGTAGTTCCTCCTTTATGTCCTTCAGTATCACCCAGATAGAAGCTGTTTCCTGATATGGCTACAGGTATAGCTATAGCTATGTTTAGAAACAACAACCACCACAGATGATACTACAATGTATTTTTATTTGTAACAGAGGACAAAGAAGACCCTGTCTTCTCCCAGCATCGGGTATTTGCTTCCAAGAGCCTGGCAGGCTGATTCCTCCTGCCCTGAACCCAGGCAAACACCCCGGGTTCCCCTGACCTGGCTCGGCCCAGGGTGCCCCCTGCATGGGGATGTGCTGTGCTCTCCTGGGCTTTGGCCTGAGGTGCACAGAGCTGATCCCTCCTCTGCCACTTGCACGTACCGGTACCGGTTTGTGCTCTGGGAACTGCCAGGACCAGGGCTTCCTTCCCACTAAAGGGAAGAGCTTGGCATCGGAGAACGGCCTACTCTTAGGAATAACTTTGCGGTTGCTTGCTAATTCTGCTCTTGCTGTGCGCAGAGTGCAGGATTACACTGGTAGGATTTACTTGCAGGTCTTCAGTATATTTTCTCAGCATGTTTTTGTTATCTGGTGCAAGTATGTGCTTTTGCAGATGAGTCTCCAACCATCGCGGTTTGGCAGTAGCCCACCTGCCACAGGAGCCCGCTGCTGCCCAGCACGGCCCACTCAGCCTTCTTCACGGAGATGCTGCCAGCCACCAGAGACCTCCGCTGGGCTCCACATCAAGTCCTCATCATGGCTCATTTCCAACTGCCCAACACCAAGAAATAAACCATACACCTCATGATACAGTCCTGATGGAACAGCTAACAGCAGGAAGAGCTGTCCTTTTTAATGAGACTCTTACAGCACAGGCAGCCCAGCTTCTGGTTTGTTTGTCATCGCTTTAGGGATGGTGGATCAGTAGCTTTGGCTCCGCACTGCCATGGGAAGGCCGAGTGGCCCCAGCACTTGGAGTATTGAAGGCCAGTCTTGGTTGATGAACATTCACCTGTGTCTTTTATCTCAATGAAATAGCACAGTGGGTCTTTTATGGCTCTTCTGTCCACAAGTTCATCCAAATTTTGATGCGACTGTCACTCGAATACAGGAAGCTCTATTTTGGCAAGGCTTTTCTTTCAGATGGCTTAAAACTCAACAATTTTGGAGTTGCACTTGTCTATACTGGTTAAAGGGAAGCCTTGCTCCCATTCAAAAATATTTTCTACTCATTCACATTCCACACTGGACATGTCACTCCTTTGTAACAGAACATGTAGCAATTATTTATCATCATATTCTTGCACAAAAATGCCTTTAAGCATTCTGATAGAAATAATGACCAGGTGCTCAGTGAGTGCAGAGCTGAATCTCGTATGAGGCAGAACAAAAATAATCAAGTTTTGACATTTGACTCTTCCGCATTGTAACCTCAAATTGATAGGATCTCAAATTGATATATAAAATAAATCCATATTTAGAATTGCTTCTGTAGATCGCTGTTAGAAACAGAATTCCACTCCACTTGAATTACAAAGTCATCGGTATCTCACAAAAATAAGTACTGCTGGATTTTTTGACTTCTATTCCACATTAATTGCTTAGGCAGGTAGAAACATGGAGCCATATGTGGACAGCAAAATTAAATATAGATAGATAGAGTTAATGTTACAGGTGTTGAATACAACAGCCAGAACACACACATAGAACAAATAAAATTGGTTAGAAAAATCACGTTACTGACAATTTCTATGAACAAAAGGTGTCTCTTAAATTAGAAAGTTTTAGATGTAAACATAAGTAAAGTCAGCCTCGGAGCTCCTTCAGCACTCTTATAACAATGCTAGAGCAGTACCTTTTGTTTGGCTTAGCAAAGGCTATGTTATGTGCTTTGCTGACTCACTAGCATTGGTGGCTCATTTCTATACTGAGATAACAAAGACGGATGTATGGTCTAAGCTGAGCACTCCTCAAACATTCACTGCAGGAGCAGCAAACCCTACAAAGAAAGTCTGAGTTAATCTTTATAATACCCTATTTTTGATATAATTGTTAATTAACCCTAGAAAGGGAGTGTCTTACCTTATGTTGAACTCATTATTTTTCAGTGTATCATAATAAAATTATATCTTATATTATTTTTCATTTCTAATATGCCTGCTTCTAAGTCATATTTTGATAAGCACAGAATACAAATTAAAGAAGTAAAATGAACTGAATCAACAAACAAGAGTCTAGAAAGTACCTACTATGAACTGAGGATATACCGTGATAACAGGGAACCTACCGATAGGCAAGTCCAAAGGCTGTCCTCATCCTCGCTGATGCATACACATTGTATACATGGTCACTTATTTACTCCTCTAATAACTTTTTCTAATTGTTTTCCTTGAATTTCTCTGTCTGTTCCTTCCACAGCCCCTCTGTTACCTTTCCTTCTCTATCTATCTCAGTTTTCCTGTTTCAGTGCACTCTTGAGCCTATGAGCTCAAGCTCACGGATATACCTGTGCTGCATAAACTGCCAGGCTGAGTTAAATAAATGAACTCCTTTATTAGGATGCCCAACCCATCACAGCACATGATTCAGCAGGTTGTAATTCACAGAAGGAGCTGATAGCTCACATCCTCAGCATTCTGAAGTTAACAAACAAGGCTAATTTACAGCCATGATGTAAAGGAGTCAGCTTTTCAATACTCAGACGACGGAAAGAACTGCCAAAAAGCAGAATTTTATAACAATTAAAAGCAGCAAAGAGTATAAAACCAGAAATAACTATCAAATTATTGAATTAACTTAATGGTGCTTTAGAAACCATTTTAGAAAAATCTTCCTCTGATCCATCCCCTCCAGTATGTGAACTCTTTTTAAATATATAGCCTGACTCTTGTTTACTGTTTTTTAATCATAAAAACTGTGTATAGCAAGCAAAATACACTATAATAATTAATAATATTATTGCCATTAATATACTCTTTAAAACAAAGAAGGCGAAATTCACTTGCAAGTCTTTCTCAAGAAACGGCACCGTGGCTTAATTTTATTATATGCTAGCTGTAAAAAGCTGAAAACTAGAAAAATATTTGAAACCAATGATATATGTTCCACTGCGTTAACTCAAAAACCTAAAGTTAATATCTTACAAAGCTTGTATTTACTTAACTTGTCTGATGCAGTTACCTCATGCTATCAGTAATAGGAACAATAACTGGATTGAAACTGTAGATGTTGTACTTCCATAAGTCATTTTTTGACCCTTGCACTTTATTTGGTTTAGTCAAACTTTTTTTTTTTTTTTTTTTTTATGAGATCAAATCTTTTCCTCCACTTACAAAGCTGGAATTTAATTAAAGCAGATTTATTTATTTACTTATTTTAAGTTTGGATATTGCCGTTTCTAATTTTCCAAGGCTTTATTGAGTTGAGCATATTATCTACATGGTCAAGTCCACAGTTCAGTTTCAGAAGTGTTCAACAGCTATGACAGCAGTGTCAACGTGGAAGGAGGTGCCTCAGCAAAAGCAATAGGAACTTACACTAAATGTGGAAATATCCTTCATTGCCAGCATACCTCCCAGCAAGAGGAACAGACATGTTGGTATGTAGAATATATGTTGGCTTTATATTTCTACCTGTCACGTACTCTTTTTTTTCCCTACAATTTCATTTTCTCATTCCTATGAAAAGCTAGAAACACATCAACTGTTTTTACTGCCAATATACAACCTAGACTAGAAAATAATGCATGTAGGTTAAAAAAAAAAAAAAAAAAAAAAGAGGAAAAAGTAAAACTTACAATTATGCTTTCCAACTCCCACTTAGTTCTTATTCTAATTTCAGTTCTGTCTTTGTCTAAGCTCTGAAGTTAAAAGCGATGTTTGGAGAAATGATGGATTTTTGTTTTATTTTCATTCTCACATTTTTCTTTCATCTTGTCTAAGGCTGTGATATATACATTTACTCCTTATTAGTTAGTTCCTTATTTTCTTAGTCATCCCATACAAGTCAACAACCATTTTTGTGGAGGAACCTGCTACAAGTTAGTGAAGTCCAAGCCACACCAGTTTAAAGGATCCACTTTATAAAGATTCCTGTAGGGTCAGAATTTCATTTAGAAAATAAAATTCTGTAGAATCCAGCCATTAAACTACTTTCTGTACACATTTTGTTGAAAAAGCTAGGCTAAGAAACATTACAAACCATTGAATACCAGCTCTGGCATTGACTCGTTTTCCTTGCCTGGTGAACTGGTAAATCATGAGGAACATTTAGGTTTCATCTGGTTTTAGAGTGTTTTTATAGGTAAAACTTATTTAAAAAAAAAAAAAAAAAATCCTTTCAAAAATTGTATTGCTCTTCCCTATCTTTTCTAAGTTAATCATATTTCCAAAGCCATCAGAATTTATTATAAGATCCAGAGTTTCACTGGTCTCCAGTAAAGTGTCAACAGCTGTATCTCAAGTGGGATAATTTTATAGTATTTTAGTAATGTCCCTGTAAACTATGTGTTTACAGGGACACAGTGAAGGCTGGTCCAAGTTCTCTATAAGGGTGTCAACCTTTGTCTTTATTTTGTCACTACCGACATCTCTTCCCACACCTACACAATTTCTTTTCCTCATTTCTATCCAGCTCACTACAGCCTGCTTCCAAAATGATATTATGAACTGAGTGAATAACCCATGTTTTGTTAGGTTAGTCATATTCAGAAGGCATTGTCCTTAAACAGGTCTCCCTCTATTGAAAATATATGGTAGGCATCTCAGCCTCTGAGGAAAATTTCTCAAAAATCCTAGCACTGAAGACTGAAGGTTTCGTGTAACCTTAATATGAAATAGTCCCTATAACAGCAGCAAAAGATGCATCTTACGAGGGTGAAGAGTGATCTTACAGTTCTCCAAATAAATAGGGAGAGCATATTAGATCACATGGGAAAGACAGGTCACTTAGGAACACCTTCCCAATATTACTGAACAAGAAGACCACGCTCTTCTGCACAGCAGCACCTCCAGCTCTGCTCTGAAGATTCCTGTCATATGATGACACCAAACACAGTGATTGCTTTTGAGTTCATTCTTTCCTCATTTTTTTTTTCTTTTTAACTCTTATTCCTTCCTGAGACATTTAATGGTATTTCTGTTTCCCACGGTCAAACAAGGTAATAAACATGGTTAGGAAAACATGATGGTTATGTTCCATGGCCCTGTAGTATGACTTTAAAGACCAAAAGAAACTTGAGCTTTAAAGATGGCTTAAGCACTGGGAGACTTATAAACAATAGCTTTGCATTGTATTTGTCACAGAACTAAAGGGTTATTAAGCCCTTCTTTTTGTATAGGAAATTGTAAAGAGTCAAACAAGAATGTGTTGCTTTCCAAAATGTTACTTGGATCAAAAGAAACTTAAACATGTGGAATTTATTCGGTCACAACTTCTAGCACTTGATTCCAGTTTGTCTGGTAGTTTTGCTTTTGTTTTAAGTACTCGAAAGCGAAGGTACCAGTTTGTCAGTCACAACAGAGAAACATGCGAGGGGTTAACCCTCTGTGTTCTTTGGCTTCATTATGGATATCTGACCAGAATTTGTGTCTACCTGTAAAGCTTCCATAAAGTATTAATAAGACTTCAACTACGCATAAACCTTCTATTTTTCACAAATATTGCACATTTCTCTGTTGGTGACAAACATTGGACATAGACAGAATATTCTGGTCTTCCATTGACCATGTCTCCAATGGTCTCCAAGAAGACAGATAAGCTATTTTCTCAGCGGACAAAATGTACAAATAGATTAACGCTGCAGTACAGTAATTTATCATAATGTTTTGTGATTTTTAATATTAAATCAAAGTACACATTTATTCTGACAGCTGCATATATTTTCTAATAAAATTGTTGTCAAATTTCAGAATTAAGAAGTATAAAGCCACACACTTTTTGAACATTTCTTCGTGTTTATGACTTCTTTCTTATCATCTCACTCTTTAGCGATTGTTGTACCTCAGCACCAGCAGATGGCTCTGCTTGTATTCTGTCCTAAAGGTATGACAACCACATAAACACATACTGCCAGCAGTGATGGGGAAAAAATGCATTGTGCTAGACAGTTGAAGGGCTTATATTCCAACAACTTTCAGTGGGACTTTACAACTTTCAGAAGCATTACCAACCATCAGTAAAATCTGTGCATTTTTCTACTTTGTTCAGATCCTTTTTTTCTCTTTGTGCCTAATGTCTACAATTTTATTATTCTAGTTAACTAATCAATGATGTATAAGTAAAAATATCATTTGAATAAATGAATACAGTATACACATTTACACAACTATACAAAAATAGTTTTGCTTCTAGCTTTCCTGAAAGAATTTGTAGACTGTTATGTATCAAAAAGTATCATCAACTGTAGAGAACTTCCAGAAATTAGGGCCCTTCTTTAATTGCATACTAATTTATTTCTTCCAGCTAAGAAGTGCATGAAAGATACATTAACCTTATTGACATATGGAATAATGGAAGAATTGGATTCCCTATATAGGAAAAGCTGTAAGCTTTGAATCCATATCTAAATTCAGGCAGATACATCAATGTTACCTGTTGTATAGAAAAAAAAAACCATGCATATAGTCAGTCAATAACATATTTTTCAAAAGCCACACAGGTGTAAGTTCACGTCTGATTGGAACAGATCATTCTTACATTTATTGAATAAAATGGGATAAGTACCTAATACGCCATACATACCTATATTTTAAAATAATTGAATAATGAGAATATTTAAAATTGATCATTAGAAATCCCCTTTACTTAGCATGTAGCTAATATAATTAGAGGAGACTGACGCTTTAGTTTGTATAAATGCTACTTGTGTTTTTCAGACCAAAATTTTGCAGCAAACACACCTGTCCTTTAGAAATCAAGAATATACAAAGTAACTCCCAAAGCGATCAGAAAGATTCTTCAAAAGGACCATTTTTCATAGAAGCTGCAACTGTACAGGTATGTTTTTTACTGACATAGCCATCTCATTCTAATAATTATTGTTTGTATCAGTATGGATCTGAATTTTAAAATTCTTACTGATCCATTCACTGAGCTGGGTCTCTTATACTAGCTAATCTTGTTTACAATTATGTTAATATTTTACTAGGGCTTAAAATGCAACATGCTTTACAATGTACACACTCCACTCTTGACTGCCTAAATGGCATTGTCATAATTTCCGTGCTTCAGCTTGCATGCACATTGCCTGCATCCTGTAGGCAGGTACAAGAAAAAAAAAAAAAATTGTTGAGCTCTGTCCCTGCTCCTTGCACTTTCACCACTTGTCCCTGGGAGTCTCTAGGCTGGTGTGTACTGTACCTGCCACGAGGAAGGCAGCATCTGCAAAGCCTCAGGGAAGCACAATGCATTAGATCCTTCCAGCTGTAAGTGTTTGACTTGTGCCTGAATCGTTTTATGAAACTGTGATGATTATGAAGAAACCCCAATGGAGTATACACACAAATTTCTGGCAAGCTGTAAGTGCTGGCTTCCCTTTATTTACTACAAGCTGTTTCAATGTCTTGATTTGCTTTTGATTCTTCACAACTTCTCTGTACAAATGTGCTCCTTGGTTTTCAGCCTTCTGGGAGACTGCTTTTTAGACCTAAATCCTGTGAGCAACTGAACACTTTACATTTCCCTTGACTTCAGAACATCCTCACTAACTGCTGACAGGGGCTTGACTGGTAATTTGATCATTGCTTTGGTAATGCTGGGGGCTTGCTCTCATACACGTTAAACCTTCCTCTACACAGAAAGTAGTGTATGTGTATACTGCAAGTTTTACTGCTAAGAAAATCTATGCTGTCCTACAGATACTTTTTGTTTTAATACGGATTTATTGCTATGCTGAAAGATTCATACATTGACTAGAGATATATAAAATATATATAGGGTGTAGATAGGTATCCAGCTGAGTGCAGCATTGCTTCAATAGCTGCTCTCATAATAGTGAAAGCAAGCTGTAAACGCCTCCTAGAGCAAACTCTAGCGCTACGTGCTACGTAGTAAGTAAAAGGGCTTGAATTTGCATTCCTGCATGAGCGACAGCATTGTTCCCTTACCTGCTGAAGTTACTTAACCAGTTAGACCAGGATCTGGCATCCTTCTGACTAAAGACCTGACTTCTCTGGGAGAGCAATCCCTCTCCACCTCCAGCAGAGCCAACGTTTGCACTTTTTCCTAGGTGGAGCAGTAACAGTTCATGGAGCTGCCTTTCACAAACCTCGAAGTAGCTTTCATCCTGCTGGCTTTTGTCATTTTCTCCTTGTTTACCCTGGCATCTATCTACAGTGATCCCCATGACAACAAAGAAGGTAAATGAAATAATCTAAAATAAATACAGTAGTTTACAGCTTTTACTAATATTCTAATTATAGGTTTTGCGAACAATCTTGCTGGTAGACTTGTAGTACAGAACACTTCAGCTTCACAAACACCACGCAGAGGGCAGAGAGCAATCAGTTACATTACAGTAGAAGTCACAAGCACAGAAATTGCGCTAAGGTACGAGATCGAGACCTGTTGCAGCCCCATCTCTCCACACAGCCTGAGCTGTGCCAGACGGCTCAGAGCAGCACTGAAAGTAACCTCCCAATGAATAAGTGCTTGTTCTTTGCAAGGGAGCTTGCTTTTTTTATTTATTTTTTTTTTTTCCTAGCAACAGTTCTGCTTCGTGTTCGGAGGCACTATAAAACAGTCAGGCTGGGGATGTTCTTGTAATCAAGGTAAATGTTTGTTTTTATTAGGCTGAGGCCAAGTCCTTGCTCCCTTTTGTAAGAGCAAAAAAAAATGCCAAAGCACGGAGGGTGTCTGTCTCCCATTAAAAAGGTTTTCAAATCTGGGGATGGGAGGGGGGGGAGAACAACCTAATCCCCAGCTAGATCTACAAAGGAGATTTAACATAACCTTACAGCATCAGCAGGGAATTCTCTTGTTACAAGCGCAGTGCTACCACAGTTATCGCCATGCCCCTAATCCCCTGCTGGCAGGAGCCTTACTGGGCACTGGAGCAGAGCTGGGCACAGGGAGCTCTGGCAAGCCCCAGCAACAAAGCACAGCCTCTCCTCTTCCCATGGGATCACCCCGGCCCTACCCAACTTCAGTCACTGAAGTCGGGGGAGAAAAGGAAGGGGTGATTGAAATAAGGCACCCAGCAATACAGCTGCTGTTTCTGCTGTATCTGATGGGAACTCAACCTGCATTAATTTGGTTTCTGTCTAAAAATACCTCTTGTATGGCCATTTTGCTGAGCAACACTAGTGGAGTGTTCTTAACATGTGTTGTCTCACAAAACTTCAGGCTGCTTGATCATTTGTGAAACACCAGCAATCTGCGTGAAGGCAAACAAGTGCCACTGCTTCTGCAGCCTGCATCCCAAGTAGTTTTCTTTCTTACCCTTCTGCTGCCTTGGATTTTACATAATTTCTACACAGAAGGGGAAAGTGTTGGAAAACAATGCACATTTCTGCGGGTAAAGTGTGGTTGCCATGAGAACTGACCTCATTCAGACGGCATGGACACAAACAGGTTTTCCTGAGAGAGGTCCATTGCACAGCTGTGGCAGGAACAGCAGCTCCTCACACTCCAACAAGGACTGGGGAAGGATGCGGACAAGGTGTACGCTCCCTGTGGCAACAAGCAAACTTCTGCAGGGCAAATTTGCATGGACTTGCAGATGAAAACGAGATGCTGTTTCACCTGTTTATAACTGAGATATGTCGTTCAAGGTTAGAAAGGGAAGTTAAGTGAATCATACTGATTTAAAACTTTTGTGCCTGCAAGCCCTCAGCTTCCACAGTAATTTGCTACAGGGATAGCATACGAGTATCTCTGGCAGTATTTTCTCAGTGTCAAAACCGCACAAGAACTTTCCACCTGCCCAGTTTTTACCCCCATGGCCACGCTTTTAGTTTGCAAAGAGAAAGCTAAATCTTCTGCTGAGCACTGCATTAGAGCAGAGTCCTGACGTTTGAGCTCACGGGTGCCGCAAGTCCTGCAGAGCTCGGTATGCTTGGCACAGCCAGGTCCGTCATCAGAGAGCAAATTGCAATTATTCTGCCAACACAATAACCCTTGAATTCAGGCAATGTCTTCCTGCACTAACAGCATTTTGCAGCCCTGTTGGTCTTTATCCTACAACGTTTTTTAAACTCTGCATTTAGAGAAATGAATGGCAGAGAGAGAATCTAAAACATAGCCAGCTTTCTAAGAGACAGTGGCAAGAGGAGAATGAGAACTCTTTACACTCCTTGTGCTAACACTGATGAGTGTCATATCAGAAACATTGCCTTGATTCAAAGCTAACTGAAAAACACATAGATGCTTGGGTCAGGAGCTGGTCAGCAAAGGACCTGAAGCTTGCTTACTGTTACACAGCAGTAGGACACTGGGCCAGTATCTTCTACAAACAGCCAAAAGGGGCAGTTTCCATTGACTTCCATATTGCATGTTATCTGAACAGAAAAGAAGAGCTACAGCAGGATTTTTATTTAAACTTCAGTTACTTCGGTTCAGTAACTTAGGAGGGTAGATTCGTACTTTTGTGAGAAGATGTGTCTGTTTGTTTTGTTTTCTCTTGTGGCCAGGAAGTTTGCATGGTGTGTGTTTTTCCCGCAGTATAGACCATAGCATGTATCTTCCAGCCATCAAGGTAATTAGGGAAAATGAGAAGTACAAATAGTATAATGTATTTCTCAAGGTTCCCAAACAATTTATAAGGGAAATTTTACTAAAAAAAAACAATCTGGCCTTGTTTTACAGTATTTGATCATGGTATTGTATAGTAAGTAAGTAGATCACATTACATCCTTGGCAGAGTTGGGAGTTCTGTAAGATTACGCTCATGCAGTAATCCATGTGATTGTAAACATAACATATTCCTACAAAAGTTTCACTCAGAGGGCAGTGAGGCACTGGCACAGGCTGCCCAGAGAAGCTGTGGATGCCCCATCCCTGGAGGTGTTCAAGGCCAGGCTGGATGGGGCTTGGGGCAGCCTGGTCTGGTGGGAGGTGTCCCCATGGCAGGGGGTTGGAACCGGGTGGGCTTTAAGGTCCTTCCCAACCCAAGCCACTCTGTCATTCTATGATTGCTTTGAATAAACAAGGTTTCCCTGCTCAGAAAGATAAATGACTTCTGACAGCATTAAGTGAGACCCTAGTAAGACAAATTCCCAATAACATGACAGTGGGGATACTTGAAGGACACTGAAGAAGTGCAAGAATTACATCTTCACAATGAAGAACAGATACTGCTGAAAAATGCCCAAGTGCCTCACTAGAAGTGCCATCAGGAAATCTCTATAGTCAAAACCTGTTCTCTGCCTGTTTTGTTGTCAAAAGATTTCTGTCTCTAAATCATAACCCTCAGAAGCATGAAACAATTAAGAAAATTACAGTTAAAATAAGGCATGTATCGTTATCTTTATACTATGCATAATAGCACTTCTGGAAGAGCTTCAAAGCCAAACCCTACAGAAATCCTATATGTAAGATCAAAATAATATTCATTACATGATTACAGAACCTTTTTTTGCTGACATTACTTATTGTTCTTTGTAAGGAGAGATCTACAGGCTAACATCTGGTGCAACCAGAGGTACAGGACATAGACTAGAGGCCGACAAGAATGTAAGCTCCTTGGAGATCTGTAGCAGATCTGCCATTCCGAAGGAGCTTGCAGCACGTATTTCCAGCTGCCCTTTTAGGAGAAGCTAAACCCACTGTCACAACCTATATGGAACATCAGTTTCATGCCCCAGTGCTCTCCTTTATAAGCAGTAACTGTGAGGAAGTGGCCTAGCTGCTTCTGGTTCTTTCTTTTGTGTAGCATGGAAGCCTGGACTTTAATTCCTTTAACTGACCTGTATCCCTTTCATGGACCAAACCACAGCTCCTCGAAGCAAAGCACAATGTGCTTTACAGAGTTTTGTTTTAAGAAATATAAAATATTACAGATTTATTGCAGAAATGTAAAAGGGAGCAAGGCACAGTAATAATTTATGATTCATTTGCCACCAAAGAGACGGTCATTAGAAGAGCACAGTTTCAGAGTTCATGCAATAAATCTCCCACTGGAGGGAGTTCTCTAGTCATCCTAAACCACTAGCTGTGCTATTTAGAGGAGAATCATCTTGCAAAGACCAGAAGCAACACATGGTTTCCTGGAAGCCTTGCACTCAGCAGTGTCTGTTAGCATTGAAATCTCTAGTCTGAAGATTAAAATGCCTGTCTCACCATTCATACCTCCTTATGTGACAAGCTGTTCCAAATACAGGTGTGTGCAGGGGAGTTCTACTGCCTTAGTTGACTTTTGCCTCAGGGAAACTTGATTGCATACGCACAAATTGAATTTCAATAAAGTTACCATTTTGCTCCATTTACACAACATAATCCAAATGGCAAGACAGTAAGGAAGCTACCGGCAAGAAATACTCCTTGCCCCCTAACATCTGTTTCTCCTCACCCATAAATACGGGTTATTTATTGCCAGAAAGAAAAGCAATTATACATATAAAACCAAAGAATGAAGGATGGCCTATACTAAACTTTTATTTTAAAAACTTGCTTAAATTAAAATGACTGAAATTCTTCAAGATGCCTTATTTCATACAGGCACCTCAATGCCTTCACCCTCCCCACTGGCACAGAGTCCGTAACTCTGCCACTGATACGGAAATCTGGGGAAGGTTTCTGTCCGTATGTCAGAGTGTGTTGTGGGATCCATGTAATTTAAAAGGTATTTCATAAAGCTCATGGTAAATGCCATCCTTCTGCAAAAGTACAGGAGACACACTGGCTGTGTTAAAAACGTATTTCAGTTTTTCAATGACTTGTTCCTGAGGACTCAGAATACCCTGAACTCGATGTCTAGCTATCCATACAGGAGAGATGCCGGCTGGGAAGTTAGTAAGAAAGGTGAGTTGCAAGTACAGCTCTCAACTTCAGCATCTCTCTGGACTTGGCACATCACTCATCAACCTGCTTGGGTAATGAAGCACCAAGCCTTTTTAAGCAAGCAGGTGGAAAAGTAGCAGCCCTTTTTCTGCCGTAGTTGCCAACAAATTAGGAAGTCTGGGTCAGTTTAAGGACATTCACAAACCTGAGAGGATTTGAATGGCAGGATGTCCTTTCCAGAAGAGCTTGTGAGGTTAGATAGACTGCTGGACAGGCTCTGATGCCTGCTGCCAGAAGGTCACCACTGTGTAGGCATGCAAGCTCCCCTGCGTGAAGGAGAGAACAAGCAAGAGGCAGCCTGGCTTCCTGACCAACCGAGAAAAATACCTCAGGCTGGGGAACTTTGAATCTGACCTGTGCTTTGGAGACCACTTGAGTATTTTGAATAAAATTTATCTGTCATCAGGTAAAATGTAAAAACATATGAATAAAACACATAAACACTAAAATTTAAAATACATATGATGTCCTTGCTCAGGGAAGTGAGTTACCATCTAATTTTCTCTTTGGGGATGGGAAATACTTAGGGAATAAAGCCCTTGCTGTAGACCCAGGTATCACTGACTGGCCTGTCTCAGAAGTGTCAGCTAACAGCACAATTTCAGCGCATTTCTCTGCCAGACGGATGACTCTAAGCATTTGAGAACTGCAACTTTAAAGCAGGGAAAGGATGGTCTTGAAAGAATACCTAAGGGTCAGTAAAACACTTCTTACAGCTCTTCATTAAGAGCATTTTCTGGAAGATAGCCTGAGCCTATACTTCTGTAGGAAGTTAGAGACACAGGAACACTGTATCCCCTCAACATACACTGAAGAGTGCGACAGGCAAAGCTGTTCTACAGGGCAGAGATTGAAACTGGAGTGGAGATCATCAGATCTAGATCTTGGGAACCTTTTATACAGTCAGAGGATACTACAGTATTGCTGCAGTACGCACAGCTCCTTCACATATAACTGACCGAATCGCAGTTTGCTCACATGGAGTGCAAGACTCAGGATGGGATGTATCCACAACAACCACTAAGAAAAAAGAACGACAAAACAACAACAAAGAACATGAAAATGAAACCGCATATTTTTAATACATTTTTTTATCCTTAATATTTAAGAATAGTGACCACAATGTTCATTTTTTCTGATCTGATCACTTTGAAAATTCCTCTGTAAATCTTTGTAATGATTTGAGTACTAATGTCGTGGACAGTGAAAACGGCAAATAGTAATTACACGTCAGAACTTGTTGTTCTCTGAAATGTTTAGGATACTTTTAATATTTCCAACATGTTAAATATTAGGAAATTTTAATATTTCCATGATTTCTCTAACAAGAATTTCTCTTGATTAAGAACTGCTGTTAAGCCTTGTAAAGTCATTAACCATGAGGAATACTACAAGCACACAAGCCTGCAGACAAACCCCCTTCTATTTCTCTTTCTTATAAAAATAAAGGCTCAAGCAAGCTCAGTGATCACACATTTACAAAGAACAGATTATTTCTAGAAAAATGACATCAGCTAAAACTGCCAAAGTGCACCAAAAGGAACAATAAATGTTGTGCATCAGCTACTGCTTTAGAGAACCAAGAGGATAAGGGCCAGATCCTGAGCACGGCAAATAAAAAAAAAAAAAAAAAAAAAAAGAGTAACATTGAGAGCATTGTTTTGTACTAGTAAGTAAAATCTGAATAATCTGGAGAACAAAATAACAAGGAAAAAAGAAATACTTCATCTTGTAATATGAATTGTCTTAAACAATTACTAGGAATTCCTAACTAATTCTTAAGCAGGAAAACTCTGCATAATGTGATAAAGTTTTCCATGCATTTCCATGGAAACACCACAGTTTCATCAATCCTTACCTATATGTTACCTACAAAACCTACAAAGTACAATTTCAGGAATAAAAAGACTTGGCTATATACTTGTTCTTCCCAGGGAAAATCAAAGTGCTTAACAACACTGTTAGATCTGCAGAAGGAAACCTGGGGAATTAATGTTTAACCTTTCCTCAGTCACAAAGAAACCCTCTTCTCCATCTTGGGAACAACACTTGGTGACCTACATTCATTTGAAAGTTTGGTATCTATTTCCTTCCAGCAGCAGCAGCCACAATTCATACACTTAATGTATTCTGATTTAGAGGTCAGTATTCTCAAAGTCTAAACCAGCAGAATAGTTAGTTTTAGGGAGCTTCTCTTTTTTTTTTGCTTTGTCCATGGGATGGAATAATTAATTGTCAAAGACTGCTCCTTTCACAATAATCAGTAATAAAAGTATATGTGATTCATTCTCAGAAGGACAACTTTTAATTCTAAAGCAAAATTAGAAAATGTTTATTTAAAACTGATTATTACATCTAATTGAAGATTAACTTTAAGAGGGCATTCTCTAAATTTAAGTACCCCAGGCATTCAACTGTTTGAAGATAATGAAAGGTGGGAGACTATATAATGATTACGCTCCTAATTTCATGATTTAAAACAAAGCATGTTAAAGTGGTAGGGAATTAGTCTTGCTAATGTGGATGATTTCTGATTATAATGTTCTTCTCTATACTAGAAATATGTGCACATACATATATTTATCTCAAGACTTATGGTGGTTTGGGGGAGCAGCATAGCTTGGAGCAGAACTTGCAGATGAACTGCTAAAAACAGACTGTCACTGCATAAGGGAAACGGGGCATTCTACACTCTGTTCAAAGGAAAACTGTATAGGACCACCCATGCTGCAGCTATTTAGTAACAGAAGAGCCTATGCGGGATTGAACTACAGTAAATGGTGAAATACGGCAACACAGCAATAGAGCAATACAGATGTGGCCTTAGAGCTGAAAATGTGAAGGTTATTGCTGAATAATTAAGTAAAAGAATGCATTTAATCTGAAGTAATTGTAGAGGTTCTTCTGGTTGAATTTAATTTATCTGCAATTGGACTCGCTAGGAGCATCCAAGTCTTTAAAGGTACAGAGGCCAGAAGGGGAAGAGATGGATGAAGATGACAAAAAAAAAAAAAAAAAAAAAAAAAAAAAGGCTAGGAAAGTTCTGGGATCAAAGCTGAGGAAGGATTTGGTTCCCCTAACTTTTAGGCTCCTGACCCCAGAGATGAACGCGTTGGTTGCTGTGAGTAGGCCTGGGCATGCCAAACAAAGAAGTTCCTAAACATCTGAGGACTTCCTAAACCTCATGAGAGAGGATGCCTTGGGGAAGGCTCACTCTGTGCCTATTTCTTTAACTCCTCTAAGTATTTGCTAATGGTCACTGTCAGAGAGGATACTAAGAGAGAAGTACGTTTTGGGCAGATGCAGCATGTACCGTGCTCTGTATGCTTAGCAGTCTGTCTACATCTGGCCAAATGCGGTGCTGTGCACAGCGTTGGGTCCCAAGTCCCACCATGTGCTGGACCCACCAGGGCTGCCCTGAGGCAGGACCTGCCTTCCTAATGCAGGGCTCCGTGACTGCACAGCCGCACAGTTGACAGAGGAAGGTAAACAACCTGACCTTTCTTTTCAGAAGATTCACCCCTTTTTTTAACACACAACAGCAAGTAGTGGTGTTTGTTTTTGCTACTTCTCCTTTTAAATAAAAGCTGGGGAGAGCTTGTTTGGAAAGCGGGAGATTTCAGTTCCTCGGCTCCTCCAGTCACCATGCTGTGAAAATGTGCCCTGCTGCTCCAGCTGAAGTCATCCACTGCTCTACTCCAGGGCAGGCTTTCTGGAGCTAGAGATGGCTCTGTAGCCTGTTTCCCATCCCCAACAGCAAGCCAGATCCACACTGGACTGTCAGATTTCTTCATTCTAATATTATTGAGTGGAGAACAATTCCAACAGGCTTTAAACAGGAACAACACAGACCTTCGTCCTTGTGCACTGTCCTCTGGGCAAGTGCACAAACCACAGCAGAAGCCTATCCAATTTTAATGATTTTCTTACATTTTTAAGAGGATAGATTTTTTCTTTCCGCTTAGATCATGATGTGGCGGTTAGCACTTTCTTTGGTGTATTTAGGCTCCCGTGGGGAAGGCACTGAAAAGTTTTCCACTTCCTACATGAATGGTCTTACCCGCGAGGTGATTATAATGTAAGTAGCGGCTGTGCTCCTGTTCCACTACAGGAGTTATGCCAAAGAGCTCAGAGGTAAGGCAGAAAGCATTGAAGGAGGCACGCTCCCAGGGAGAAAGTTCCTAGGGAAGCAATGCAGAGAACCAGATCAGGTGCTTGGGTGATTGCTCCACGCGGCTGGCAGGAGGAAAGCCTCATAGCAGCAAGTGCTGTTCTTTCCTACCTCCAGTTCACTCAGCATAAACATCATTCAAAGGCGTCACCTGCCATGACAAAAGTGTCACTCTGTCAAGTCCAGGCGGAATTCAGGATTTCAACTCCGAATTGGCACTGTAATGGGAGCGCAGAATGCCTTGTGCTGATCAGAATGAAATGTCTGCGTTCAAAAAAAGTTGTATCAAAATTAAACACAAAATCCAAGGGGTAAGGTCATTAGTGGCAAGACGGTTTTCTTTTTTTTTTCTTTTTCTTTTTTTTTTTTTTTCCTGAGAAAAATTCTGGAGAAACCTAATAGGCCTACAGCAAGTCTTTCCCCCCTACACACACAAAAACATTACCAGGGTGCTTTCATGTTGCTCCTTGCCTCCCCACACATAGACTTTAAAGTTTACCAACTCCCTTTTGTGGCAGAACTCAGGGAAAATAAGCCACCTTTGAAAAGCACTACATGGGAGGACAGAAAGGAAAGAAAAAACAGCCTTATGTTTTCAAACTAATGATGTGCGAGTTAGAATGGAACATTAAGACTTTCCCAGGAATCCCTAAAGAACTGTTATATATTATTTTAGGACTAAACTCAATCCATATTGGAGTCACAGAATTGCTTTTGAATTGTTGGGTAATAGTTGTGGATTGGATGACTTTCTTCTTAAACTCAGATGTAAACAACAGTTTTCATCTCTTTGGGAGGTATATTTTGCTGTTAAATATATAGCAGAGTAAGTGCAAGAGAGGTTAAGGAGTCCTTCCCAGATTAAAAACCCAACATTTTGCATTGCAAGTAGGCAATAAATAAGATTACTCCATCACACCCTGTCCTCTGTCTACCACTTCTACTTTTTCCTCTGAATTTTAGCAACATGATATCTTGCACCCCATCTGTGTGAGTGGTGGTTAGAAAGGTGTTTTTTTTTAAGGACTGTGTTTGGCAAGTAGAGTAGAGGCTTCCTGGTTTTCTATGAGTAGGATAATTCATACCTGAAAGAATATGGGAAGAAAGTAACTCTCGAATCTCAGGAATCTCTTCTGGCTTTGTGTCCTCTGCAAAATCACCTGCATGAGCACACGCTGAGACTCATTTCAACATGTTTTTGTAGCTAGGAACACTTGAAATGTGAGTGTCCAAATTAGTTGATGTTTCTGCTCGGCTCTGATGACCTTTTCTGTTCCCGTGGGTTCTTGTTCAACCTCTGCCTCCACAGAATGCAGGCAACTCTCACCATGCTGGTACTTAACACTATCTGTGGAGCATAGACAGCTGTAGAAGCATTGATAAGTGACCTTAAGCAGGCTTTTGCATGACCTGCATGGAATCTTGGAGACAAACCTCAAAATAAAATCAGATTTCTTTTAATTTCCTATATTCTTCACTACATAGCTTTGAATCCCATATATATTTTGTGGCTGGTGCAGCGTGAAGGAAAGGTGGCGTAGATTTTTGTGAAAAATGCCATACATCTGTGCTCAAACTGCTGTATAACGGGATAGATAGGTTTTTGGTAGCGTTGATCCTCTATGTATGAACTTACACTTGAATATCTTAAACACAGGGGTTTTGAAAGCTTCTTTCACTGAGATACAAGCTAACAGCACTTCCCTTTCACTGGGGGCAGGTTAAGAACACTCATACAAGAAAGTACAATGCATTATGTGTAACTTGTCTTGCTAACAGGAATTGGCAATGTTTGATATGGGCCACAGCCTAAAATAGCCAAATAAGAATCATGCACCCAAAGAAAGAGCAATTTGAAAAAGGTGTGTTGCTAAGAGCACAGACCTGAGACCAGTAACTGTTCAAATACAGGAGAAGAGAAGACAGGTTAAAAAAATATTTTAAATATTGGATAACTGTATTTTGGAAGGTTGCAAAAACAAAAGTACATATTTCAAAGGTAAGAGCACATACTCCTAAGGACTTCAGGACCAGTCAATTATGGAGAAAGTATGGAGGAGTAGATGGAGAGGGAATAAAAATAAAAAATAAAAATCAAACTAGACTTCACAATGTCTAAAGGCACCAGCATTCTTCTCAGGAAATGTAATATTTTTCCTAGCTGAAAATTTATGCAACAGGTCAAATATGTGTTGGCCTCATTTTCTTTGATGGCAGATTTTATAGATCAGATATCAGAGACTTAGCGTGGACAGCTCATGCAATGACTCTAAACCAATGGTGGCCCAAGAGAAAAGAACTGGAAATGGAGTAACTCCCTAGTGATGAATTTCAGGGGTTTTCTGTTTTATATAGCTAATAAAGGTCAAACATCTGAAAGGGTGGACTAGGCTACATATGAAACTGTAACGAGAAGGAAATTAGCTGAGTTTCTCAGAGGAAAATAAAAGTGGAAGCAGAAGTAAATTAATGCTGGAGATTGAAGAAGTGAGAGCTTTGCATAAAAATGGTTTATAAGTTTATTTAAACACCTCTCACTTCTTTCTGTTATTAAAGAAAATGATGAAGGCACACAGCAGGTTGAAATGAAGATAGAGAATTATGAAAATAAGGCCAGAGAGCTCCTCACCTACAGATAGAAAGTGGGAAAATGTCTATTTGCAGATGATAATAATAATAATAATAATAATAAAAAGTGTGATGAGGCTAAGGACCAGAGGTGCTGTTGCAGGATCTACCAGTTTTTATCTCAGTTTCTGCAGACAAAACTGCAGAATTATAGATTAATGATTTTAGCATGCCTTGGCTAAATATGAACCAGTTAGGTCCTGACTTTACATAAACAAAAGGAAAAGAAGAGGCTGTAGAAGTAATGAAATTAATGCTGACATAAAACAGCCCAGAATTAAATAGGAAGCTTATATGATAGAGTGCACCAGATTTTTTGAGAGAATAGAAAGATTTTCCTAATAATAACAAAAGTAGATAAAATAGTAATACCAAAAGCATTTTGAAACATTGGCTATTTTAAATTTCTTTTTACATACTATATTTCCTAGGACTATAACAAAAATAATTGAAACACTGCTCACATAATAAACCTGAACAATCAGAATAATACCATGCTTACATTCACAGGTCATATAGATAGCTATGTTAACAGATGCCTTAGTTTTAGTCTGAATGCCAAGTGCATTTATCAGTTAGTGAAGTGGTCTTTTTAACAAGTACATGGAAGTGAGAAGTAGGACACTCAGATTATGTGTCATTTCTTCTCATTTACAATAAGGGAAATATTTTAAAAGAAACATAAATGCCGATATGTTTTTGAGAAATCAGTATCAGACAACTCTGGCAGGAATATCCCACACTGGTGGTATTTTGAAGGAACACAAATCAAATTCATTAACAAAAATGGAATACAGACCTTTTTATCAATAAGAAAAAGCATGACATCTTTAACCTGGAAATAACTGAGCCATTTAATGCTATAGATACCATTTTAAGCATCTGAAAAAAATAAATACACTTGCACATATTTAATGTTGGCACTACTTCTAGGAGGGCATGTCTGCTATTAGCGGCAAAATAGAGTTATAAGAATTTTCTTCAAAATTTTAGGGTCTACAGGTATAAATAGATTCAATAGATTTAAAACCAGTAATAGGAGAGGTGTTACAACAGTTATAATACTTTAAGTTATAGCTGAAAATCTAACAAAATGACATCTTTCATAGCAATTAAAGTTTATTCCTTCTTTTATTATGACATGAGGTTTTATTTATGCTTTGGAACTAGCCAAATAAATTCCAGGTTCTGAAATTTTTTGGAATATTTTAATTCAGTTAGGGAAAACAGGTAATTCTATGCCCATATAAATATATTTACTGCTAAAAATAAAGGTGTTATTTGACATTGGTCAGAAAGCATTAATTCATTTTTTAAGACACCAAGCAATCATGACATAACTTACAGTCACAAACCTCATGAAATAAAGGGAGGAACATTCTTTACTTGTCCCATGTCTTTTCCACTGCCTGTAGAGTTAATGTTCTGCTTCTGGCACACGGTTAATTCTAATAAAGAAACGGGAACTTGGGAAGCACACAGATGGCCACATACTATAAATTATGTGGTTGTCTTATGTGGGTGGTATTTAAAACATTGCTTCTTCACTCCCTCATATCAAGCCTGAAATCTGAAGGAACTTGGTGCTTCATAAGGCTTTTACATTTTCTATTTTTAATGTATGTGTGCAAGTCTTGTCAAGTAGGAAAACTTTTAGGTAACAATCTAACAATCTCTAAATCTAAAATGCTTTTCATTAATGATGATCCTGTTCTCTCCAGAGGAATGCTCCACACAGGAAGGATACAAGAAAAGGATCAAATCCAACAAGAAAAAGACACGTGCAAATATGACTGAAGTGATTTAGAAAAAGAACTGTTACCCAAGTCCACTGTTGGACATACCGCTGAAAGAGGTAGCTTTGGAAGCTGGTCACCTGAAGACAGTGAGAAAAAGGATGTGAGAAAGGAAGGACCTGATCACCCATCAGATGGAATCCAGACGTGACAATTTGAGTTAATGAACCATGACCCATGAAGCTGTTTCAGCACCTTTTTACAACCCCACTTCATGGCCTTAATAAAACTTCCAGGGCTTTTTTTTTTTTACAAAGCACATCTGCTCGAAATACTAAAGGGAGAGAAAGTAGATTCAGAAGTTATGTTTGGTTTCTTCCCTGCTTTTCAGTCATGTACAAAGTATATTTAAGATCAGCGTGTTTACTCTTCTATCTGTTAAGTCAACTGAACATCAGAAGATACTATTTCTACGAGACTGTATAGTATTATTATAGTAGTTATTTAATTTACATTCACATTAATAAGCTGCTAAAGCTGACTCAAAAGTACCAGGCAAATATTTTTAAGTTAACCACTATAATGGCATCTATGTTCATATACTGTTTTTGACCCCAGATATTTAGAAAGCTAACAGGGTGTCTTAAGAAAATTAGGTTGATTGATCTGCTGCTTTTGAAAGGTGCCTTGATACTAAGTCCTCCATTTCTTCACAGAGACAAAACATTTCTACAGTTTTAGGATCCCACCCATTTCCTGTAGGTCTCAAGCACGAGTATTACACCAGCACTGATGCTTCTGTGCAGAAGTAAAAAGAAGCAAGGAGAAGGACAAAGTAGTTCATACACTGATTGTTAAAAGACTCCCTTTTGCATATGAGGAGCTCTGGTTGGGCTGTAAGTTTTAACATACACAGGGAAGGAGAACTTGCTTAGTTCCCCACCACAGTGACAAGAGTAAAAATATCAAGAAATTGACCCTGTTGTACTGCAAATCTTAAGATGGTAGTTGTAAAGCAGCCTAATTATGATGCATCTTTTTCAGACTGTCAGTGTTTTTCAGGGTAGTAAAGAGAATGCCTTATTCTGTCAGATAGCTAACATTAACCCCAAAATCCTGTTTGATCCCATATCACACCATTTTTTTTCCTAGAAAAGGGGATAAGTTCCTTTCAGAGCCTCTTGACGGTTTCCTCAAATCAGCAGAATCCATGCGCTTGGTCTTTTGCTATGGAATGGAGGATTGAAATAGGGCCAAACGAGTCTAGTTTTTTTCCATACCAGGCATTCCTTTCCCTGGCTTCCTCCTAAGATGTTTTAGCAATTACCCAAGTCCACCAGTATGCAACATTCTCCCAACCTATGGCAGAGAGCTCCAAATCCCAATGGCATGTTTTGCTCCCTACCTTCTCCAATGACACTGCCACACTTCATCCCTAGCTACTTTCCTGATGTCTGCTGCCTCCCCTACTTGTCCTCTCCACCAACAGGGATCATGAAACAGTGGAAGTGACAGAAAGGTAAAATCTCAAGAAGTGCAATTTATTTAATCTTTCAAAATTAAAATCACTCTCTCCTTCTAGACCAAATGTATAGGTGAAACTGTTACACTTCTCCTCCCTCCCCCCAATTTGATATTAACCAGTAATGTAAAAAATTAATCAGGCTGCATATTAATCCATGACCAAATCAATACTAGATCCATTTGCTGGAAGGATAACGTAATGTTTTGTCACAACTTCAGTTGTCATCCTGAGGTTTGATAAGTATTCAGCTTGTGCTAACACTAAAATGGTTTTCCCCCAAAAATCATTTCACTATGAAAACCAATACCTGAATTACAACAGCCTTTTGGTAAGGGTAGTCAATTCCAGGAAGACTTTTCCAGTGGACGTGGTCAGAAATACGCAAAGGCAAGATACTTGGTGCAGAGCAGGAAGCTCACAAGAGCTTGAAGGCAGTGTCTCATGGCAAGCTGCATCCCAGTTCCCTCTTCTCACTGTGTTAGAAAGTGATCAGTTACATCTGGAGAAGACAAAGGCACCTCAGCCACTGGCACCCCTTCCACTCTGAACGTGAAGAAAACCATCATTCAGAAGTTAGAGTCCAGTTTGGTCTTCCACAGGGAAATGTCTGTGGTATGTGCAGGACCTCACTGGGAGTCACTGCCTCTCATGGGAAGTGGCTTGTAGATCTTTCTTCTTACTCAGGTTGTACTCACACATTCCACTTTTTTATTAGTAGTACTGCACACTCTTTACTGATACTCAGGCTTGCTCAAGCTGAATTACAAGAAATTGCTATTACTGTCACCAGTTACCTTCTTATAGTGAAATCACATTCAGGAAAAAAAAAAAAAAAAAAAAAAAAAAAAAGGAATGTTGCTTTCTTCTGTTCTCCTAGTATGGGCATGTGGATAAATTAAATGATACTTATGTCTTTCTGTAAGGAGATTCAAAATTTTTCGCCAAAATAAAAGATGATCAGAAGGAAAGAGAAGGAAAAAGCAAAAAAAAAAAAAAAAAAAAGAAATAAAATGTTGCATGGTATTTTAAATGGCCAGGGGACTAGAAACTGTCTCCTCCAGTACACACATTATTGCTATGACAAGTCTAGCTTTATCTTTTTTTTTATTTTCTTTTCTTTCTTCCACTTTATTAACGTCCCAAGGGCTCAGTAAATGTTACTGGTATTGAAAACAGAGTCAAACAGGTGAAATAAAATAAAAGGGGAAAATATTTTTTAAAATAGCAGAATATAGAGTGTTTGCTGAAAATATATTCTGCCTTACTTACACATTGAACTATTTTTTAACTATGTGTTCAGAGAAATTGTATAACATATAATATAGTAAATAAAGCACCCACAAACCAGGTGAGTGACATTATAAAGGTCTACTATTTTAATAACTTACTACAATAAAGAAAGAACATATATGAAATAATCACCTTATTCTTCGTGTGTCTTTTTAAGAGAAAACATTCTGTTAGACATTTGTGATTTCATGAGTTGTGTACAAGACATTCTGAAATGAATGAACCTGATGCGGATCCAGATTTTGGCATTTTTATTTGAAAGTAACAGCAAATGGAGTTTCCTTAGTCTTTAATTAATTTAATTGTTTATTCAAAACTTTGGTTTGAAGCTATTTAACCTGCAAAGCACTTATTTTGATTGAAAAGAAACTGGTGTTCCTCATCCAGTTTTCTCATCCAAAACAACTCGTGTTTAGTGATATATATCTAGGGAAAAAATATTCAGCATTGACACAAACATAAAAGAGCACTTAAGAACTCAGAATTGTGTCTTAGAAGATCCAAGTCAAACACACGCTTTCAGTTCTTGTTGTGAATTACAGTCCAAGTTTTTACATACATTCTAAACTACAATGAGTTTTCCAGTCCTTTGACTAATACAAGATATATGGGACCAACCCCCCAGAAAAAAAAAAAAAAAAAAAAAAAAAAAAAAAAAAAGTGTATTAAAAATGTCATACTTAGTAATTAAATTATGGAATTAAAAAAAAAAATCCTTATGCATATTTGCAGCAAGTGAGAAATTCCTGTTTTCATTTTCAATTCCTGTGTTGTACCTTACATGCTAAGTGAAGAACAGCTTTATCAAGATTTATAATCTCATTTTCAAAAGGGAGAGTGCACCAGGATTGGATATTATCTAGCTGTGGTATAGAGAGTAAAATGTTGCCCTGAAATCCCTCCTCCCCCCTAAAAAGAGGTAGAAGTGTGATAAACTACTCTGTTCTTCATATTCCTGAAGCTGCTACAGCAAGCAGAAGCTGCTATTACGTAAAGATTAATTTTGATTTTGCCTTGTAGGCTCTTTTAACACAAAAACTAACCATAAATAACAGCAAAGAAATTTCCACACAAAGAGATCCTCTGAACTGATCATCATATACTTCAGATCTTTCTTAATTAAGAATTTGACTGCAAACATGTTTAAACTGAACTCTGGAGAAGCTACTATGAAGTAAGAATATCCACATGGGAGTTGTATTACTTTGAAAATGTTTCATAGCAAATCAGTTTAACCTTCCTGTATGGGCAAAGACCGAGTCGTTCAAAGAAATGTTGGCAGATACTGAGGTACAGAGGTAAAATCACTTTTACGTTATTGCCCAATTACAACAAAATGAATTTTAATGATCTGCAGTTGTAAAAACCACTGGAGCATTAAAGGTGTCATACAATCATCACCTAACTACTCACCTAGCCAGTAAGAGACAGGAAGCACCCATGCACACACAGTAACGAGGAAGGCCTTTTACTAATGACATGTAGTTATACCAGATTAAAATTCTGTGCACTGTTCCAGTATTATCCACAATTCAGAGTTATTGTTCTACTCACATTTTAGGATGTTCTGTAAGAGGACAACATGGCATCTTTCACCTTGAATGGCTGTAAGTCTCCTGCATGTAATTTCTGTTCTTCCTGAGTATTCTCCTTCCCTGCCAGTCCTGGTACCATTGCTTCTATGGTAAAGTTTTTCAGCTGTAGAGAACACAAGTAATAATCCTGGCATTAGATTAATCTTTCCTATAATGTAAATGTAAATTTTGAGACTTAGGGGCTATTGCTTCTCAGTTCTACCCAAAGAGCATCCTATTTTTGCACGGATTGGTATTTGTAGTTCCTGCTGACTGTTGTTCTCCTTACAAAGCTTTAGTAGGTTAAGAGTAAGAAGAAGTGCACCATTAGTTGAGAAAGTTAATTTTAAAAAGTGATGGAAAGTACCTTACCCAAATTTTGAATCTATGCTATGAACTTGAATGAGATAATAAAAAATAAGAAGAAAAAAAAAAAAAAGTGTAAACAATTATTTTACGTAAAACTGCATAAAGAACTAATCATACTGGATTACCATTGCAGCAGTACAGGATTGTATATAGGAAACTAGAGGTTGAAATCCATGTGAGATTATTATTTATTCTTACATGTGAATAGACTTCTATAGACTTCTGCTTCCTTTGGAATGGATATATTTATATTTATCTTGCAACATATTCAGGTTTTGATTCTTAGTAGTGAGTTATTCAGTAATATCTCTGATTCTCAACAGCAATATGCAAATTTATACTAGCTGGTGATCCAGCCATCAGCTTCTAGACAAATTGAATACCTTTAATTTATTGTTCTTCGAAATATTACATCACACACACACACATACATACATATATTTCAAATTATTTTACTGGAGGAGAGCAGCTCTTATCCGTCATAATAAGAGAAGCTGTAGCATGACTGCCTCACAGTACAGATATTATTTGTTTTCTAATACTCCTGTAGACCTTTACAACAATGAAATAGCCAACCTCATTCAAAGCTTACAAAATGTAAAATACTAACATTGACAGTAAAATAAGATTTTATTTTTTTTAAAAAAAAAATGCTATTAATAAAGGAAGAATGGACGCAGGAGCTGTCAGACATATCCATTTCCTAGAAAAACATATTTAAAGGCATTACAGAGTATTTCCACGCGAGCAAACTCTTACAATCTAAGCTACAGCATCAATAACAGTACTATAACTCTCCTACACTAACTTTCTGTGTGGGCACTCATATTAGAAGAGGAGTGATTTTTACTTCACAAGTTCAACTCACTTTCAAAGAAAACTAAAACTAATGGTCCTGGTCTAGGTTAAGATTTAAAGGTAATGCCTTTTCTTGCACCAGCCAGTTCTTAGTCAGCCATCTCTATTCATTTCCAAAACAGACTACTAGTAACTGTCTTCTCTTTCTTTGAAAGTGGTTCAGAAGCCTAGCATGCAAGCAGACATGGTATACGAATTGATATGTGACCAAGCCTTAAGATTCATCTTTGTATTTTATGATCAATTAGCAAACAAGAAAAACAAACAGGAAGATCCTGTTTAGAAAAGCCTCACTTTGAAGGACTGACAAAAGCTACCTTGCTGCAAGCATTGCAACCAAATGACACTTTCTATGATTGGCAGAACAGAGCAGCACACAGCATTCATAGGGGATTCCTTTGATCCCAAGAGTATCATTTACCTGTGTTACGGGTCATTTAATTATTTGTCTTCTCAGTCAATATCCTTTGATGTAACAAATTCAGGATGTCAGTGCTCTGGTATATGGAGAAGTGATTAATTCCACCCACAGCATCTTCAAGGATGACACTGCAATACAACACAGAAGAAAGAAAAGGTCACTGAACAGAAAGAGGTTGGATATAAATACTGTATCTTTCTAATTCAGCTAAGAACCAAACTCTGCATATTAGTCTGAGTTGTTACTGGGTGTGGGAGGGTTAGCTATACAATGTTCTTTGGTTTATGGCTTAAATGTAAATCTTGTACTTACTAAAATGCAATTGACAGAAGAAAGTTCATTGAACTATGTATTTTTATATTCTAAAAAAAGGTAATATTAAAAACATAAAAATTCACCTATATTTAAAATGAAAGAATTAAAGATGTATTCTCATTCATCTGCTAATAATCCTCATAAAGTACAGTGATACTGAAGCCATTCAACACCAAGTCCATGTGCACACACACACACACACAAACCTATATTGACACTGTTATTGTCTCTAACCTTACACACTGCAGTTTTTGAGGTTGCAAAAGCAGACCAATTATAAAGTAAATATCCTGTATAAATACATCATCTAAGATGCAAAACTTGCAATGGAAAATCAGTAAGTGTTAAACTGGTGATAAAACATATCTTTTTTAAAAATGAAACACTGAATTAAGAGAAGAAGTTTCCAAGGAACACCATGGATTCCCCATTTTTGAAGTATCAAAATCAGGAGTGAAAGTCTACTAAAACGTATGTTGTAGTTACTTAAAAATGTCCATCTTACAAGTCTCACCTACTTTCCACAGCACTGTTGTGGAGAACATTTAAGGTATGTAAAGTCTTTCACAAGGGCAAAACTAGTTATTAACAACGTTCTTAAAACATGTCAGTATCAGATTTTGTTAGCTGTTTCAAATAATCCCTTAACAGATTTTTTTTTGAAACCTCAAGCAATATTAGGATTTGATAGAAACATTAACTTCTGTACCATGACCTTTCCAGTTCCACTTCCACAAAAGCAATCCACATTTCAACAAAACTGTGCTTTACATTCTGTTACAATATGCCTGCCCATTCCAGGATAACACACACACTACCATGCAACCATGATAATGGAGAAGAAAAATTCACTCCTGCTAGGTTTTGCTTATCACTTTCTATAATGTACCTAGACCCTTTGCTATTTTCTAAATTTATCTGAGGGTCACTCTTGAGGTGCCCTGGACTAAAAAGGAAAATGTCCACCTGAAATACAGAGAACCAGGCTGAGAGGATAAAGACTAAGTTCTAACTCAAAAGACTAACTCAAGACGTAGGTTACACCTATGTTAGCAAGTACTGCAGCCCAACTGAATTCTTGTAGAGAAAAACAGTTGGTGTTGCGAACACAGCATCTACACAACAGGAGTGTTTCCAAAGACTGGCTCTCATCAGTTCCTGTGTGTTGAATGCCCATTGACTTCATCATCTGTATTCATCTTCAATTCATAATCAGTCCAAAAAGAATCCACTTTACAATTTCAGATGCTGCCTCATGACATGAATAAACCACAGGAAATGGGAATGGCTGGGATGTTCACTTCAGAAGTGCAGTCCTGGTACAAAACCCAAGTTCAACAGCTGGACAGTGTGATTTCATGGATGCATAAAGTAGTGTAGTGATGCAAAAGGTTGAAGTTTAATATGCTTTTATGCTTTATTAAAATTAAGCCAAACTACTCAGCCCCAAAATTTGATGCTCTACTCTGTCTTGCATACTCTGACACTAAAGAATCAAAACTCAGATTAGGCCTGGAAGAAGTCAGGCTGAAAGACTAAAACTCGCATATTCCTTTTGGGCAAATATTGTGGATTTAGATTTTAAGATTACTCTCTGATGCAAATTTTCTATTTCTTTCAACTATCCATTATCTTCTTTGTAAGAGTTCTCTAATACAAAGTCATTTATTAGATTAAAAGGTATGATCACTTACTTCAACTGGGTGAAACATGATTTTTTTTAAAAAAAGCATGCAAAACCTGACATTTTTTTCTGGGTGGCAAGCTTTGTTGGTAAGAAATTGTCTTTATTTCTGTCTGTGTATGCTCATTTTTATAATGGGATGATGACTTTAGTAAAGGTCATATTGTTATAATATCGCACACAAAAAAAGTACAGAAAGTTTTGAACTTTGCGTCAAAGAAATGTCCTTATCATCTTAATAATTTCTCTTTCTTTTCGGAGATGTACCATTTAACTGTCCATTACAATGGAAAATATGTAAATAGCATAGACTTAACAATTTACACTTGCATAAAGTAATAGCTGAAATTATAATTGATAAAAATTTAGTGCTTCAACCATTGGGACTATGCCTCTGTGCTTTTTCTCAAGCAAAGGATTATTGGGAGTGAAATATTATGACTTGAAAACACTATGGATGAATAACTCAGCTGCATACTGGCTGGTGATAGGCGTCTAAAGAACTGTTCATGCTGACAGGACTACGCTGTGGAAGATTTTCATCATACCTGTCTCTAGATATGCTGGGAAACTGGGAAAATTAAGGAGTTGCAGCACACAGTTCACCTGTGATCTCTGCCAGCTGTTCATATCAGCACCAGTCAAGGCTTGATCTACAAGCTGATTTACCATGTAGTCACCTAGAATGGTTGCTTTCATATGCACCTCCCTTATCTACCTGCTCTGGTCTGATAGATGGAGGAGGTCACGGCCCAGGGAGGAGGTATTTGCAGACTTTCCCTCACCTTTTTTCATTTCATTCTTTTTTACATAATGATTCTATTTATAGACCTGTTAAGGAAGATTAGCTCAACTGAATGGCAATAATACAGATACAAATTTTATGATGTTATTGCCTCAGGTCTAAAAATAAAGAAGTTCAGTGCTAACAACACAGCACTCTGGTGTCTGATTTCAAGGACTGTGAAGGTAAGGAAAACATATTTACAAAAATGTTTTCATATTTACAAAAGGGCTCTTATATGAATAAATGTTTTTGGGTACCCAATAATTCTCTTTTTCTTTTCTTTTCTTTTCTTTTCTTTTCTTTTCTCTTCTCTTCTCTTCTCTTCTCTTCTCTTCTCTTCTCTTCTCTTCTCTTCTCTTCTCTTCTCTTCTCTTCTCTTCTCTTCTCTTCTCTT
>NC_048896.1:29706820-29769778 GCF_011077185.1 Oxyura jamaicensis
TTCTCTTCTCTTCTCTTCTCTTCTCTTCTCTTCTCTTCTCTTCTCTTTTTTAACTACTACTATTATTTTACTTTATCGATTTGATAAGCCATGTAAGAAATCATAATAAGCCACAAAGCAAGCAGGCTACCTCCCTCCTGTCCCCACCCTACAAAGTTTAAGCACCACAGCTCTAGTACATAGAAAGTATGGATGCAAACTTTTTAAAGTTTTGGGAATGACTATGAATGGTTTGACATGCAGGAAACCTATTTTGTGATAGAATCTAAGAGAAAACTTTATGTCTAATCTAGTATTATCTTTTTATGACATTATATGCAAACATAAGTTTGATTTTCTCCTCTGCATTTATTCAGCTGGGCCTTTTACTGGGCTCCTGGGACTCGTAGAGAAGGCTACCGTGTGAAGAGTAAATACCTAAGGTTTGCATGCACGTGTTACAAGCAGCATAAAAGCTTTTATCACAAGTTTTGAACTCTCTTTTTTTCAGACACTATTTAACACCCTATTAATCAACAAGAATGGAACTAGCAGTTCAAATACCATGTATAAAAAGCAGAATAGCAAAAAAATAAAACAGAAAGCTTTGTAATGCTCAGAGTGCAACAGAATCTCAGGCTGCAGTTAGAAACACCATTGGTATATTCAGCATCAAGTGACAGTTTAACTGAGCTTTTAGAAAACAGCCTAAAATGTAGCACAAAAATGTAGTTTTGCATTGTAGGATGGTGATTTTAGCAATTAACTTGTTCTGCAATAGCTGGAAAGAGAAGAAAACAGGAGAGTAGATATTATGAAGTAGGACAAAACAACCATTTTTGTTGTATTTTCTGCCTTATTATTGAAGACTAAGAGCAAAGCAAAAAGGCAATTTTCAAACCCAACATTCTGTGCTTGGTATTAAGACTACCACTGAAGCAAGATCTCAGATAGAACGATCACATTAATGTCAATGATAACACAAAAATCTGCAGAAACACCTTCTCAACTACGCCTGATTAATGTTTAAAACCTGAGCTAATAAATGTTCTGAATGGAAAGTCCATCTTATGCAACGCGCAATCACTGCCCCTTCCTGGTGAACGATCCTATGAATTTATTGCACTTCTGAGGCTTCAACAAGCATTTTATACTACCAGTCATAGCTCCTATGTCATTAGTTTTCTGTTGTCTAAATGTAAAGCTGATAGAGTGGGTTTTGCTGTTTTATGTATATAGTAAAAATATTTATCTTACATTAGATTAACCCTTATGAATTTTTGGATAATTTTCTCATCCTTTAATTACTACTCCATTTTTGTGATTGTACTTTATTAGAACCCTTTGGTAAAAAGTATGGATTTTTTTTGCCATTCTTTTAATTATTATAAGCCAGCTTCATCAGTTTAGTATTATTAAGTATAGCGTGAATGATAGCATAGGGTAATACTGTGTCTTCTTTCTAAAAATACAAGTTGATAGTGCAAGATAATGTAAAATAATGCATTTTTGTATATGAAAAAGTCATGATCAAAACAGTCGTTATATCCTTCAATATTATGTTTATTAAGATGTCTCAAACTTATAAATTACATCTGCTTTATTTATGGTTTTCAACAAAATTTGCCTATGTTTAAGTAACTAGCATTCAGCCAGCTGTTTGATTTAAGCTCATTTTTGAGCTTGAGCACTTTGGTGTAGATTTAAAGGCAAAAAGTCAAGGGCTGACCTAACTTCAAAACGAAACGATCAAAAGTTAGCTCCTCCTCAGCATTCTTCAAACTTCCCTCCTTCACAGTAATTTTAACACCGCTCATCATTGGATGATAGCACATGACCTTGAAGAATGAACACTGAATTAAATGGAAATATCTGCATAGCTAAATGCCAAAACTGGCACAAACTTTGAGATTTGTTTCTACTTCTCTTTTCAAGACCCTGAAGCTGAGCTACTGCAGATAGCATAAGCTACCATCAGCGTAGCCAGTGGGGCCTTGGCATTTGCAAACTGAGTTACGGAAAACAGTAAAAAAAACAAGTGCATGGCTAGAGAAATAGTTTGGAAGGAGGATGAGAGCTGGAGACAAAACATGAGGGAAAAAGAGAAGTAGAAAACTAAAAGAGAAATATGAAAAGAATGACGGATAGAGGGATTGGAAAATGAAGTTTGAAAAGTTTGGAAGCTAGTAAAGAGAAAGGGAATACGGCAAGGAAGAAACACAGTTTGGACCCAGAATTATTTTTACTCAACTGCCTATCCTTTTTATCAGTAGTTAATCACAAACTTATACTAAGGGAGCTATTACACTGGAGTTATTTAATTGGCTAGGACAAGAAGTATCCCTCTTCACTGCATCACTTAAATGACACATGCTTAAGACTTCTTTTTCTTTCCAATTTGACTCTTATGCTGTCTCCCCAGGTTCTTAAACTTTTTCTAAAGTCTTCAGTGAGAGCTTTTGTACTGCCACTTTTAGCTAAACAGTTGCTCATAAACACATTCAACAGGAAAACGTTATGCCTCTTTGGTTTGCTTTTCACTAGTCTCAGCCAGGCATAACAGTTTCTTGACAGTGGTGCCTTTATTACCGGCACCATCAGCATTGAAGAAAGCACAACTAGCAAACAAAATAGCTTCTCTCCTTGTCATATGAACAAAATCCAAGCTCAGCAAGTCCAACACACGTTCAGCAACACTAAAAACATGGAAATTCTAGTGAGAAAAAATTACTCTGAGAAAAAAAAAAAAAAGAGAGAGAGAGAGAAATTGAGAAAGATGGCAGATTTTTTAATTCAAATGCAATCAATGAATATATTCTGCATGCTAAGAAAATCCAGGGTGGACACCAGCAACCACTGCCACTCATTCATAGCACAGCAAGCTTGGTGCTTAAAGAAGTTATGACATCCCTTCATTTTTTAGTGCTCGTCAATTTCTCTGCTCACTTTTTTTTTTCAGAAGATCAAGCTTCCTCCTGCTTTTGGCACAGATATATCTATAGGTGTTTTTAGTTACCTCCTTTCATCAAAGGGTTATTTTTTTATGTCTTGCATTCACAACCTCTCTTATCTTACTACGCTTTTATTCTTCCTCCAAAATATCTCCCCTACGTTTGGTAAGTGGGGGAGGACAGAAGAAGGGCAGTGGGAATTAAATGGCATTTCTCAAGTAGTTCCCTGCAGATTCAGACCAAAAGTTCTCATACAGCAAAGCAGTTAAGCATGTGCTTGAACTGATCTCTCTTCAGCAACCAGCCCTACCATGATGGCAACTGAACTGAGTGAGGCCTGAGAGCAATGATAGCTCCACTCGAGCTGGGCAGCTCCAGAGTTGTGATAACAGTGCTGCATTCCCATGACTGAAATCGTGGTGATTTCCACCAGTCTTAAATTTTGAGTGGTTAACTTTTTTGGTGAAACTCTTTCCCCACTTCTTTTTGAAGTGTCCTTGTCTTACATCTGCGACTCTCCTATTGGCTGAACTGGCGGCCATTAAAAAAATCACAAGACTTCAGTGGTTTGTGAAACAAAATAAAAGATAAATAAATAAATAAAAGTAATTACATTAAAAAGCCATAATATATAAGCAGTTTCCAGAAACTGGTATCATGTGGATTGGCTACAGTGAAGAAAAGGTCAGAACCTGAGCAATTCAGCACTCCTGGCATGCTGAGGTATTTCTGAAAATGTATTCATTTTACTTTCAGGGAAGTTCTGACCTTCTCCTGGCTAAGGACAAAAGGTTGTTCTGAACTACCTCCAGTTCCAACCATTCAGCTCAAATAGGCATTGATTTGTGACCTAATGAGATTTTAAGGGTTGCTTTTAAGACATAAAACCAAATTCAGAGTATGTTGAACTGCAACTCTTAATTTTGACAGATTGAGAATTTCAGGGCAAAGATATTGTCTCCATACATATTCACAAAGCACTAAATATACTCCTACCTTATGTAAATTATTAACAATATAATCAGGAGGAATCTAAGAGGTCTCAAAATTGCAATACTCCATAAACAAATAAAAGAAAAAAAAAATAGTATGTAATGTTTTGCCTCAACTGTCTTTGTCGGCTTCAGTGATGAGAATGTAATAGCTCCCGACCAAGCAGTAACCGAAAAACGGGACAAAGAACAACGCTGCCCTTGATCCTGTAAGCTTATCCTGTTGTGCATGGCCTTGAACTTGAACAGTTTCACAGATCAATGTGACTATGTTTATTTATAAATCACACTCCTCAACTGCTCACATTTGTTTTTAGGTGGCTGGGGACCTTGAAGCAACTGCCTGTGGTAAGCCAACCTTTACAACACCTTCCGTGGCCCGCTGTGCTCCTACTCCCTCACCTGCCCTTCCCCAGAGGCGGTCGGTGGTTACCAGTTGCCTCCAGCATAACCAGCTGCTGTGACAACCTGGCACTACAGCTAAGCCCTACCAAATTCCTTCCCCTTCACAAAGGATCCTAAATAGGACTTAACAAACCAAAACTGAGCAAAACCCACCAGGCCCAGCTCTTAACGAGACTAAAAATATTTGTTAATTAATTCTTGTCAGAGCTTTTCACCTTAGATTTTCCTCACTTCAGAGGCTCTGGCTAGGCAGCAGTGACTTCCACCTCCCAAAGACAAGGCACCCAGTGAATTCCAGTAGCAAGCCAACTTCAACCCTTTTGATTTATTTGACAGAGTTTTCTTGAAATCACCCTTAATAAAGTAGCTCTGTCTTTTAGCTCCTGGAACTGAGGCGCTTCAGTGAATTCCAGCGTTCATCCAGCTCAGGTTTGACTTCCCTCCCCTGCAGCTCCTGAGGGAGCACGCTGGTGGCCCGTCAGCACCACTGAACGAAGCAAAGGGTTCAGCCCCGCTGCCACTGTGTCAGCGACATGCACTGCCTGACACTGTGCTTAGTATTGTAAAAAGTGGTAGTGAAGGACCAAAAACAAAACAACCCATGGAAAGCTCCAGAGCACGTGCAAAGATCCTCCTTAATATGCGTTACTACAGGGTTCTGTGGTCCTCTATGGCAAAAGAACTCAACAGTGCAATGCGGGTGGTAAGACATACCTGGACTCTGAGCTTCATTTAAATTTGCAGAAAGTTGCACTTTTCCACAAACTAAAAATTAGTAAATAAAAATAAAAAAGAACAAATAGCATTTAACTTCAGCTGGAACAGTCTTTACAGCACTAAATAAACCCATAATAAAGATGATTAATACATAATGCAAGGAGATAAGAGTGTTGAAGGCGGGGAAAAAAATGTTATTTTCAGCAGAAATTGGACAGCTGGGGAAGGGCAAGAATGACAATAGGCTGAAGAGGAATGCTTGGCTTATTTATTATTTCACAACATTACTCAGGTCAGGACACACTGAGTAGGTTGTACTGAAGCTTAGCGAGAAACTACACAGAGCTGGGAAAAGTTTAACAGGGACAAGAGAAGAGAGAAAGCACGTAAGAGAGCAAAGGTCTGAAGCAGTTCTGAATATCATACTATCAGACGGGCATACTGACACCTCACACTGCTTATATATCAGAAACAGATAAGTTGTACTAATACTGATAGTCACGCGTCAGATTATTAGCAAATTTCTCACTTATTTAAAGCAAGTTCATGTCTGATTGCCCCTCTCCTTGCTAAAGACCCACTTGAATATTAACTCAGTAATTCTGACAGCTCCAAAACCAGGAAAATATTCTGGTCTTCACTGCTTACTGAAACATCTGATTTAAATTCAAAATTACACTATTAATATTTACAGTGTTTAACGTGGATTTCCATTTTTGACAGTGCATTTAACTGAACAATCTGTTTTGGGGCAATGGTTGCCACTGTTTCAGACAATGTATGCAGGTAGAGAATATATCCATACAGGACTAACGGTACAGCTGGAAGAATTAGTCGAGCTTTTGGTAACACAAGCTTTTCTACAGAAACAGAAAGTTTCAAAGCAAGTTGAGAAGAATCACTCGAGAGTCTAGATGTGTATCAGTTAGTGCGTATCTGCATGGAAATAGAGCTGGTATCTTTAAGGGAAAGAAGTAGTAGAGGGGAGGGAAAAGAAGGGAAGAGAAGGAGAGGGAGGGAAAGTTGGTAAGAAAGGTATTTCCTAAAGAAGGAACACGGAAACAGGTAATTTATATGAATATGGGGAGTAAAGAGAGATTAGAATATTCCTCTAAGCCAGGATCCTCACTGGGCCTTCTTGGTGGTGAGGGTGCAGGCTGCACAGACAGACTCATGGGTTGTGGAGTCTTTCACCTTAGGGATGTTCAAAAGCCATCGTGTGTCAATGTAGCAAACTGACTCAACAAAAATATAAAAGATAGATACACACCGGCCCTGGCCTTCATTCCTTCACATTTTTTCATGAAACATCCCTGAGCAAACAGGTAGGATGAGACCTGCAGGTTACTGCAGACAGGTTCTCCATCTGGCCCAGGAAGCGAGGTTAGACGTAACTTTTAGAATGTAAAGTGTTGTTGTGTGGCTATGAAACTCAAAGCTTATTCCTCTGCATCTGCCTGTTAGCACGGAACAGTGCCACACTGCCAGTTCCCTACATACTTCATCTAGCCTGCGATGTGCGTAGGATAAGGTGCTAAAAAGCAAGGCCCTCATTGAGGAATAAAGCAAATGCACAGATGCAAATGCAAATGTTCATACACAAACACACTCACTCTAGGTATATGCCAACCTTCCGGAAGATTATTTGATCACAAAAGATGAAACAGAATTGCACTGTATTTGCACATCTATCTGCTGTTGTTCTGTTATCACCCCCTCCAGATTCACCTCTTTCTACTGGCAGTAAATTTAGGGTCCTGATATAATAAAACTTTTGTTCAATACTAACATAATTTAATGGAAAGCCACCATTTAGAAGCTGTTTTTTGATTAAGGTTTTGGCAAAAAGCCTTGATGGTTATATAAATAGTTAAAACTTTTTTGGCCTTTTCTGAACCTCATTAACCAATAAAATAGTTGTACAATACCTAGCACTCTTCAGCAACGCGACTTTCTGTTTATGCTTTGTATTTGTTTTTATTACTGAATTGAAGAAACACCTAATAATCTCCCGCTTACTAATACCAGCCTACATAATGGGATTGTTCAAGTCTACCAAGAATTTCTAGGGTTTGTGTCCTTTGCATTAGCAGACTAATGGACTTCATTGTCAACCTGTGTGTCCTATGAGTACTTGTCTTCTGTACACTAGAAGTCCAATGATGCTTGCTGAATAAAGTGCTGTAATAAATTTCCTGCTTTACAGGACAGCCATTTGGGGCATCTGAAAAGCCAAAATAAAAAAATACATATATTTCATTGCAAAATAAATTAATAATAAATATTATAAATATTATTTATAAACATAAATATATTAATCAATAATAATACTAACTGATGAATTTTGAGATTACAGTGATTTATTTATTTCTCTTCCAGCCCCTGAATGGCAACCACAGGAGTGTGGAACTCATTCTGGGGATATGGCCAAATTGTCCTGTTAATATGATGTACATAGGTATAAACTCTGAACTACATATTGTGTATGTTCATCTAATGTTTCTGTCCCTTGTTTTTCAGCATTCCCAACATCTTTTCGTTTGTTTGCATGCTGCTAGGTGAAAAAAATGAGCTTCCTGTGTTATACTGGACTCCAACTTCTTATTATGTCCATTTATTCCAGAACACATGAACACGGTTTATACTGAAATGCCAGTTCTAGTTACATTCTCCCTTTCAGGTAAAACCATACACTTAGATTAAGATGTTAAGAGGCATCTGAGCCACCATTTCAAGATGCTAATACACTCAAGAAGACATTGCAGCATCATTCAACTCACAGCTCACTGAAGCTTTCAGGTAGCCCAAATTCCATCTCTCTTTTCTGAGCTTGTCAAAAGCTGCATTACAGTTCACAGAGACTATGTTACTCCTCACTCATCAGAGCTAACAGAAATTGTCTTAAAACAAAATCAAAACAAACAAAAAACCCTGAACATCTTGGACGATATTATATTATATGCAGGCCAGACACATAGACTGAGAGGTCTACAACACAAGCCAGCATATGCTGGTGACAACAGACCTAAAAATTGTAACTTTTAATATTAACTGTGCCTGACTGATAGGAATCTTCTGGTGTGTTGTTGTCTATGGGTTTGTGTTTTTTTTGTTTGTTGTTGTTGCACTTCATTTGTTGCATTCAAAGCATTAAAACCTAGGAACACTAGTTTTATTTTGAAAATATTGGCCCTGCAGTCTCTATGGTCACAAAGTTCCCTAACAGGGCAACATAAAAGCTTTTAACAACAACAAGTGGGCTACATCATAGAATCACAGAATATCCTCAGCTGGAAGCGCCCCACAAGGATCATAAAGTCTGACTCCTGGCTCCCCACAGGACCACCCAAATACCAGGCCATATGTCTGAGAGCATTGTCCAAACATGGATAGCAGTAAATCGAACAGGAATTGCCCTATATCATTACGCTGTTAGCATGGACTCTGTCACACTTCTGGCCTGTGCTGTTATTCCCCCAAACAATATCCAGGCATTTTATGGAAAGTGGTATGAGTCTGAGACTGCGGCCTGGTTGCAGCCATTCTGGTTTGGATGGTGAGCTTGGCAGTGCGAGTTGGCAGGTTGTTCGGTGCCAAGCTGTTCCTGTGCCAGATAAACTATCCGTGGGACATACAGTTTAATACACACCTAGCCATGGCAGACAATTTCTACTAACCTTATCATTCAGTTTGCACAGTAGGAGATGGAGTTAGGCACTACTCACTAAAAAGCATGCTCAAAGGAAAAGTTTTATCTAATCACGTGCCGTGATGAGGTTATCCTCATCCAGTATGAAACATGTGAGGTCTGGAAAACAATCTCTTTTATCATGCAGATAGCAGCAGCTATTGCATTGCATGGCTGAAAGGTTCTGCATATCAAGGTCTTTGCTTAGGGAGGGTCAGGGGAGATTGGAATTTATCAATATGAATTAAACAGAAAAGCTGACCACTCATGACCTTCTCATGAAATAAACTTTTAGGAGCTGGCAGGTGTGAAGTTGACTTTGACAAAGGCTTTACTTCTGCGAGAGAAAAGTTCAAGAGACATCTATCACAAGGCTCTTCAGCCTTTCTAAGGCAGTCTTTCTAACTTAAGCCTTTCTAAGACAAAAATACTTCCTTTCTCTTTTATATCTTTTATAAAAATACTGCTGTAGGATAATATGGAACAGCTTTAGATTTTTCTGTTGTCATCTTACTCACTGCATATCACTAAAACAACTGCTTCCCAGTCATGATGAAAATTCTTCATGAACTGCCAAACAGACAATTGGTTTTTCACAAGAGCAGTAAGGCTCGTCCAGTAACTTACCAGCACAATTTGTTGCTCCAACCTGTAACCGTAGCATAACTGGTTGAATTTAATCCTGTTTCCATCCATAAATAAAATACTTGAGAATTTTAAAGCAAATAAAGCATGCTCTTTAAAGTCCTTTGGTCAAATAACAGAAATATTAGCAACCACAGGAAAAATCCCAGCATTAGCGATATGTTATTTGCAATAAATTGTTCGATCACTTTTTTGCCACACGGATGCTTGGGACCTAAAGCCTCAGTCACAAGAACCTGTTAAACTAATCTGACTATTTAAGACTCTCATTCTGAATCTGCAGCCAGCTGAAAGCTTTTACAATGCTTTTGATATCAAACACCTTGTCCGTTGTATCTCCTCTCTGCACTGAGTGCCAACTTCATCATTTGTGGAAATTTTCAATTTCACACAACAGCGACTTCTTTTCGTGCCCTAAGTTATGGTTGGAAATCAGAGTGTTTTATAAGAATAGAATACAGAAATCAAAATGAATTATAGTGTTGGACAGTTTGATACTAAAGATTTTGAAACACGTAAAAACGTAGCCAACTCCCTTTGGTCCCCAGCATTACAAATACATGAATTTGACAAGTAATTTGAGCTGTGCAGCTGCATTATTAAAACAAATTATTTTCCATTAATGACTGATGTGATTTTTTTTTTTTTACCCACAGGACCAAACAGGACACTCTCTCTACTTGTTTAAAATCTGCCAGCTACAGATACTGTAACACGGCAGCTAAGAGATATACCTAACCATATTCTACATAGCATAACAGAGATGAAATATGTATGAAATAATTGTTTGTATTTGTTTTCAGGTCTTTTCGGTATGAACTTTTCTATCTAGGGCAGCCTGTATTTTACCGCATCCTTTTTTAAATATATGATGTATGATATATTTAAAACAGAATTAGCAGGAAGAAAAAAAAATAACTGTTTCATTTAACCTGGTTTCATGGCTGGTATGGATCATAATTTTCAAAAGTTGTTCCTAAAATTTACTTTTCAGACTACCTTTTAGGCAGTAAGATGGAAGTCCTCACTAACTACAATTAAAGAAAATTATAATACCTACCAACTTGGGTATGGATCTGAATCCTTCCATCTCTGTCAAATCTTGCTCAGATTACAAATACAGCTCCACTGTCTGTGACTACAGTGGACCACTCTTTGCGTATCTCCTCTGTTTTCCATGAATATTTCCTCTTTTAATGTTGCACACCCTTGTATTTGTTATTACTTCCAACCTATGGCTGTCGTGGATAACAAACATATCTTTTAACAGTGCAGTTACTCCCATGTCTACACTTCTGGTGAATTCAGCTTTCATATTCGCATGTAAAAAGAAACAAATTATTGCAAAATTTATATTCACTTGCTGCTTTGCTTTGTTTGCATGCTGATTAATCCACCACCAAGAAAAAAAAATGTCATTGGCTTTCTAGGTCTTCTAATACACCATTACTAGATAACCTGGTACTTTCCCTTACTCATCTTGCAACAAAGTGAATGACATTTTTTTAACATTTTTAATCTCCTTAAAGTATTTCAGTCATTACAGTCTTGTATAATGAGAAATGCAGATTTTATATCTATCCCTATGATGTCAAACTTCCATCCCAGTGCAAAAGAGGAACTCCCGAGGAAAATGAAGGAGGCAGGGGAGAAAGCCTTGTGAAAACAAACAAACAAACAAACAAATAAATAAATAAAATGGAAGACACCAAATAGAGATAGTGATGGTAGATTAGGAATAGCCCTTATCTATTTAACAATTAAAGAAAAGGAGGATTGAGTGGTCTGGAAGCCAGGGAAGCTTGAATTCCCTTACCTCTTTTCCTGAGGGCATTTCTAGCCTGGTAGCTCAGGGCGCTTTAAGTAGCACCTGATGAATGGCGTGAAGGACCAGACATCTGGGCAGCCAGTCCTGTGTGTCATGGCTGCAGCCACCCATCCTGGTCCTTACAGCTGCCTCTGTGTGATCTCATTTACTTACAGATAAGCAGTGCATCTTACTAGAAAACCTAGGAGCCATATTGCAAGATTCAGCAATAAAAGCCCAAGCTAAAGAGGCTACTCAATATAAACAGGAATCTTGACCTTGTCAGGAGCTCTTGATCCAAATTCATTTTTATCATAGCATAAAATCTCTTCATCTGTCTTTGCTGGGGCTTAGATAGTTGCTACACCAAAGCAAATGTGCCCTGATAGTAATGAATGCAGGTGTTATGTTTTGTAATTCACTATTTTTAAGGCACTGTAGCATTTTAACAAGGCTAATGATACACAAATCACTGTCCATGTTTTTATTTCTGTTTGTTTTAGAGAATACCAAACAAACTGTTGGTGCTTTGGGAGTTATACCTCATACTACTGAAAACAAACTTTCACTGGCAAAACACAGAACCTAGGTTTGTTGCATTTTTCACCCAAAACAGATTGAGTAGGTTGAAAATGGTCAGAGAAAAAACAGACAGGTGGTCACTGTTCTTTAAACCTCCTGATAATTGTTTTATCATCTGTCCCTTCCCTTTAATGTTTCTTACACTTAGATTATAAAAAGATTAGGATTTAGGAAAGGATAATACCTTTTATTAGGCTGATACACATATATAGGAAAAACAGACAAGCTTTGACAAATTTGAATCAGAAGCCAGACTGAGAATAATTTCCTTTAAACTTATATTAATCATGTTAATGAACTAGACCATCAGAGAACAAAAAAGTTGGAATAGGTATTAAAAAAAAAAAAAAAGGTTATTGGTAACAGGAGAGAGTTGAAAATCATTAGTTCTTGTGGGACAGAGACTAAAATCCAAAACCATTAGATGATCATAAAATGTATGGGGAAATTATAATGTACTATAAAACCAATATTTCTGCTGCATTCCTAATACTGAACATTATGGTTTCGATCGCAGACCTGAATTAGGACCAATGTGCCTGAAAACTCATCTGTTTTTCTCAAAGAATGGGTTAATATAAAAAATAAAAAAATATATAATATATGTATGCATTATATATATATAAATAAAGAGAGAGACTCTCCCTCTAAATGTTGCCTTAAGACCATCCCCAGCCCCAATAAGGCTGCAATTACACAGTGGGTTTTAGGGTGGCTCCAGCTTTGGTTTTGTGCAGTGCCTACAGCAAGAGGCACTGACCCATGGGCATTGTGGTTCCCGTACAGCCAATATTGATCAATTGCTTCTTTCGTGCTTCTTCCTGAGTTAGGATTAACTTCTGATGACTGCGTGACTAGATGGACCACTGCTATGTTAGTAAGTGTGGTTGCTATGACAATTGGTACCTCTCCTGAAGAGACTATTTCTGAGTTTGCATAGCCAAGGGCTAGCAACTGTGGCAAGACCAAAGCCTAATGAAAAGCAAACTACATGAAATTACATCAAGTAGTAGCCAATCAGCCTTAGGCTGCTATGAGAAAACATTAAATCATATGTTATTGTTATGAAAAGGAGTAGTGCCAATTTACAGCAGGATGTAGGTGAATTGTCAGCACAACTCCCATGTATAAATGAGGACCACAGCAAATTAACACATTCCCCAGTTGTGAGAGCAATCAAAACTGAAACAGTACTGTAGCAAGCTTATTTTTTAAATGGGACTGACAAAATGCAAATATCTCTTTTTCAATAAATATTCAGGAAAGATTTATTGACAGATTGACTTTAAATGCTTCCAACACTTCCTTGGCTATTTTTGTTGTTTATTTTTGTCTGTTTGTTTGTTCCTACAAAAAGATTTGCTGCTTTTACATGTTTTGTTAGAATACCTAGTTTAATTTTTTATTTCTTCCTAACCTTCCATTTACACAGTAATAGCTCACTTCTGTTTTCTTTTTTCTTTTTTCTTTTTTTTTTTTTATTTTTTATTTTGAGCTGGGGGTTGAGGGGATGTGCCAGGTAGCTCACCTCTGGCAGTTTGTGGATGATTCAACAAAGAATATTAGAAAGGTCTTTAACTATGTGTCTTGATGGTTAGATGATCAGAGGTCAATTTATGCCAAACACTAATGTTAAATCTATTTTTTTTTAAATAAGCTCACATGTATTGAATAGAAAAGAGTTGTCTTCGATAAACTGGTCTGCTCTCTTTCATATGCAATGCTGGAATCCCCCAGTTTGTCAGACAAAGTTAATTCTAGATGAATAAAGTTTTTATCTGGAGCTAAAGCAACTGCATACCCCAGTTCTTCTAGTTCTTCCCCAAAAATACAGAAAAAGTGTATTTTGATTTGGATAGACTTTTTCTCCAATGAGGATAATCATTACATTGATCTGGGTAAAATAAATATTTGAAAATTGTATCTAGTTTTGGGCAGAAAAAAAATCAAAGTGTTAGGAATTGAAGCTCCCCTTTATACAAAATCAAAAATAAACAGAAATGTTTCCAAAAAGCTCTTAAATGTTTTTAGAAAATGTCATTGTCTAATATTTACCTTAACGATAACTGTCTATAACTCCTCTAACATTTATAAACATAAACACAGCCAAGGCCATTCAAAGTTTACTGTTAAACACAATACAACTTGCTTTATAAGTTATGCTACCAAGCTTTTCCTCCCTATTTCTTTTCTCTGAAACACTGCCTTATTTTTAAGTCAGAACAATACAGGTGTCAGCTTGCACTGACTTTGAAAGTGAAGATATTTGGTATGCATGTGATTAATCTATTAAATCTAAACTATTTTACCAAAGGGTAGACAAGAGGTTAGAGGAAGACAATATCATTGTTCTTCAGCATTAACAAACCCAATGCAAAAGGAACACTCTTCATCTAGTTTGTAAGACACATAGTCCCATAAAGCCAAGATTTATAAGGCTGTATAAATTCTGTGTCCATGCCAGGGACACAAAAGCAGTCTGTCAGCATTGGGGTGTGCATCTGATCGCTTAACAAAACAGAAAGGAGCAAGAAATTTTCAAAAGATCTCTTTTCATCACCTAGAAACATCCACAGGATAAACTGAAAGCAGAAGCAAATTTATTTTGTAACCCACGTATATCCATGGGGTTAAGGCTAGATAGGGCAAAAATCAAGGGAAAATAATAATAATAATAATAATGAGCAACTTTGCTGTGCAAATTTGAAATCTGTCATGAACTGGATCTTAGTTGCCCAGTTAATGGCTAAACAGCCGTGCCATCTTAAAGAAGTAAGATTCTATCTAATTTAGAAGTGTCAAATAAAATAAGCATTTATTGTTAAAAATCACAATTCTCCAAATGTTTCCAAATGTTCCTTCAAAGATGGGAACAGTCGTACAGCAATCAGTGAATAAAAGTTTATATGATCTACCTCACAGCTGATTAATTTCTGTTTCTGCTGGCCTTTATATAGGAATCATAGCTATGATCAACTAAAAAATATGAAAATACACATCATAACCCCCCAAACAAATAATTACGAAAATTTAGCTACATCTTGGTTCTTCAACGCTGCAATACATCATAGTTTTCAGCATGGCATTACATGCACATATTGAACCTGGGAGAAATTAGTTATAGGAAATGGTAGCTGGGTGTTTTCTTTTAAATTATTTTGTTGATAAACAGTATTTTTAAGTCAACGGAGATTTGATTTTTTTTCACTCTTCTGTGTTTTCATTGATTTCTAACAAAATCTACAAAAAGGAACCCTTTGCTGAAGACAATTCTTTCTTTCTTCACAAAAACAAACAAAAAACTCTCAAGAAAAATAAAAACAAATGGCACACTTCCAAAGTCATTGCAGTTCAAGATGTTTAATTCTTGAACTGAGTTTTGTATGCCTAGTAGTATCGCTAGCGTTCCGATAAAGCTGATAGCATTGCTAAACACTGTTCTGACATAACCGAAGGCAATGTCCCTTTTGTGCAGGGATTATATTTTCTGTAAGTGGAATCCTGAGCAAACTGAAAACCAGGCCACTTTTTTATCAGCCTCTGAGAGTTAAGATTAATCTTTTCTGTCTTCACATAAATAAAATATCCAACCGTGTTTAAGAGCGCTAAACACAGGCTGGCTCCACCTGCTTCTTTCAGAGCTAATCTCTTTGTGAGATACTACAAGTGGAAGAACCTTAGGTGAGCCAAATGTAAAGAATGGCTGGTTGTTAAGACTGCCTTTCAGGGGCAGTAAAGCAAAGTCAGGATTTCCTGTTTGATAACCGACGAGATAGTGAAACTCTGAATAAACCAACAGTATTGCAACTAAGACTCAAGAAAATACTTTTCCTTTTCCATGTTTTATACCAGTATTACTTAGGGGCCTCTATCACTCACAAGGAGAGGGACCTCATAGGAATGTCGAAATAACTCACATTTTCATTTTTTTTAAGTGTGTTCAACATTAAGTATTGGTCATCAGTTTTTCAGAGTAAAATGCGAAGACTTTGAGACCTTCTCCCCTACTTAAAATGAAATACGTCAGAAGGTGTTTTCCCTATGTCACTGAAGAACATAATTCTTTCCTTCGACACATTTCTACTTACCGTGCCACTCCAGTTAGTGGCCACTGCAATGCGGTCAATCCGTCAATCCAAATTATACCCAAAGTACCAGAGACTATGTGAGGTGAACATAAACTATCCCCACTGAAGTATCAGGCTGGAGCAGAGGAATAGGTGGCTTTTAATTAAACTTGCCATGGTAAAAAATATGGCTATTGGCCTAAGATCATTACTTTCCTGGTTCTTCATGCATTACATCAACCATAAGGATGTGGTTGACACGACGTATGCATTTATCTAGACAAGGATAAAACAAGAGTACATTAAATGTATTTATGAACTTCTCACGAGTGGCAATCAAACAGAAAACAACAGTTTTCATAGAGGGAATTAGCTGCTGACCCCTTAAACTAAAGAGCAGCAGCTTAGCATGCTGGATACAGATGTTTTCAATGGTCTTCCAGCTGGTCACACTAAAACTTTCTGAACACCTACTTAGTTATTCCACGACACTTTGGCCCAGCAAAGTGTTCATTCCTTTACATAATTTTAAGCAAATGGAGCTGATTTTAAGCCTTAGTGGAGCTGATAGACCTGATTTTTGGCTAAAGATAGGCATACATTCAAGTGCACTGCTGCATCAGAGCCAACAAGCTGCGAAGAATGCTTAGTAGCTACAATATTCACTGAGACACACAGGAATTGTAAAGCCCTCAAAACCTCTCGGTATGTTACGACCTCATTTTGAGTTCCTAATCAGTTGCCAAACATTTACTTAGCTGTTAGCACACTGTTAGTTAATGTGTAACAAGTGTAACGAACACTGAAAATAATGTATTTCAACCAGCTAGCAGTACGCTGCTAAATTCTACTCAAAATCTGTATGACCTGTATGAAAATTCTACATAAAATTGTAGTCACATTTCTGTAAGTTTGACACTCTAAGTCACTGAAGCTTATTTTAGAATCTAAGAAGCCTCAACCTTCTATTTGGTTTCCTCTTAGATCTTTTATGACGAGCCAAAGTGAAAGAAGTATTTCTGCAGTATAAACGTGACTTTAACAAGTCAGTTATACCTGATGAATACTGAGGAAATTATACAGTATTACCTTTGTTAATAAAGCCATAAAATGAGTTTCTGGCTGTTGAGATTAAAATAGGAAGTCCTAGTAAATGCACACCATCCTTTAAAAAAATGTGACAAAGAACAGCACGTTTGGTTGGTGCCTTTGAAAGATGACTGCAGTTGATTTCTGTTTGCATTGTAAAACAGATCTGATACATCTAGCGTTGTGTTTAAAGTCATGAAACCCTGATGTTAGTGTTGAAACTGTATGAATTATCATATAGGAATGGATCATGGTCTAATTATTCTGCTACATGTCGGTGATGGTCAATAGATAATTCAGAAGAATAAACGCCATGGCTAGCGATCTTGAAGTAGAATGCACTTATATTAACATGTGTGTATATACCCCTCATATAATTTATTTAACACTCTAAGTACACGGCATTTAGTGTTGTTTAATCAGGTTGAAGTTAGTGCCAATTCAATGATGGTCTTAAATCAGTTAGCTCAGGAAGGGCTTCTCTGTCACCATGGCAGCACGGCACCAAGCACAGGTCATAAATGCATCAGAGGACTTGAGCAAATAACGCAGGTGCATGGCTATTCTATTGCGGCAGCTACAAAGCTGCGGTTACTTGGGCTCGCACACCTGAATCTGGTATAGGTAAAGCACTGCAGTGATCACAGTCTTGTGAAGAGCACCACCGAAGCTCACTCTGTAAATCCGTTCTTAACTGTGGTCTCCAGCTGACAGAGAGCCTGCAGGTTGTCCAGGCTACAATCTGCAGGCCATTTTCAGTCTGCCAGAACAACCTGTGGAGCTTGTAACCCGTTCTCAGCTGCTCCCAGTCTTCAATCCATGGTATCCTTCCCACGTGGTGAGAAAAGTACACCTCCATGGTATAACTTCCCAGAGGATGGGCTCCTCCAGAAAGACCACAGAACCAAGATGCTGCTGACACAAAAACATTTCATCCAGCTGGCATTTCCCATTTTGACTGTTCCTGAGAATGAAAAGAACTAGGAAGAGGCTGCAAGAAAGGCCTGGCCTGTGGTGGCCCACAACTCTGACCACCTCCTCTCAAACAGCTGGGATGCCAAGAGGCACTTGCCAATGTCACAGGCAGTGCAGCACAAGCAAATAAAGCCCAGCGCCTCCAAGGCTCCATCTGTGAAGTGCAGACTGGCAGCTCTCAACCTCTGCAGAGCTCCCCAGGCTGTCAGCGCTGGAAATCTTTGAAATCTTCTGAAGATAAGGAAAAAGTCTGTGAGTGCAATCTCCATCTAGAACATGAGACAGATGTGCAAACACTTTGGGTTTCTTTCATTACAAAAGCAATAAAAGGGAAACAAAAATACTGCAAGTGATTGCAGCCATATTGAATCCAAGATCAAAAGTCTTCAAAAGATAGCTTTGTAAGGATGATGCTGTGTAATAGCACATTCAGTGGATCTTTGCCATGGCAGCCTTGTAGCAGTGCGACAACACAAGGGGCAACAGGGGAGAGGGAAAGTTACTAAGCCACTGCGAGGCAGCTGGAGAGGCACACAGCGCAGAAATGGCCTAACTACTGATAGCTGCCTCTGCCACTTCGCTGACCACTCAACTTCCTTGACAGAAACAAGCCTGGATTCCTGCATCCCATTAATCCCTGTCTGTTGCAATGGCAGCTCCCTGGAGACTTCTGAAGACAGTTTAACCTAAAACTAAGTAAGGCAGGGGCTAAAGCAGCCCCAGGCAGCTGTGGCAGCCAGGACATTGTGCAGCAACCTTCATGCCTGCTGCACGTGGAAGGGCTCTGAACTAGCCAGAGGAGTCTTACTGCTTTCCCTATTTAATTTGCTCACTGTAGAAAGTAAAAACTGTGCTTTACTACCTATCAGCTGTAATATATCCTTGAGCTATGATGGTCACGTTGGTATTTTTCCTCCCTGCATGTATCATGATGGAAAACTGTTAAGCCAATTTATTATCTTAACTACAAAAGTGCAAATCACATTATATCCTGTAAGCCCACTGCTAGCTATCCACTCCTTACCTTAGTGGCTCATTGAAGAAAAAAAAAAAAAAAGGGGGCAAAAAGTACCTTAAATATGCATATATATACAAAAAAGCACCCAAATGTGAAGGCCAGTTTGCACAAGTGCACTAAAAGTTAAACCTCAGTGGGACATGCTTCCATGCTTCTACAATTACTTTCAACTTTTTCAGTGTACAGCTCTTCTTCAAAGCACTTAAATGATACACAGCTGTTTTCATGCGGATTTAAATCAAGTTTATTTTTTGTGAGAAACTAAGTGTATAAAAACAAAAAACAAATACAACTGTTCTACACAACCTCTCACAATCGAGCAACACAACAGTATCAATCACTCCACTAATCAAAGCTAAGAGAAATTAAAGATTCTTTAGACAAGCTTACATAGTAATGAAATTTGAGGAAATTGTTAATTTTCCTTGACCCTGTATACATATGTATTTGTATCAGCTTGAAGGAAAAAAGCCTAAATTGACCAACTAACATCTTTGCTAGGATATATTCATCCTATTCTATACTCTTACAGCTCATTGCATCCAATCTGAAATGTAATGCTAATGCTACTAGCTAAACTATCAATCAAGTACTGAATATGCATATTACTGTCACTGGTCCCAAAATTAGGAAAAACGAGACACAAAACCACACTGAGGCAATTACCTCCTAAATGAATTTATTCAAAAAGAAGCAAATTCTGCAGATCTGATATATTAGTATACTCACCTCTGTATCCATAATAACATCACCTTTGTGTTTTTAAAGGATTCAAAGGGCACAGCAAGGAGTAAGTTAGAAAGGCAAAGGACCCCATCTCCTTTTGTAAAATAGACTTTAGAGAATAACAGACATCAGAAGAAAGAGTTTCTCATGGTCTCTGTTAACAGAGATTTTGATGGCTGTTTTGTAGAAAATTGCAGGCCGAAAGTATTTACTAGACTCAAAACAAATAAAAACACTGCCAAATTCAACTGAGGGTTTCTATAGCTGTGATGCAATGCACCTCATGAACTGCACTTCCTGACAGTAGCCTAAGTTATGCATATAACCTAACGTAACCTCTCTTCCACGAAGTACATGTTTTGTCTGAGGTTTGGGTTTGTTTGTGTGTCTTTTTTTTTTTTCCCCTGCTGTTTTGTTTCCTGGATTCATCTATTTCTGAGTGAATACAGTGCTGATTACAGAATTTTGATGAGCCTGGAATCTTAAGATCTCCTTTGAGTGCTTAATGCAAGAATCCTTGTAGTGAACACAGATCAACTCAATTTACCTTGAGCTTTGTTTTGCACCTTGTATTCACATAAAAGTTTATCCTTATTTAATGCATACAAATACTGCAGAAGAAAAAACAGTGCAAATCATCATCACTTTTCAAAACTAGCAAAATAACCTCCAAAAACATTGCTGGACATTGTTGAAACAGCTGCTTCAACTTCTATGAGATTGTACCCTGACTGTACCCTTACTTTGTACCCTGAACCTAATGGCAGGCATTACAAAAATTTCTAGTACATCATCCCTGCTAAATCCGTCTTTGGTCTTTCCATCGGTAGAGATAACGCTCATCCATTAAAAAACTGACTGGACCTTATTTGGTACAGCTATAGGTGTTGTACAGATAGTAATCATTTTATGGGATTAGAAGGGTGACAGGTTACAATGCTCTGTCTTGTAGCAGGCTTTTTTCCTTAAAATTTCCCACCTTTCCTATCAGTGCAGGGGGAGAAATGGCAGGATTATTAGTGTGCAAGATCCATGGCAAGCATTGACCAGAAAAGTCATCTGGCTAGCGAAACGGTTTAAATACTGACAGCTTCTTCAGAGCAATCTTTTCAGTTGGGCAGACTATGTTACCAGTGTACACTAAGTGAATTATATACTGTATGTCATTAAAAATAATATGCTGGCATAGACAAGTCTCACAAGTCTACAGCATACAACTTGTCCCTTGGAAAAGAAATATAAAATACCTATAACAGCTAATAAAATACCTGAGGCTAGTTACCACATAAGTGCTAGTATCCTAATTAAAACCAAGTACTGCAAAACATTGAAATAAACACAGCTATATAATATGCAACTGGAAAATATTATCATTTCCTACAGGGCAGTCAAGGGACAAACAATGTAGGAATTAAATATTTTCCTAAACAAAAGCTTTTGACTTTTTTGCCTTTGTTCTTTTGCATTTGTTGATGTTTTTTATTTGGATATAAGCTTGGAATTCCTGCTTCTCAGCTTGCACGAAGGTTGGAAAAGCAAAAAATCATACATACCTTCTCTGCCTTTGCACTTCTTACCAGTTGTGCGAGCAAGAGAAAGGCTAACCTTCTGACCACAGCAGATTAAGAAACAAATCAGACAGGAGAATTACAAAAAGACCACAGTCTAGCTGGTGATGAAGGGCAAGACAGAGCTGCAATCTTTTTTCCAGTAGACAAAGTTCAAAGGATTATACTAGAAAGGTCCAAACCCGCATGGGAAAACTCATGCATAAAGTGCACATTTCCCCACGGCAGTGACTGGGGTTGCAGAGGGTTAATAGGAGATTAACGAAGACAACTATACAGAACAGTAAAACACCACAGCAGACCCCCTTGTGGGAAGATGAGCTTTTTCCTCCTGCAGAGCTGTGTTATGTGACACCGTATCCCTAATGATAAATTGCAAGCAACACAGAAAAATTCTACTGAAACTGCAAAGGAAATTTACTATCCAAAGTCAGAAGTATAAATGTGCAAAGAGCTGGAGAGTCATTTGAAATTCTCCCTCAAGTAATTACTCATCTAATCGTCATATAAATTCACATTCAAGTATCTGGCTACTGGCTGCTCAGATTCAAAACAGAAGATCAATTATGTAGAAAACTATCTCCAGGAAATTAAATCTTTCTCTCTGAAAACTTACTGAATTTTGTACAAGTAAATGGATACATTTTGATAAAAATCATGATTTTCCAATCACCTGTGAACTTCTAAAACTTAAAGAGTTTATAAGAGTTTTTAAGACTTCAGGAAAAGAATATATCTATATTTCTTTTCTGAAATTTTCGTAGCAAATATAAACACTAATGTGTATTAAATGCTGTAGTAAGCACTTCTCCTTCCTAAGTGCATATGTTAGAAGCTGTAGCAGAAAGGTAACCTTGTTCTGCTTATTTACATGATCACTTATGAGAGTTTTCATTAGAACATGAAAAATAGCTTTCTAAAGACTTCCCCTGCTGAATCCTACGGCATGAAGGGTCCAAATAAGTAAGGCGGTTACATATTTGAATGTAAAATGGCAAATAAAAATTAATTACAGAACCTTGTGCTGTACAAGCATTGCATTTTTTCTTGAATATTATTAATTCAAGGCAACATAAACGTCTCCTTAAGTTGAAAAAAAGTTCTGAAATTATGACTAGTGCCAGAAAAGAATCTGACCGATCAGTTGCTGCTCAGGGCTGAAACAGAACATGTGGTCACTCTAGGTTGGATCAAAAGTACTGTTTCTTGAGAGCTCGCCTGTTCGTTTTCCTGTTAAATATATACATATATGTATTTCTGAGATGAATCTTGGAATCAATTTTTTTTGTTAAGCCTGGAAAGCAACTGAAAAATAAATATAACTTCAAGCTCATGTACATACATGTTTTCTTAAAGAAAAAAAAAAAAAAAAAAAAAAAAAAAAAAAAGAATTTCACCAATGCAGCTCCATACGTAATTGATAAAAACATCATTTGTCTGGGAGGGACTTCATGAGTATTCAGGTGCATGGCTGGTATTACTTCATTGTTTTAAATTAAACCGATCCAATAGATATACACAATAGAAGTGAGAAAGACTGAAATCTACCAGAGAATGTTCTTTTTTATCATTATTCTTTTAATTCTAATTCTGTCTTGTACTGCAGGAAAACCCAGAAGATCATAGACAAGACTGACTTTCTTCCCAGTTTAAAATTAAAGAAAAGGTACTTTCTAAATAATGCATCTCTGCAATTTATGTGGAAAACCTCTCTCTCTCAAAAAAGAGAAGCTGGTTTAACCTAATCTGAGCCATCCCCCATTTCCTTTCCTTGAGCACATCTGTCTCCAGTGTCGGGTTACGGCCCCAACTGGTAAGCATTCCTTCTGCTTGATGAACAGCTCACACAACATCTCCTTCCGGAGCACTGGCACCCCCCAAGCAGGAAATGCAGCTGAGCACAAAAAGTCAGAGAAACTGTTTTGTTGTTGTTGTTGTTGTTGTTTTTACCCCAAGAAAAAGCATAAAATGCAGAAGAGAATGAATGGGTTTTAATTTCTGAGTAGGATTTAGTTTCCAAGCACAGGTTATAATCATGACAGAAAGTGCATCATATTCTCATGAAATCATAATTCTCAAGCTGATGAGTTTTGTCTAGAAAAAGTAGTCTTCACAATTGCAGTCAAGGAAGGAGGCAAACACTACATGTGGCTTCTGATTCTACACCCTGGTCTGAAAAAAAAAAAACTAACAAAACAGACCAACTATGCTGTACATTGGCTGGCACATAGACCCAATAAAACCATGAGATAATAAACCCAATGACATTTGTGGTGAAAAAAAGAAATGCATTAGAAACACTTAAACAACATTTTAAAATTTATCCCTTTGAGCATTTCTTTGCCAACTTTTTTTCCCTCAAGCAGCAACTCCTTTTTTTTTTTCTTTTATTTGTTGCATAGCTCATATACTATCTCACAATGTAATATAAAGGTATTAAGAAAACTCTAGAATTTACCCTAATGACATTTGTCACTGGACTTGATAATTTGGATTACCAAGTAGTTTTGAAGTCGGTGTTCTGTCTTGATCTTGTCTGGTTAGTGGAATAATTCCTCAGGACCAGCAGGATAGATGAATCTGGGGAATACAAAGGTAGAAAATTTGATTAGAAACTCTGACATTAAATCTTATGAGAAAGTTCTAAGTCAAAATAAATAAGAATTTTCATTTTTATCGTCAATCTGCTGAGCATTCTGCATATCTTTGCATAGCACAGCAAGCACAATAGAGATTTACAATGATCGTTGTATTTTTATAGCATCTTCAGGATAGAAAGATATATTATTCCAAGCAGAGAAACTCAGATAGTGAGGCTGAAACCAGCATTACCATATATAACAATTAATTCCTGTACTTGATAAGCTTTATTTAACATTTTATCCTGATAATTCTCAAAAGCTGTTCTCAAAGATTAGCAAGGTGCATTATCTTTCACTATGTAGTTATGTGCCAGACTTAAAAGGAAAGGTAGGATTCAGAAACAGAGTTCAACTACCATTCCAACAGGGAATGCTTATTAATCCCTTAGTCCTTACAAGGGAGTGCCCAATTATCATTTTCTTCTGTTATCATACAGCTTCGCCTATCAATTTTCCAGCTCCTGCCCACTATTCCATCTCTCAGTATAACTCTTGTTGTATATACCATCTGTTCTCAGAAGAAGGCATCTTTCTGTAGAAAAAGTATTTATACTCCACTGCTTTCCATTTCCGCCACAAGATTTGATTTCAAAACATAACATATGTTGTTCTCTCACTTAAATTATGACAAAATAATTTGATATTCACTTTTCCCTTATTTCTCCCAATCTTATTCTTACAAATGGCACAATTATATCAATTTTGTTTTTCCCCAAAATTACTAAATAGGCCATAACTGTATGGAAATGTCATGTAGAACAACATATATACCCTGTGAAGTGACAAAGTACTGGATATGAGTTATTGAAATGTGTCATGCAGTCTAAACTAAAAGACAATGCCCTACATCTTGCTTCTGGTTAACATTTGATCTCCAGGAAAGGCAGTCCTAAATTTTCCTTGTCGTAACTTTTGAAATAATTTCTGGTAAGTACTGTGTTTTTCACTTTCTGGAAGTAATCTGATAATTTGAGTATTTTGATCCTACTAAAGTGCAGGGAGGGAATGCAGTGCCTGCTGGAGAAATAGCAGCAATATAGGTAATAAATGATTAAATTATCGTCCTTTAAATGTGGTTCTTTCAGATTACAGATGAGAAGGGCAGCTTTTGGCTCAAAGAACTACCTCTTCCAGTTCATAAAGTACTGTATACAGACCTCCAACTTTCCTGTGTACTTTACATTGCCTTTCCTCTTAAACCAATTAAACAAAACAAACAAAACTCATTGACAACAACACAGATATAGAAAACAACAACAACAACAAAAACACAGGCCAAAAAAAGGCTGAAATAATACATTGCTACATTTTGTCTGGTTGTCCTTTGCCTAATTTCAAGTAGTGGTATGAAATACGAACATAAGTACCTGAAGGAAATCAAAAGAGCAATTAATTCTAGAGTGAGGCTATAATACATTTTATAAATTGCTTCAGCGGGTAAGCATCCAAAAATCACTTCTAGCTTACATCAAAATTACAAGGAATCTGTGATGCACATGCTATAGTGACTTGGACTTTATTATTCAAATAAATCTCTGTAAGCTTTTGCACAGAGTAGCTGCAGAATGAATACCTCATACTAAGCTAAGGCTAAAAACAAACAACAAAAAAAAGTAAGTATTGCACATAAGTATCGTATCTTGTTCAAATCCTTGTAAATACTGTCTCCTCAGAATGTCTGTAAACTTCGACAAATACAGGTGTAGAAGAGGCCTAGACAGCCTGAGGGACTGGCAATGGTCTACACATTCTTTTTACCCTTTTAACTATTTACAGAGTCCCTATCACTTTGAAGTCTTTACTACCTTTCACTTTAAGGTTATGAGTCTGAATCTAATATAGCTCAATGGTGATTGAAAGTCATCATCATTTACGGGGCTGTATGAAAGAGGCAGTCAGCAAGTCCTAATTTGTGGTGATCTGTCCCTAAAGGCAGCCCAGTGGAGTGAGGTTCAGGATACCGAGGATGCAACACTGACTGTCACAAATTCGCTGCGTGACCCAGCCACACCACTTCTCCACGGTCTCAGTTCCCTCTCCATCACCTTTATATTTGAGACACGAACATTCTTTAGGACAATTCTGTCACTGGCACCATGGGACCCTGACTTCAGCAGGGAAATCAAGGCATAAATATTAATTAGAAGTTTGTTATAAAAGCCAGAGATTGGACAGAGACAACATACCGATTTATATGGATGAACACTGGGAAGAAGCATGTGCAGAAGAAGCATGACAGACCAATGTGATCAATAAGCAGAGGATTTCCCTTGTTACTCTTTTGTCAGATACACCTTCCTCAGCCATCTTTTTAAAGACAATTTTAAATGATTACAAATTTTCAAAATAACATCTAGTAACTATTTTCTGTATGTATTAAAGCTGCAAGTTGTCTTTTAGTCCAATACACACATGCTTTACCTAGACAAATCAGGTAACCCTGTAGTGATGTAAAGCTCTGTAAGAGGAGGGACTAGAATTTGACATTGAGTTAAACAGGCTTTTAAAGAAAACGGGAAAACCCATAATGAGGAAAAAGAATACTGGGGTGCTTGAACTAAAAATGAGATAGTTACTTCTTTAGAACTGGAGACCACTTCAGATGATACTTTTCTACTAAGAATAGTAGTTCACATGTGCAGAAGGGTACTCTATCCTGTCTATTTCAAACCACGATCCTGGTCCCCGAAGGCACAAATTCTCATTTGCCACACGACTGGGTGCTGTACCCTCCCGATAAACCTTCAGATTGAAAAAAATAAAATAAAAAAGAACGGGATCGGTCAATTTGTCGCTGATACTAGTAATTCACCGGATTTCAAACCCATCACTTCTGTAACACATTTTGTGAGGTGCGTCCATCTCCTCACATCCACCTTCTCCTCAGGGTGCCTACCTGCCCCGCCATCTTCTCACAGCACCTCTTGTCAGCGTAGGTTGTGAAAGCTGAAGTTAGCTATCCCTGTCATCTCATAAAAACATACCGCAAGGTGCAGGTGGGTTTATGTACACCTTAGGCCCTACCTAAGCTTCCCCCAACGTCGCTTTGTTGTGCCTGTCACACAGCAGCGCACCCCCCTCTCCTTTTACCCCACTCTGTGGAGAACAAAAAAAAACCCCGACCCCCCCAAGCTCACAAATTAATTCCAGAATATTCTGAGCCTTTAGAAACGCTTGCTGGCACAAAAGGCCCCCATTAGCGTTAACTACGAGCAGTTCCACCTCGAATGGGCGCCGCTTCGCAGCTACTTGAGGGCTGCGGGGCTCGGCCCGGCCCTGCCCATGCCGAGGACGCCCGTAAGGGTCGGGGGCCCCGGGGGCCGCTTCCTGCCCCCGCCGGGGCTTTCTGCATGTGGGGCCGGCATGGGCAATGCGAAGTTTAAACAGTTGCAAATGGGGGAGGGCAGAGCGGGTCTCGTTTTGCATATTTTTTTTTTCCATGCCTGGGTTGAATTTAAAGGGGAGCGGAGGCATTGTTCGGGAGGCTCCTTGCCCCGAACGCATTGACGGGAGCTGGTGTTTACACGGGCTTTTCATCCCTGCATTGTTTGCTTATGGAAAATAAGGGGGAGTGACAGGAAAAAAAAAAAAAAAAAAAAAAAAAGGAAAAAGAGGAGGGAGGCACCGGCCGTCCCGTGTGGCCATTAACCCGGCTGGGGAGCGGGCTGCCCTGCGCTATGTGAGACGGCCGGACCCAGGGCGCTGCTCTCCCTTCCCTCCGCTGCCCGGCACCCCCCGGCACACGGGGCCGCGGGGATGAGGCTCCAGAGGCTGCTGTGCCTCGTCGTCCTCCTGCTGGCCAGCCTCCTGCACGCCGCCGGCCAGAGGCCAGGTAAGCAGCCCCTCGGCGCGCCCTCTCGCTCCTCTTCCCTCGGTCCCCCCATGTCTTTCTGCCGGCCGGCCGGGGAGGCAGGTGCCGCTAACCCGCTCCCGGAGCCCGGCACCCCGAAATCAGCCGGGGCTGCGAGGGAGCGGGTCCCTGCCGGGGGAACGGGACGGGACCGGGCGCCCCACTGCAACCGGGGACCGCCTGACTCTCTGCCTCCTTCTCCCGCAGCCAACCTGGCCCTGCGCAGGAAGCTCCACCGGCACGGCTGCTCCCACCGGCGGTGCATGCCGCTCCACTCCCGGGTGCCCTTCCCCTGAGCCCCCCGGCCGAGCCCGGGCAAGGTAAGGCGTGTGTGGTCGCTAGCCCAGCCGGGAGCCGGCGGAGCGCAGGCACCGACCCCCCCGCGGCACTTCTGTGGAGAAGCCGTGTGGGTTGTGGCCGGCGCTCAGCAAAGTAAGCGCGTTTCCTAATTGCACCTAAGTTTCCAGACGCTTCAGGGCGCGTTTTTACTAAGCAAACCACAGGCTTGGTTTCGTCTGGTCTCCGGGCTCAAGGGATTTGTGCCGAAAATAGGGCTTTGGCGAGGCGCGGGGTACGTGCGCTTCACCCAGAGCCGCTGGCGGGAGCCCAGCCCCGTCAGGGACGCGGCCTCGCAAGCCCTGCGCCCAGCACCAAGCACGGGTCTGTGAGGTAAACTGAGGCAAAACAGCCCTCGGGGAGGCACAGAGTGAGATTGAGAGAGGCACAGAGCGAGCACGGGAGCCTGTGAGGTAAACTGAGGCATAACGGCCCCCAGGGAGGCGCAGAGCCCTGGCTGGAGCAGGAGGTGGCTGGCTTTCTAGCCACTGACTGCTGTCAGTAACATGAAGGTAGTGGCACTTACCCACTTCAAAGGGGACTGTAATTCTCGTCGGTGAAAGACTTTGAGATCCTCGGATGAAAGGCTATACAAGTGCAAAACATTAATGCTTTATAGCTGATGAGGGCATATACATTCAAATAGTAAGTGCCTGTAGAAGCACACAGGTAGCATATGCAAATAGGCTAGGCATCAAAAGGAAACCGAGGCGCTCTTGCAATTTAAGGATGAATAAAACATGCAGTCGATAGTTTTGCATCTTCTAAACTCCTTATATATCAAAATAATGTTGTAGCCCCAGGCTCGAGAGCATCATAAATAAATGATGGAACAACCTGTGCTCTGTGGAGCCAAGATGCTCGATCTGCTAAGCAGTTACCAATGAAAAGGAGACCGAAGTCAACCTTTCAACAATGCTACACCAAGAATCTTGTCAATGCCAAAACTGCCTTGCTTAAAGAGCCTGCAGCCTTCCCCAAATAACCATGCAGAAAGGTAACATTCCACTGTATAGGGCTGTCCTATAAATACATGGAAAGTGCATATGGGATGTTAAACTGACAAATTTCAGAGACTCAAGAAAGTTTACCATATCTTAGGTTTAATCTCACTCAGTCTTGCTGTGGACTCGGTGGCAGAACTACAAGTAGAGAGGGATGTGTGAGAATGATGCTTTACTACTGAATGCCCTGTCTCATCACTGTGTTCATTTCAACAAGAGGCAGATCAAATGAGATTCCCTCATCAGTTTAAATGTAAATCTAAAAAGACAATCAGATCAATTCACTTGGCATGCAGAAACTAAATGAGCAGAATGACAGGGACAGTGGAATTTAGGTTCACGGATTTCTTGAATGATTTCTGAATGGTTTTCTTCAGTTTCTAAAGAGTAATTTAACCTCCCTTCTTGGAGTTAACTGTCAGTAGTCCGGGGATTGTCTGCCTGGAGAACACTTACATTTTTTCTAATGTCCTCTGAAATGTTATGTAATGCACTTCGTTTGAGACTGCATTAGCTGCATGATACATATGCACTTACACTGAAATTGTTTTCCCAAGAGAATATCAATCTAAAAGCTATTTTCATAGTTGTCTCCTTTATGTAGGGAGCTGATTTCTTGTAACAAAAGTCAATGATGAAGCAGAACAGTGTAGTTATTAATACGTAATATATTTTGTAGGCATTTAGTTAAAGAGAATTCTGTTTTATAAAGTGGTTTAGAAATCCCTAAAGCTTGACTGGGGAGTAGGGGCTGACAGGCACCTGAACTAACTCAGTTACCTCCAGTCAGCATTGTGGGTGCTCAGTTCCTTTATCTTAAGTAGGATTTACCATCTACCTTTACATTCCCTTCCAGTTTTAGTCCCAATTCAGCAAATATTTACATGCCTGGGTAACTCGACTCACTCAAGTAATCTTACTGATCTCAATGGAGTTGTACATATGGATAAAGCTATTTGCAGATGCAAACAGGATGGACCCTTAATCCTGAATTTCAACAGGTAGTTGAAAACTGGGATGAACGTAGCAGCCTCTTTTTCACAACATTTAAGTGATGAAGCAATTGAACTTGATTTTTCATCATTTACATACAGAAAAATTGTGACAAAAAGATGGAGAAAGATAAAAGCTTTTGGATTAAGTTTCCCAGTTAAGAGAAATTTCCTCAGATTTCAGCCATGCATTTCATAAATAATATATTGTATTTCGAATAAGATACTGGATTACTAAATCTCTCATTAATAGCTATTTATTTCTCTCATTTTTTTCCCAGCAATTTCATAATGGGCTTTTCAGTGTTTTGAAGGTGGAAGCTGCAACAACTAAACCAATAGAGAAGTTAGTTGTAAGTACAACTCAACAACAGCTGACCTGATAACAGCCACAACAATCCTGTTTTGGGGCAGTCCATCTGAAATGAACATTTTCAACAGTCCTGTATGTCACATTCTGCAAGACCTGGAACAAAGGCCCATGACTCACATCCTAGAAGCAGGGGGAGGGAGAAATGGTGGTGCTGGGAAGATGTACATGAAACTTACTTGGATGCAACATTTCATACAAATTCTTTGAGTCTCATAATGATCGGTGGAAGTTAAAGACCAAATCAGACTTCTGATGCCTGAAATGGATTTCCCATGATGTTAAGAAGGCTCTGTCCAAGGGGGGATTCGTCATGGTCTGTACTGTTAAGACAGAGAGAATTTGGACGTGCTGTTGACCATGTCCAACTCAGGCGGTGCATGCAAGGCAGTATTTAGTGTGACGTCAGACTTAAGCAAAGAACTGTGAAAGTCCATTTTTAGCTAAGAATTTCATATATTAACAATAAATATATGTTTGTTTTAACGCCTAACATTTCATCTTTATGGATTTATCGTAATAGTAATGTAGTACATACTACTGTAATAGTATCCAAGTCAGCACCATGCTTCTGGTCCTACCAGCTTTATGTATAGCAAGCAATACGCCAGTGAAGAGTTGAAGATATAAGAAAGTAAAGGGAGTATTATCCCTCATTCTGTAGATAGAGAATGGAGGCACACTGAGATAAGAGATTAGCCAAGGGTCATGCAAAACCTACTGCAAAACTGATAACTCAGATCTCCCACGTCAGGCCTTAAGGTCAAGCCCATCCTTCTGTCTAATGAGCTGTTACTGCAAAGCCTATCATTTGTTTTCTTAAAGTGGTTTGTCAGACCAGAAAGCTAAAACAGATTTGAAAATTCAGTTAATGTAGATCTATTTGCTTCATAGTAGCTTTCCTAAAATACCCATGACAGTATTATAAATAGAGCATAAAAATAGACCATTGAAAAAGAAACCTTTGTCTGGTCAACCCCAGTGTTCTGTAGTACGTTATTCCTGTAATTAAAATGAATGGAACCCTTGGAACATAACACTACAATGAATGAGAACTTAAAGCAGAAAAACAGGCTGTTCTTTTCAGCAAGGGAGGTCAAGAATACACTTAGCTTTTATTTTTCTTTTTGTTTTTAAAAATAAACTGTTGACAACTTTTTATATCAATGGAAATTGCAAAGTACATATAAAGCAAAACATAGTAGCCTTTTCATTAACAGAACTAAAACAAGCAAGAAATTGTCATACCCAGATTTTTTTTTTTAAGTCATTAAACGTCAAAAGTTTTGTAAATAGAAGGAATTTAAAGATGAGCAAAGATTAGCAGTGTAATGATTTAAATTCAGTATTAGAGTTCTGTCTCATAAAACAATTTCTAATAAGTGAAAGTTTCAGCAATCTTGAAAATCAGGTAGCTGAAACTTTCCAATCAGTGTCCGCATGTAACCCTTCATCTCTAAGAATTTGAAACCATAATCAAACCTGCAAAACACGACAAAGTTTCAATTTATATATTTTTTTTTTTTAAAAAGAGTTTATAATCACCCTCTTCTGGAGTTCTGGAAATTCAAAATTAGCTATTTAACTTACCATTCATTTGTATCCATGGCTATCTCTGTTTAGAAATAAAGGCAAAGACTATGGAGAAGCAAGAAATCTTGAGAATAACTATTTATCAGTTATGTCTTAAAAATGAGTATATGGATATAGTGTGGCACTGATTTTTTTATATAAACATAGTTATTCAATTAACTTTGATAACGTCATAAAAAGTGTCTATCAGAGGGCTATATATGCATGTTCCTTTACAAATGTAAAAATAAACAAGTACCAGTGTCCTAAGAAGCTCGATGTCATTCTCTACAAAGTTATCTTAAATGCCTGTTCTTTTTAGAAATGCTGGTAACATTTTATTTGAAACAGACATTGATGGTGGTATTTGATAGATGTTTATAAACTAGACGATTGTATATTTTGTAAAAAATTATGCACTTCAAATAACGATGTCTCATTTTAAATAAACTACAACATTTTTCAGACGTCAAAAGTGATGCTTCTAAAGAAAGTTGAAAGTTTGTCTGGTTTCACTGTAAATTCATATGGGATCAGTGTGTAAAACCCTTATATTCTTACTCGATTTCTGATAAATAGTACTTATTCATGTAAGCATTTTTTTCACATTTTCCATCTTTCTAGAAGTACTAAATTCTGATAACAGCCATATAAAAACAACTTACTTTAAAACAACTTCTGTTTAATGTAATGATGTGACACAATAGCATGAGATTACGGTACAATCCAGACTGCATTGTCTAAAATAAGCAAGATTTTTAATTAGTTCAGAGTGCTGCCGGGTCTTGAAATCTGAATGTTCTCACAGATTAAAGGACCTTATTTCAGGACAAAAAGAGTCCAGAATTAGTCTGAAGAGTAGCAGTGATTTCTTCCTTTACAGGTCAGGTACTATAAATACATTTCCAAGTGCTACGTGTCTTGCACAGTAGAATTAAGCGGCTAGTGGTGCTGCCACAGCACAGTATTGTGTTGTCATTAACCTCAGTGGGAGCAGGGCTTCGAAGGACCTTGTTTCCAGCTGAGTCGGACTTGCCCTTGACTTTGTTGAAATTTTTGTATTTGATTTGTGCAACATAAGCTTAATCTGGTAAAAACAGTTTTGCATGACACAGGGTGACTAGATGTATAAACATGCAGTATGCAGTCGTGGTGCTACAACAGCTGAACTGATTGGAATCTCCGTGTGCACGTATGGGTGTATGTTTAAAGGAAATTTGAGTACAAATTGCTGTCTGTTAAAAGTCAGAACTGAGGATCACATGGATGTAATCTAACAATCAAAAAACCTGATCAGCAGGAATATTCTGCCCTCAAACTCACAAAGCCAAAATGCGAGTTTCTGAAGCTTGGAACTAATTCCTTATCTTATAGTTACATGGGAAAATTTAGAATTTTATCTGAAACTCAATTTCATCAAGTCTTTACATTACATTGGCTATTTTACCATGAAAAGTAAAATGATGTAACGGCAGGTCAACAGGAAATGGAGGTAAATGTAAGCCTGTTGTGAGAAACAGCAGATTAGTATGTTCCCAAAGGATCATAAACAATTCACCTCTTCCCTTTCCAGAATGGAAAAAAGGAAATTATAGAAGAATAAAGACTGGAAATATTTCCCTTACGCCACATACATATGCTATAAATACCTCAGTATCTGGACACACAAAGCCATATTTTGTTAAGGGTCAGGGAAGATTTTATCAATGTCAAGCATTAGTATGGTAAATAAGTTCCAAGTGTCTGACTACCATCAGACAAGTGCAATTAGCATACTGATCTCTTAATGCTGTAGATGGCCTTTATCTTTCTTGCTAGCCATCAGCTTGCAAAATATTTGTGCAAAGTGGGAAACAACTCCAGCAGCACAAAGATCTTTAGTTAGCAATGATGCCTAAAATCCTAACAAATTCCAGTGCTGATGATGCTTTTTTCTGTCTCCCAAGCCACCTCAAGGTCAGATCGTTGTCTACCCACATGCCTTTGTGCCTTGACACCACTTTCCTTTTTTCGATTAAGAATGACCTTCCGTGGGGTAAGCCTGCTTGCTGAATGGAGCCTTAAAGGATGAAAATTCTGTTCAAATCTTTCGCAGTCAGTTATTTCCTTAGTGAGATGAGACATGGGGAGGTGTTTGCACAGAATAATTTCAACGAGTTAACTGAGAAACAGAAAACACATATGCTGAGAGCCTTACCCTTGCATATGACGTGCATTCACAGGAGATCCTCACTGTGTCTTCACTGCATACCAAGTATTTAGCCCATTCCAGCATCCCATTCAGAGATTTTTGAAACACAACGTGAACATTTTGGGGGCTGCCCTGAACTTTTTGTACAGTGCTCAGAAATGCTTCTCAAACCTTCCGAACCTACAGGTGGCTTTCCTGCAGATCCGCAGTGACAGGGGTAACCACAAGTACCCCAGCACAGCAGTGAGGTGGCATTGGCCACCCCAGTGTCCAGCAGCAGACCCCTGGCCACTCACAGGCATTGCAACCTAGCAGTGCCTACAACACCCAGCGTGGCCCCTGCCAGCACTGTGGTGAGTAACCAGGGCAGCAGGTTGTTACTCTAAATTCGTAGAAAAATTTACACAGCTGTCTATATTTTCATCCATTTTATTAGTCACTAGTTTTTTTTTTTTATTATTTTACTGTCTTCCTTCCAACATTGTTCTTGCCCTTACCAAGCTCAGTAATTGTCCCATAACCATACTTCTTTCCTTTCTCTACGGCACTATTTAGATATGAAAGGGCTTTTGCTTTTACTCTAGAGCTGCTTCCTTTAAGGTTTTTCCCCCCCATGTTTGTTTGAGAAACCCAAGCAAATAATCACTGCCTCTCCCTGAGCTTAACTTACTTTATAGGAGGTAATGCTTTTTTGTAAAGCAGGATTTCCCTTTACTATAAGGTATGCTGACCTGTGTCCCCTAATTCTTCCTTCTCAGGTTCTACTTTACTTGACTGGCATGCAGACATCAGTCTTACTGCTTTCTCAGCTTTCCTTAGAACTCTCATTGATAGCCTCCCTGCCCTCAAGAAAGGGGGGAAGTAGTATACAAATCAGGTTCAGATATCTCAGCCTTGATTCATTTAGAGCTCCACATTAAAATGCTTTTGTCTCAGCAATTTACAATTGTTCAGAGTAATACTCCAGGGTCTTGAAGAGAAGATTTTAATAATGACAGATTTCACACTTTTCCTTAGTTGCATTTATTGTGCATGAACGTCACAGTCACATTTCACTGCTTTTCACAGAAGTTATATAAATCAGTACACACAATCACATCAAAACCTGAGTTCTAAAACCAAAGACATTTGTATCCCTCACATGTTTATTATAAAATCTTGATTTTACTTTCAAAAAAAAACAAAAACCAACAACAATTAAGGGGAACAGTTTAGTGTTGGATAGCAGCAAAATCCCCAATATTTGTTTATCAACCTCCATATTTGTTACACACTGAACAATTATTTCTAAAGTTGTGCCCCAGTACCAAAATAGAAAGACTGTCTTCCCTCCCACACCCATTCAACCACAAGACAACTTCCCATGAAGACCTTCTTCCAAGTTTTGACCAGTGATTACCCTGTCTTCCCATAGATATTGGCTTCTAAAATAATGCTTAGTCTACATTGGTAGACAAAGTAGTACCTGGAGGAGAATGGTCCTTTCACCCCCCTTCCCAATCTGCAGACTCTTGTTTCTCCAACTTCCAGAAAACTTTTTATTTTTTTAAACCACACACATACACATTGTTTTCATTAAGATGCTGTCATTTTTTATGAATCAAGATGTAGACCAAGTGCAACTGCAATTGTGATAGCACCTTGTACAGGATCTAACTTAAAACGCCACTCAAATTGCTTACCAGGTCATTGAGAGCTTGCTTCAAGTATTTGTGTTAGTTCAGTAGGCAGAGAAGACAGAACAAGAATCTGTTTAGTCTTTGCTGACACAGAATCTCAGTAAAAAGAATGTCAGCAGCCCTGAAGACACCTCTTGGGAGATTTAAAGCCAACGTTCTGAACAGCTGCTCAGATTGCTTATCATAACCTTGTTTTGTACCACATGTGAAATATACCATTTTAGGGCATTCAGTGCCTTTGTTTTTCTTAACAGGATGCCAAGTTCCACTGCTGGCACAGGCAACAATACATTCCTTTTCTTGGCAGAGGGAAAAAGGGGGCAGATCTAGAAAGCAACTATTTTGTATAGAGTTAATGAAGTATACCACCTCTAACACTGGAAGTAATAGAATTCTGCAACAGAACATGTCTTGTCCTCAACTTCAGCGCTGCAGACCGTGAAGACATCCTCTGCAAAATTACCTTTTCCTTGAGAACAAATTTATAGTCCAGAAATGTAAAGTACTTCAAGACTACAGTAGGGCAAAATAATAGCAACAACTGAAAGAAGTTAAACCATTACATCAAGTCCAACTGTAACCTATTAGGATTTTAGAATCCTTGAAGCTCCAGATCTTCTTCAGAACTGATGTGAAAGCAGCCAGTATGTCCAATTGTAACAGGCTTACAGCAAATGCAGAGCTCATGCTTCCAGTTTAACTTCTATTTTGAAGTGTGAAAGATGATTGAAGAGTCATTTGTACAAAACAGTTTGGATATTGCATTGCCTCATATTCCCTCTTGTGCTCCAACAGCAGTTTTCCAAAGTTTAACTTTTTATTTGCTGAGATGTTAGCGCCAACAGTCTCTTGCTGAGCAGTGCATTGTGTCGCTGAAGATACTCTATTACATCTCCTTGCTTCTCAACTATCTCTTCTAAACTTGAGTTTTCCCTTGAAAGAAAGAAAAAGTAAATACAGGTTTCAGTACGAGATAATAGCTTTCTGATATATGAAAGGTCACTGCTGATTAACCAATACTGCAACAAGCTGCTCTCTTCAGTTTTACTTCTGAAGATCTTGACTGCTTCTCAGGGAGAAAGCAATCCATCTAACCTTGTTTTTGGAAGAGTGAGAAAGAGCAAAAGATTCGGCTAAATTTAATGTCATATTTGCATAAGTAATATTTACATATTTCCTGTAAGGCAGTTACAGGAAAAATAAGGCTGCTTACTCATTTTAACCAACGTAAGCTAGCGAGCTAGACTACATGCTAGAATTGTACCAACCAAGAAAGCCATGCCACTTTCTCTGTTTATAAGGTATGGAATTGTCAAACCTGACATTAGAAACTTAAAACAGAAAGAACAACTGCTGAAGTTTTGGCAAATACTCCTGCCTTCCCTCACTCACCATTTGCTGCTGACTGACCTGGAAGTCTGCTCTCAACACACAGGTGAGCATCTCAGAACTTAGGAAGCTGCTCCCCAGCCTTGCAGCACTTCATGGAGTAACGTTGCCCTTAATCATAGTTCTTATAGAGTACTCAGAACAACAACTTAAGTGGACAAAGACTTAAGTCCAATTAAAAACCTACTGTGGTCAAGCTAAGAAAGAAGTCTTTTTGACAAAATTTGCAACCGTAAACTGCACTACGAACTTAAAGCACCAGAACAGCTCCTGGTCAGTAGCCTAGGTGGTGGAGGTCATAGTATTAAAAAAGCATTCAAGGTCAACTGAAGGGCTGACAGGATTCACTTTTCAATAGACCTTAACTCTCCAGGGGAAGAGAGTCAGAGTTCTATAGACCTGAATTAAAATAACTACTTTGCAATCAGTTCTCACAGGAAGCTTGCACTCTTTAATCAAGAGATCAGAGTCTTTTCCTCAGCTGGTCATTGTTGCAAAGTTGTTTTCTGGGCACTTGAGGATTTCTCAGGGGAAAAGCTGAGTGAGAAAGGAATGAGGTCCCCCATGCATTCACCATGATGTTGATATCAATATGGAAGTCAGACATTGTATCAAAATACCAAGACAACTCAAAATCCTTCCTGTATCCTGGATATCTAATTCCAAGTTCCATAAGAGCATGTACAGCCTGCGTTTGCGACACCTGGGGAAGTGTGGAAATATCAGCATCTCTAGACTTCTGCACTTCAATTTTTCAGTAAGGCATACAAAAGTCATGCTTTATTAGAAAGTTTCAAAATAAATTCATATGTGGAAATCCAAGTTAGCTTTGCTGACTTTTTCTTGTCATAACCAGTCTCATTTCAGCAACCGGAAGACATTGAAGCAGTGAGAAGGTACACAAAGGACAGCCTCAGTACTTGTGAGGCTAATGCTGGATAGCTTCTCTGTATCACTGAGAATCTTCCTCTCAAGTGACTGACCCACATTAATAATTACTTTGCAAACTAGAAATATATTCCAAACCCCTTTCTGGAATCTCACGTCTAACTGCTGACACAGGACAAAGCTGCTAAGTTTCCTTCTTCATCTATCAGCTGCCCACAATCGATTCTTCCCCCCTCCCCCCCAAAGAACTTTTTGAAGAAGCTTCACTTATGTTTTGGTTGACAGATGGAAGTCTATAAAACTATTTCTACATGAAATAAAATCACACTATTCAGCGTTGACTATATACCATAGTTTAACACATGGCAAGATTAATACAGGAAAATCTTACCTGAATCCAACTTCTGAAGTAATGTGACTAGGGTAAGCGTACATCTTTTCTTCTTCAATTATGTCAGGCCTTGGCTTTGCACGATTGAAGTTGCTTATTTTCACTGCAAAGAAGAAGTTTCATCAAGTATTAGGAAACTACCACCACCAAAAAGCTTTATCCAGGGTAAAAAACCTGTAGCAGATGAATATAAGCTCACCTTAGAATAGAAGATGGAAAGGCAATAAGACAGTCATGGGATTGGGGAGAAGTAGAAGTAAAAGCAGAACCTTATCTCTAATAATTCTCTGGTATAGCTGGGATTATAAACTAGTGAGGTTTTTTCCCCCCCAATTCCCCCCCCCCACACACCTTTTTTTTTTTTTTTTTCAGTCTGCTGCTCAAAAGACTGAGGACCTAAATGAGTGAAGACTTGAATAGGGAAACCTGAACATGCTGCTTAGCTTGTAAACCACAGTCTAAGGGGGCGGAAAACAGATCTAGTTGCCTCTGAGAGGGAAGCTGAGATTTGATCTCAAAATTCAGGCCACAAATCAAGCAATGTGCAATAAAAATAGTAGGAAGTTTTTATACTAGTATCTAGGTCAGAACTTCTATTTTGAGCTCATAAATACTACTTTAACTAGACTACCTGCAGTGAAGCAGCAGCTTGTCTGCATGCTCCAAAACTAGGGCAGACTTGGTACAAAAATCCATTAAGTATTCAAAACAGTGGCTCTTTGATCAGCTTCATATTGTGAGCCTCACAACGTTGGTTATCAAAACCAAGTCACTCCTTGGCATCTGTGAATAAAGTTTAAGACTAAATTTAACAGATGTACAACAAGGATGGGAGAAGCTACAGGAACCCTCCGCATTATTTGTGGAAGAAAGCTGGAAATATTTGAAGTTACTCAATATCAGCTCCTGATTAAGGAAGGGAATGTACTGCAGAGATCCAGATTACATATTTTCGACTATGTAGTTAGGGGCACTTGTGAAGCAATACATCTTATGCCACTGAAAAAAAATCAGTCTGGCTCCATGAGAAATCTACACTACAGCAGAGAAAAGCTGTCCTTACAAGTCAATAATATTACAGGGTTTACTATAGGCCACCCTCCTACAACAATGCTGAGACCCTCCAGAGGTTAGCTACAAGTTGGGCTCAAAGGTTAGTTATTTCTTTGACTGTATTCCTCTACAAATAAAACCACAAAGGAATAGATGAGGAATTTCCGACATACTTTTGTGGGAATGTTAGTCTTTTATTAAAGTTATATTAGAAATATGCAAGGAAGTCATTAAATACATGTATTTAGTAAACCTTTGAACATTCAACTCTGCCCTATCAATTAGGAACTTAAGATATTATGCTGACATTTAGAGCTATCTATATCATATTTCATTCCAGGCACATTTACCTCACTTGAAGGATTTATGTATGTCAAGTCTGTTAGAGGATAATCCTAGCAATTCCATGTAGATTTGATCCCTCACCTCTGGATCCTCCATCTATGTAGGCATACACTGCTGACCGAGGATGTTTTAAGAACAGCAGTTTTATTTCACAGGCCACTGTAATTCTAGAGACTTCTCACTTGTCGGAGCCATCTTGTGATCTATACAATTCACAATCAGGTATTCCATATAACTCATTTGTGAGGCATTAAATAGTTACACAAGAAGTAGTCAGGTACATTATAACATTCTACACCTAACTGTTTATACTTCACTAGTAGAGAAACCATTCCACTGAAGAGGAGAAACTTTCTGGGTAATATATTGACACAAAAAAGGGGTTGATCATCATGAGTTCATAGTGGAGTCATGTTAATCTCCCCAGGGTTGCTCCTTGAGTTGCAGAGCCACATTAGTGATACAATCTTAACAGTAAGTGGTACCTGCTAAGTGTTTGCTTTAGAGAGGCACTCCAACACAGTAGGGGACTGTCCTTACAGTATCCTACAAAGGAGGCTTCATATTTCCTGTCACAGACTGCTCTGAGAGGTAAAACTGCAGCAGACTGTCACAACAGTCTTCTAAAAACTGACCAAATACTTTTGTGTACATCAGTAGAGTTTTAGCTTGATGTCTAACAGGTTGAAGACAAAACCGTCAAACAACCATTACACCCAGGAGACATGCAGGCAGTCTGTTAGCTTACCTCAACATGTGTTGGGATAGAAAACAACTTACACCATCCACTAGAAAAGGTGACAAACTTGTTTATATAACTTAACCTCCAGTCATATAAAAAAATCCTTGCTTTGTACAGCCATCAAGCTTTAGAGAATGAAGCTTAGACTATTCTTCTGAGGCTGCTAAGGAAGGAAGGAAGCTGTTGCCAGAAGGGACAGCCCGCTCCCTACTTGTGCTGCAGCTCTGTCCCTCCTTTGCCTTGGTTCCACCACGCACTGGACCCTTCCTCAAGCCTCCTTCAACTCAATCTGGATAATCACACCCTGTACCTTCCTAGTATAAATTGGTGATGGATTTTACAAGCACTGGTAGTAAAAGTGAGGGGAGATAATCCTCCTGGTGACAGGTCTTTTGAGAGCTCTTAGAAACTCCAGTCTCAGACCTATTTACAAGGAATTTGACCATGACTTACTCTATTTTAATAAGGTAAGAGACACATAGTATACCGCTGAACTACAAGAGGCCTCGGTAAGAAATACTGTTTCACTGGAGTTCCTGAAGTTCCATTGAAGTTTTGTAGCTTATCTCTACTTGGAGTTTCCCAGCAAAGTAAGTATGCTTATGCTAAGGCAGGACGATTCTTGGAATAGCATTCTTGGAATAGCTCTGTAGGATGGCCATGCTCATGTTTCCTCATTGCTTTCTTCCTTCTTTTGCCTGTCTAAAGACAGGCGAAGCCTGACAAGACTATATGCCTTCAGGCCTCTGCACTCTTATGGAAGGCAGATGTAGTTTAGAGCTGCAACCTTACTTCTTGCTGTGTTTTGACTTCAATATTGTTGCAGGAAGAGTCAAGACTAGTTTTATGTACCAGATGGCCGAGCCATTTGGCAGTATTTGCATCAACCGCATCAGTAAGAACACACCAAAACGTCTCTACAAGAAACACTCTTCTAAATCTATATATAACAGAGCCACAAAGAAGTCAGATTATGACTAACACTGAGGACTGTAGAAATAGTTTTTCCTTTAACCTGCATGCAGTCCCAAAGGAGGTGTTTTCCAGGTGTATCTACCTTCCTACTATTTGATTATCCTACTACTTGATTAGAAGTCAGGAGCAAACTTAAGTTTTGGTCTTTTTTTTTTTCCTTCCACTGGAGAAACCAGTGCTACCGAGGCTATTTAAACTATCATCTTGTTTGTGTAGCTGTAAATAAAAAGCACCTCAGAAGCAGGAGTACAAACCATTTAACTCAAGACCCAGCATGTCATATCAGACACATTGCAGTAAGCATTTCTGTTTTTCAAAGAAAACTAGAGATAACTGCTTTTTCCTTTAGTGTCATGTACCTTTTCCAGTGTGTTTTCAATGCAGCTAAGTTATTTCTGTTTAAGCTCACATGACACAAGCCCATGTAGCTTTTCAAATGAGATTAGAAAATCATTTGTTTCAAACACTTATCAACCAGCATTTTAGATGCTATTACTGTAGTTTGATAGAAGGAAGCTTATGAAGTCTTGCTAAGTTACACCAAACCTAAAAGCAGACAGCCTTACAAGACAGGGACAACACAAAGTAATGGATCAATGGAGCAGTGTTTTATTTTAGTGTTAGAAAATACTCTAGGAGCAATTATATTTTAAAAAAAGAGGGAATTCTTCATTTTTAGTGACAGAGAAACTGTGGCTTTTGAGGTAAGAACATGTCAAGAGGAAAAGAAAGGAATATAGAATTAGTCTGTAGGTGGAGACACACCACACTATCAATTCTTTAAGTTCCACCTGTAAATCCTAGAGCATCTGATAAAGCCATCTCTCACTGCTTCACAACTTGCAACAAATGCATTTGAGAACGCACTCCCAAACAGACAATCCCATTGAGAGAATATTTTTGCAACAGTTGTTTATATTGCCACTTCACTGGATCAACAGCTTTAAGCTAACAGAGCTTTTGTTTACTACACCACGAAACCAAACCAAGCCTGACAACCTTCCCATTTATTTTGGATTTGCCTTGGTTCCTCTACAGGCACAAAATCATGTTGTATTTATAGCTGCAGGTACCCCAGCTGCAGCTACTCTGAGGGCAAACAAAAGCACTCAGTAGCATTTACAGCACTCCTCACTCAGTGAGGCAAAACTCATCTCACCTGTGTAAATCACCAAGCAGGTCAGTGAACTAATCAGCTCCACACCGAGGACTCCCAAGATAAGATACAGGTACACTTTACTGTGATCAGGAAAGGAATGCTGGGTTGACAGAATCAAAAGCAGGGCTGCATTACCTAGAAAACAAGTGTTATATTTGTTGCAAGATCACAACTGCCGGCAGCAAAATGAAGATTTCTTTCAGTATTTGTGATGGTATAGAATGGGTTCTTACTGATTTTTCAAACTTAAGAGTGAAGTGGACTAGGCACACCTAACAGACCTGTGTTCACTTAAACAGTTTCTAACCTTATAGCTACTATTCATCCTCAAAGCTGTTTCAAGATGATTTTTTTCCCCCAATTCCTAGAAGGTAACACCAGTCATGATTCAAAATGAGAAGTATTTTCCTTCTGTGTATTTAAATATGAGGCTGAAAAAAAGAAACTGCAACTACTAACCCCTTCCCTTCCTTACACAGAGATCTGCACAGGCTTCTAGTTGCCTGGCTATTCTTTTAACACTTGCAGGTTAAAGAAAATTAAACTGAATACAATTAGTCAAGGATAAACAGTTATAGACCTAAGTTCTTTAAAGCCCCTCTTCTCATACAATGCAGCATACTTCTGATACAGAATACAAAAAGGTTCTGCCCCCAATGAAATGCTGTAACCAGTCTGGATAGAGCATTCAATTTATTAAGACCATTAACAAACCCATTCAATTTATAAAGACCATCAATAACCCCATGTTTAGGGAACTCAAGTTCTTTTGTACTACATTAGGCAACTGAACTGTCAGGATGGAAGTGATAGCAGCACCAATTAGCACAGCAGGAAGTTCACAGTAATAATGCTCACCACCTTCCGATCTAGAAGTGATTTACATAAAAAGTTCATAGCATAGATCTGATTGCTTGTACACTTGCCCACAGCTGGTACAGAAGAGGAGACATGGACTCAACCTAGGACAGGAGGCAGGGCTTTTGAGTTTAATAATCCATATTTCAACAGGTAGAACAGTCCTTTTACTATTTTGAAACATCCATAAGCCTGCTGTAGCCTAATCTTTTTACTGTGCTCCAAAAACATCTTTTATCTTCAGAGCTCTACCTAGTGGCCATAGCCTGAAGTTTTACACTCACGGTGACTAGATCTTTTAGTGACCGGGTGGAAGGAAAGCTAGAGGAGCAGTAGTACCACTATTTATCAAGGCTAGTAAAAAAATATATATTCCAGTTATTCAGATTTACAGATAAGAGACAAAAATACTGTGAGACCATTCTTTCCTGTTCCTCTACCACTTATATGTGAAAAAGCCCCTCAAATTAGGCAGATACTGCAATTTATTGCATTTTTTTTTTTAAAAAAAAAGGCAAAAACAACTAATTGCTGAAACATCTTTCAGCTTTACTGGCCAGCGGTGTAGCATAAAATATATGAAGATAAAACACTGCCATACATCACACTGTTCAAACAAAGAAAAAGATGCAGGGAATAGACCAAACGTTATAGAGCCCTGTTGAAGATTAGAAAATTGTTTGACTAGTTTGAGACAGTTCTTGAGCAACAGGTGATCCATCCATTTCTACTTAAAACACAGCTTGAAAAGCAACGACTACACTCCTCAGAAGGATAACAGATTAGCAGTCATGCCACTTACCAAACTAGATAAATCAGTATGCAAATTGCCATCACTAGCAGCCAAAGACCTTGATGGCTGAGTATTTTATGGCTGAAGACTACAAATCACTAGATGTCTTACTCAGCCTCATACTTCTGAGCACTTTTTCACTATGTTCTTTACGACATGCATCTGGCAGGACAGAACAGAGAGTCAGAAAGCCCATCTGACTCAAACAGCATTTACAAATGCTCATAGCCAAATTTTTAACAAGTTCATAATATGTTAAATAGCTCTTCAGCCTTTCCTCATGTCAAAATTTAAGGCTTTACAAAAGAACAGTAAAACAAGGTCACTTTACCTGTAGAGTGTATCACAAGTGGAAGCCTTTTTAGGTGTCTTGTTGATCGATATATTGAGAAGTACCCTCTGCTTCTGACTTTACTGTGGTGGTGGTAGATGTATCGCTCAAAAAAAACATGCAGAATCCACAGAATTACTTTTGCAATGATTATGACAGTCTGCACTTTCAGTGGGTGAGTATAGTTTCCAGGGCACTTATCCTGGTTTGGATTAGGGTAAGAACAAAACATAGCTGCTAAAAACGCTAGAACAACAAAAGCAACCTAGAAGAGAAAGGAAGAAAAAAACTCTAGTCAACATCTAACTATAGAGAGACTTATGAAATTGTGCATTACTTCCTGAATTGATTTTATTAGTTAGAAACATTAGATGCTCTCACCACAATGACTACATATCATTCCAGTAACACTCATGACTGAGCCTGAGCAGAGTTGAACAAAGTTGAGAACTGTTCTCAGCATTTCCTCCACATTGATTATACTGTTACATGAGTACCCCTTTCAAAGTAAATTAATTTGATTCCCAGGCACTTTTTAATGTGTCTTTTTAACTTTAAAGGGAAAAAAAGATATACATAAGAGTTTTTCAACTCATTTCTACTTGTTACTGCTCTCCAGGACTGTCTCATATCTTGTTGGAACAGTCTACTTTTCGTTCTCTGGACAGAGGGAGTTTGACATTTCATAAATGAAGATTAACTTTCTTAAATCCATTTGAAAATCTCTAGGTTACCATTAGGGTATCAAACATTCTACCTTACAGAGCAAGTAATCAACACCAAGGTGATACCTCTGAGCTACTAAATACACTGAAGAATGATTACTACCAGATTATTCCATTTTGCTCAGAATTTATATCAGAGTGACCAGGCGAGTGGCATAACTTTTCTTGTCTTCTAGACTTTTTACCAAACTTTCAGCATCAGCAGTTAAAAGCAATATATGCAATCCTTTGGCCAACTAGAAGGCAGTCTTCAGCAGATTATCTGGGAGTATATGCAAGAGCACGGGGACAGTTTTACTTATTTTTCAGATCTTTGCAGAACATTTAGTCATGGAAAATTCAATCCACCATTTTCTTTCACTGAACAACAAAATATGGTACTTTCCAATAGTGTTTCATTCTCCAGAATGAGTACATTAAAACTGAAAAAAGTCAACACAGAAGAAAATTGAAAGCTGCTATATACACTAAAAATCACTTAGGCCTACAAAGCTTTAATAACCCTGATACTCTTGGCTTAAAATGAACTTCCAAGATTCTGTATATTATACCTTGTAGAAAACAGGACTGGAGATGGAGGAACATCTTATTTTCAAAGCTGCTTTGTTTTATGAACTTACCTGTATTTAACTTCATTGATATCCAAGAAACCACCCTCCTTTTCTACTCCCTTGAACTCATTTTGCTATTTTGTCATTTCCCAAGCACCTTTAAAAGTTCACAGAAGGGAGTCTTCTAGAACCATTAAATGACTACTGATATGAACTGCCCTTAGCTTGCTTGAGTGGTGAATGCACTAAGTGATGGAGGGGCTAAGGAGGCAAGAAAGGGGAGAGAACAACTTGCACACAATCATCAGTTCATAAAAGCAACACCATGTCACAGAGGATAGGTAGGGTAAAGGTGAAAGAAAAGAGGAGCAAGAGCCTATATTAGCCATAATGATATAACTTCAAACACATTAAATTCAAGAAACTTTATTGGAGATGGGTTAAGTAACCCAACTGGGAAATGAAATAGGAGGATGGTTATCAACATAACATTTAAGCTATTAACCATCCCTTTTTCTTACAAAGCTAGTAACTCAGCTAACTCAGTTAAATCATTCCATTTACTGTTAGGTTTGCCATTTTACAACAGCAACACATCTAGTTCAATTCCCTCCCAGCATCAGGAATGTATGTCAGTACAGCAAATGGCTATATTAAGTTCTGTGATACAGTCAGCAGCTTTATTAATCTACTGCAGCAATGCACACATGAGGAAGTTGACAACTTGCATTACAAGTGGCATTTATTGATGACAACTCACATTCTAGGGTAGTCCAACAACAGGTTTTTCACCTCAGGTCAGAGGAATTTTATATACAGAAAAATATTCTTAGCAAGTAGTATTCAAGAAGCTCAGCTTTACATATGTATATATACAGAAGAAAAAGAGGTTTAATACAAAGGAGTTATTTATAGCCTGTATGTGTTACTGTTCTGCCGAGTCTTTTGACAGGAACCAAAAGCCTTGAAGAAAAGCAAGGCTTGGCAAGAGCCACTCAAACACCCAGCCCAGCAACACACCAGCATAAGGATACTCTAATGTAACTAAGCAACCGTACTGAAGAAGCCATTTGCTCCGTAAGCCAATTTCTTGGCACAGGAAGGAGAAGAAAAAATACTTCAAGATGCACATGAATTATTTTAGAGATGCATTACAACTTTTCCTCATACATACTCATACCCTGGAATTACCTTTTTCAAGATACCTGCTACTTTAGTTGGCCATCTGTTGGGAGCTAACCTAACATCCTTCATATTCCACGCAGTTTATACACATTCACAGAAGCACAGGGGAATGGAAAAAACCCATAAGCTTGTTCTCTCCATCCATCAACATGCTTCTTTTCAGCAGGAGACAGCACCATTTAATGGGTGCAATTTCATAGAGCAATTTCATATTGCTGTATTGCACCAACAGAAAAGGTTACTTTTTCATTTTGCTCCAAGGACTGACTTGCTACTTTGTCAGGTTCAGGAACAGCAGCAAGACTTCATCTGGAAGATCACATGTTGACAGGACTCTTCACCCTGCCTTTACTTCCCTCTACTTGCAGGAAGAGAAAGTAGTGATGGGTACAGAAGAAGCAGCATTTTTCTAGGGTCAGAGTGACTGACGTTTGGCTACGTCAGTTATGTCAGTACACATCAGCGTTCTCAAGGTTTGGTGGAAAAATTACTGCTCTACCACCAGTAGCAGTGTCTACCTTCATAATGCAGAAGTGCTGAGGGATGGGCACCAGAGTGATGCACTGGCAGGCAAAGTGAATATGGCTGGATACTCAGTTTCCACTGGAAATTTTTGCAGTCCATTGAGCAGAGCTGCAGTAGCAGTCGTTCCTAAGTCTGCCTGGCAGACAGAAGGAGAATTTTACTTCTCAAATTAGGAGGCCAGGGCATATTGCCTGAATGGCTTTACACAGCTGCCTAAAGAAGCCTCAGAGGCTGGGATGAACTTGAAGTTCCAGCAGAGAATACTTTGCAGAGCACTGAGCACAGCATTTTTCACTTATGAAAAAAACTAGAAGTCACATCTTGAGTACCCTGGCTTTACGCATGCACCATCTTCATGTCTACATTAGTGGCATTATGCTATGCGAGTACCATTTCAGTTAGCACTTATGGCCTGAGCTCTCTACCTGCTCTTCTTCACATTTAGTTTCTATATGCCCATAAGCAGCAATACACATCTTCAGCTTTTGAAAGAAACTCATCACTATGCAGAAGTCTCTATTTGTCTACCAGCCTCAGCATGACTTCCACGCTGTTGGGTATGAAATTTTGCTTTGTGCTTTTCCACCTTAACCTCCAAAGGTCAGTCAGGGCAGGAAATAACATGGATTCCTTTTCCCCTCCATTCATTACCACGTAAAAACCCTGGAGCAAGCCCAGCTTGACTTGCTTGGTTACTGCAAGAAGAAATACTCTAAGTCTTCCCTGTGCAATTAAAATTGACCCTCCAGAAGGCAGTGGCATAAACCCAATCTTAGCTGTCTACATCTAGCCTTAAGCACTTATGAAGCAATAGTGTTTTAAAAGTACATTTCCAACAGCATAGAAAAGCCTTTTAAATAATGGTTGCTCTAAAAAGATATGCTGCAGCATGTTAGCACTGACAAACACATTGGAATTAAAATTCATCAAGTATCATGTAGCATACACATTATCAAAATTCACTGGAAGGTTTTGCTTGATTGGAAGGAAAAGCATGTTCAAGTCGTGGGAGAATTATGTCCACATGAAGGGTAACAATTCAGAGTACATTTTCATAAGAAAGTCATGGTTATTTAACTTACATGTATAAGCAACAGAAAATTGGCAAGGAAAACTGCTGGGATAGCATGAAATCTTGGCCTCAGTTGTGAATGCAGTGTATGAGACAAAATAAGAGGTGCATCCAGCAGAGGATCATCTTCTAAACTCTGTGTTATTTCCAAGGACCCCTGGAACAGAGAGAAGTAAAAACAGGTAAGCTCTAAAAGGATCATAAAGTCACAGCAATTTCTTGTTAGCAACTCCATCTTTGAAAAAAGAATAAGATGAGTATTTCAAGAGATACTCATGTTATAAGCCAACTCTTCACATCTTTCTGGGGTAGGTATTCAATCCCTGAGGAATCTGACACCAGTATACCTCCCAGCATCGCCCTCCATCTTGAGGGGGGTTTAGTCTTAAAAAGAATAAAAATATTTGAGCATCACTCCTGAGTGAGGCCACAAATATAGTACATTTACATGAGGAGGTCCAAGAAGTGACAATTAAGACCTTTTCATATAACTTAATACAGGTACTTCACAAGTCTAGTATTCTTGTCTTTGTCCAGACAAGTTTGAGGGAATGACAAGGACAAATGCCATGTACCAGCTACAGATGTAATCTCAGTTTGAAGTGAGCCAGCCACTGACACTCAGTACATCTCACTGTGTACATCTCAGCAGTAGTTCAAGCTGAATGCAAGGAAGAATAAAAGCCATTTAGAGGGACAATGCCACTAGGGGCTGGTCAAGACTCTGCTTTCAGTAGAGCATATGTAACCCTTACTTGTCACATTGGTGCCAAGCATTCGGGGCTTTCCCTCCACATTCAGCTTGCATGCCTCAGCTATGTAATTTTCCTGTAGTACCTTTTTTAAGCTAAAGTTAAGCTTGAGTGGAGATAAAGTCTTCTCTTGTGGACAAGAAACTCACCCCAGCCCAATCTCTGCCCATTCCAGGCTATAACTCAGTCATTCAATACATCTGAAGCTGATTGTACATATGCATGCTGAACAAATGACAAGCTTGCCAGCAACTCCAACTGCTCAAGTTTCCCCTCTAGCATTGCTGTCTCCCATGCTATAGCTTGTTTGTTTTGATAGATAAAACCAGTCAAGATTCCTGATCAAGTTTTGACTACTCTCCTCTGGAGTGATAGTAACTACAGCCCAAAACAAAGTACACAGAACAGAGTAACACCAGCCTGTGATGGCATTACAGCACAGACATTCAGACATAACCAGTCAGAAACCAGTCATTGAGGACACAATACAGAACCTTGCTTTCTGCTGCAAGCCCTTCCACCCATCCCACTCCAGAGATCTGAGCATCCAGAAGGACATGTCAGAGTCCACTGGGATATCTGTTAAATTGAGGAGTCCTCATTGCCATGATAGACAGTGGTCTATCAAGACAAATGAGGATATTCTCCTAGATACTAGAATGAGGAGAGATGAGTTGTTAAAATAAATTAAAATTGAAGAAACAGAAAACAAAAACTCAGGTTGGAAGACACCCACAAAGATCAGAGTCCAACTTGATGGGCTCAAACTCCCAAAAGGACCACTCAAAAAAGACACACCATATGTCTGAGAACATTATCAAAACACTTCCTCAACTGGGCTGGGCAGGGTTGGTACCATGACCACATCCCTGAGGAGCCTGTCCCCATACCTGACCACCCTCTCACTGAAAAGCCTTTCCCTAACCCCCAGCCTGACCCTCCCGTCCCAGCTCCATGCTGTTCCCTCGGGTCCTGTCACTGTCCCAGAGAGCAGAGCTCTCTGTGCCCCTCTGTGCACGTGCCCCTACGCTCCCCTCGTTAGGGAGCTGCAGGCCGCCATGAGGCTTCCCCTCAGTCTGCTCTGAAGTAACCAAAGGACCTCAGCTGTTCCTCATACATCTTCCCCTCCAGACGTTTCATTATGCTCACAGCCCTCCTTTGGATGTTCTCCAGTAGTTTTATGTCCTTCTTATACTGTGGTACCCAAACCTGCACACAGTACTTGAGGCCACAGCAGCACAGAGCAGGACAATCCCTTCCCTCCACCAGCTAGCAGTGCTGGGCCTGATGCACCCCAGGGTACAGCTGGCCCTTTTGGATACCAGTGCTGTCAACCAGAACCACCAGATCCCTTTCTGTGTGGCTGCTCTCAAGCCTCTTGTCCCCCACTCCGTACATTTAGACAGGATTACCCAGGTGGAGAGTCTGGCACTTGCCCTTGTTGAGCTTCACATTGCTAGCAATTTCTCAGAACTCCAATTAGTTAATATCTCTCTGCAAGGCCTCTCTAACCTTGAGGGAGCCAAGAGCTCCTCCCAGTTTAGTATCATCTGCAAACTCAGTATGCCTTTGATTCCTGTGTCCGATCACTTACAAGAACTGGCCCTAAAATGAAGCCCTGGGGGACCCCACTAGAGACCGGCCACAAGCCTGATGTAACCCCATTTACTCTGAGCCCAACCTACCAGTCAGTTCCTGACTCACTGTATTATGTAGGTTCACACTTCACATTAACCACAACAGCCCAGACTGGCTCCCTGGCGTTGTTCCACCTATAGACAGCTGCCTGCAACAAAGGAGATAGTCACCCGGCGTTATCTCAGCCAGCAGTCAGTTTTATTTTAGTACAGCGAGTGCCACACTCACACAACCACAGGTGAGCAACCAGGCTTTTCCTCACCCATTTCAGCCTCCTGATGACCCAGCCTTTGGCCGTGAGCCACCCTTGCTGGAACACCCACTTGGTAAGATGACCTTATACTGCAGGCCTAAAGATTTAGAAACGCTATTGCTCTTTTCGTGTAATTTAAGACCTGTAAGTAGGAGAGCAAAAAAGCTCTGTGCCTCATCTCCACGTGTAACTTTAAAGCCTGAAAGCAAGCCGCAGGACAGGCACATGAGTGGCCAGGCCATCCAGCCTCCTTCCTCCCGAGCACCCAGGCGAGCTAATTAAACTCCTCAGCAAGCCTCCTTCGGCGGGACATCCCCCGCCTGCTGGGAGCAGGTGAGCTCCTCGCTTCCAAAATACAGTGGTGGAACTTCAGGAGCTCCACCACAGCACCTGTGAGCGCGTCCCTTACTGCTGCGCCGGCTACCACCCACCGAAACGGGGCTGCCACCAGGAAGCACTAGGCGGCATGACCTCCAGGCAGCGCGGGGAGGACGGGAACAGCGTGCGAGCATTTCCTCCCCTTCAGAAAACCCAGGAAGCGCCCTAATTAGAGCGAGCACCAGCCTCACCGGGCCGAGCCGAAGCCCCACCCGGTAGAGCCCAGGCAGCGGGGACAGGCTGGAGGCGGCGGCCCGGGGCTGGGAGGAGCCGCCCCGCTCCCCAAACAGCCGCCCGCACCCCGCCGCGGCTCCGTGCCCGCAGCGTCCGGCGGGGGTCTCCTGCTTCCCTGCCGGCACCTGCCTCCCCCCGACCAAAGCGGGGAGGAAGAGGAGGCCCGAAGCGCTGGCTGAAGGCAAAAAATGACAAAGAGCGGGAGGGAGAAGAAGGAGAACCCACGCAGCGCTCGCCTCCCCCCGACAGCCGCCCCCGCGCACTGGCGGAGCCCCGCCCGGCCGCCCCGCACTCACGTTGTCCAGCTCCGGCTGCCGCCTGGCCGCCATCTCGGCGCCCCGCCCCGCCTCGCCCCGCCGCCTTTAAGCGGCGCCCCGCGGCCGGGCGCAGGCCCCGTCCCCCCGCCACGCCCCGAGGAGGAGCCGCAGTGTCTGGAGCCCGGCCTCCGTCGTCCCATCTCGGGCTATGAAGCTGGTGAAGGGTCTGGGACACGAGTGCCATGGGTAGCGGCTGAGGGGGCTGGGGTTGTTTAGTTTGGAGAAGAGGAGGCTCAGGGGAGACCTCATTGCTCTCTACAGCTACCTGAAAGGAAGGTGTGGGGAGCTGGGGGTCGGCCTCTTCTCACAGGTAACTAGCGATAGGACCGGAGGGAATGGCCTCAGGCTGCACCAGGGGAGGCTCAGGTTGGAAATTAGGAGACATTTCTTCTCAGAAAGAGCAGTCAGGCATTGGAAGGGGTTGCCCAGGGAGGTGGTGGAGTCACCGTCCCTGGGGGTGTTCAAGGAAAGGTTGGATGTGGTGCTTGGGGACATGGTTTAGTGGGTGACATTGGTCGTAGGGGGATGATCCTGGAGGTCTTTTCCAACATTAATGATTCTGTGATTAATGAGAGCAGGCCCAGAGGTGCCCCCCATGCCCTGGTGGCATTGCAGGAGGGGAAGGGCTGCTGGCACTGCGAGTTCAGGACATGCTTCCCCCCTGTCGAAGCAGTTCCTCTTCCCTCAGGATGGATGTGGCTGATGAGAATGGAATTTGCAGAGAACAGAATCTGGGAGGTTAGTGAGAGCAGTCTCTCAGAGGCAGAGCCCAGCCCTGCAGTTTTTCCTGTACCCTTCTTGTCCCTAAGAGTGAATAACAGCAGGTGTCCAGAAGAAGGCATGGGAATAAAGGCAGCGTGGCTTGCTGTGCGGAATGCTTGTGTTACAGGGACTTCCCGAGGAAGGGATCCACTTAATTATTTCTAGTGGATTTCTCTGCAGTGGATTTGCACAGTTGCCTTTACAGACTGTGCTAAAGCACACACAAGGTCTTGGGCAACCATGTTTCTAGTTGTGAAGCTAGTTCTTCATGGTTGTGAATCTTGGGAAGAAAAATATTTCCTTTAAAACCTGCCCACTGCTAATTTCCTTTTACAATTCTTTGTTCTTGCACTAGGAAAGGCAATGGCCACCCATAGTATCTGTGCTAATTTCTGTCTTACTACTCTGTGCCACGCTTTTGTATGCTGAATACTCCTGTATTGTTATTATTCTTACAGATGTTGTCCCAGCCTTTGATAACCTTTGTTAGCTTCTCTGACCTTTTTCAGCTATATCCTTTCTGAAACAGGAAGGATCAGAACTGGCTGCAATATTCAAGTGTGTGCGTAATAGGAGTTTACAAAGTGGCGCGTTTATTATCTCTTGTGCTCTGTTCATCTGCTCATGTTTCTTAACCTTCTGTTTGCTTTATTTGACCATCTCTGATCCTTGGACTTACTGGAGGCCATTGGATGAAGATAGGCTGAGGGAGTTGGAGTTGTTCAGTCTGGAGAAGGGAAGGCTCTGGGGAGACCTTATAGTGGCATTCCAGTACCTAAAGGGGGCCTGCAGGAAAGATGGGGAGGGACTTTGCCACGGAGTGTAGTGATAGGACAAGGGAAAATAGCTTTTAACTAAAAGAGGGTAGGTTTAGATTAGATATAAGGAAGAAATTCTCTGAGAATGGTAAAGCACTGGCACAGGCTGCCCAGAGAAGCTGTGGATGCCCCATCCCTGGAGGTGTTCAAGGCCAGGCTGGATGGGGCTTTGGGCAGCCTGGTCTGGTGGGAGGTGTCCCTGCCCATGGCAGGGGGCTGGAACTGGGTGGGCTTTAAGGTCCCTCCCAAACCAAACCATTCTGTGATTCTGTGAAAGCTGTAATGGGCTTGAAAGAACACAAGATAGTATGATCTCCAAGTCGGAATTGTTCTTTGTGCATTACTTATGAGAAGCCAAGACTGTCGCCCTGAACAGCGTGCTTGGCTCTGCCTCCATTAAAAGAGCGCAGAAGTACCAAAGGGAAAAAGCTTTTGAGGTATGGACTTCTTCAGGTTGTCTCAAGTTTTTTCATCTCTTTTTCAGTGACTTCTATCAAGTATCTTTTTGTAGAAAAATACTCAACTGACACTTTCTACCCAGAGTATTTACATTCCAGACTTGCATTCGTTTGTTCTTGGTTTGTATGGATACACATATTCAACTATCTGGGCAATTGCCTTAAAAACAGGTTAAATTTACTGGTTTCAGTAAGATTAAGTCCAGCTCCTGTGATATGAGCCTGCTCAGTGCCACCTGCTCTACGCGAATGTTCTTTATTTGTGTTCTTTATTGTGCTTCCTCTTTTTTCCTTCCTCTCAGGAACACAAATCCTACTGATCAGCAGTCACAGGACAAACTCTTTCAGTGAAATTGAAGTGAGGGCACAATTCACTGGTTGCTGTCCAAGTAATTAGTGTTACTTTTATGAAGGTGTTCTGCCTTGAAAAGATATTGGCGTGGCCAGTGTGGTCTACATCTAAGCAGATCTAATGACCAGCTACTTTAAGGATATTTCAGTAGATCAGTCTGAAACTTATTGGTGCAATTTTTACAAGGGTTTGCGTGACTGCCAGAGCCTCCCTATTCTTTGCATAACTATCTAACTTACTTGGATAATGCCACTAAGCTTGTGCTCAGCTTGAAAAGCATGAAGTGTTTTCCTTTTGGTTGATGTGCAAGGAACAGCATTGTCAGTGCTCTGGTTAACGTATCTGTTCTGGAGTAAACACAAATGCTGGTGAGCGGTGAACTGTACCGAGTCACATAGCCAAGAAGCGAGCGAGTGCCGGTTAATGACATCAGCTAGAATAGTTTTTGACTATAAATACATCTATATTGATTTTAAAAAAATACTTTAGAGCACTTTTTTTTTTTTTTTCTTAAAACAGCATTAAATTTTTTTGAAGAAATCAAAAAAGTTTCATTTAGAATGAAAAATAGTGACACATCACCTTGGGTTGCTTAGCTACCGTTGCTTTCATTTACAACCAAATAAACCGTTCAACTGCACATTGATCTCATCACATTTTGCTTGCTTGCTTACATGCACATATGTTTTTGTTCTTTTTTGGGGGTTTGGGGTGGGGTTGGATTCTGAGTTTGGCAAGGATGATATATGAGGTGAAAAAGTACGAGGGAAAGATATTAATCAAAAACATGAAGTGATTTAGAACAGTTATTTGAAACCTAGAATCAGGGATTTGATTAATCACTCAGAAACACCATCTCAAGTAAGTACATTTTTTATCTGTGTTGCAGACATGGTCATTTTCGTGCACCTGACTTGAAAGTCCCCTCCTGAGGGCAGATCCATTGTTGGGAAGTCCAAACAGATTGAGATATGCCCCATTCTTATGCTACAGGTAAGGGAAAAAGATGTTGTATGGCCCAATACTGCCATGCTATGACAACCTTATTTGCAGAAAGCTTTTAAGGAAAGCTAGCATAGACTAGACACCTAAGATTAAATCCTATACTTAGGCATAACCTTTTTCATATCAGTAATAATTACAATATTTGGGGATTAACTTTTGCAATTGTATCCTCACAAAGAGGTCTAATACCTACCTTTCTTTCTCTCAGTTTTATTTTAAATTTGGCATGGATGGAAACAGGAGTAAGCTCACAACCTTTTCACATCAAGCTATAAGATGTAATTATTATTACTGTTTCTTATTCATATTGCAGGTGCAATTAGTACTTAAACTGCATTCAGCTCGGTGTAAAAAAGTCTCTGCTCTGAGAATATGGGCTTGTGAAATGTCCTAGAGTGAATAAAAATAGAAATGGGAAGTGAAATGGTAAAAATAACAGTGAGGACAATTGTATTTGCATTAATTGGTTGTAACAGTCCTGACAGTCATACTCAGCAAGTGAAGTCTATATTCTAACCTCAAATTACAGACACTTCAGAGGTACTTGTTTCATTCCAAGCGTCTGTAAGTTTTTAAAATCCCATGGAGAGTAAAAAAAGTGTGGACTGCTGAATACATGTAAAAGGAATCTTTCTCTCCAGTGTATAGTTTCTGTTTTTCATATAACGCAAACTGCATTTCATCTAAGCTTTTTGTGGACTGTATACATGGTATAATCATCTAATCAAAAATTGACACTTGCTACGAAGCTGTGACTTCCTAAATAAAAAAAACTATTAAAATTTCCGTGACCTTTCAATGCAAGCTATTGAACAGTAGTTTTAATAAAAACTCTTTCAATCTTTCATAAATGAGTATACAAATTTGAATGCTGGAGGCTTACTGGGGCCATTGCATGATTCTGCTGTTTTATTACTACAAATTATTTGGCAAATTGTCCCATGTGTCAGTGAAGGACAAAGATAGGACTGATGAAAATAGGTAAATAAAAGTTATTAAACCTGTAGAAAGAGAATTTGGACTGCTTAATGCAGATGAGACAGAGGATATAGCATAGCAGTAAATAAAAGACTTGTGAAGAACAGAATGTGCATTCTTGCCTACCTTTTTTAAAATTCTACCGAATTTCCAGCTGCATTCAAAAGCAAATAACTTGAGGTTAATGAAGGTATACAAGTCTTGATTTCACATTTAGTTTTAAAAATATATGCAAGAAGTATAAGTGAAACTTTGAAACTGAGTATAACAATGTATCTTATTTAAATTAAAGGTGAGTTAGGGCTGATTTAGGGCTTAAGAAACGCCTAATTTGCAGGGTGCAAAGCTTTCCCTCTCCAGAGTACTTTTTAATTATGGATTTCATCACTTTCTTCTGATTTTTCAAAATCACATCTTTGTTTATATTGTGTTATAAAGCTGTCAGAACAGAACAAGCATTTCTATATAGGGAAAGCGAAATGCAGACCTATTTCTGAAAATATTTGGGTTTAGATTATATGGAGTCTAGGATGATTTTCCTGGAAAAAGAGGAACATCTGAGAAAAATTGACTCAATAAAACTACTGATAAAATTAAAATAAAGATAGGGGATGAATTTTCAAGGAAACATAGATTTCATTTTCCACATTTTTTTTTTCAAACTTTCCAAATATTTTATCTGAAAAACATCAAATAAACTTGTCAGGAACTGGCTTGTATAAATTAAAGTTTTAGGATGTATGGCTAAATATTAGCATTCTGATAAAGGTAGTCTTTTGAATATTTTAGATTCTGAGGATATCCATTTTTGCCCCCAGTACATTTGCCTGGATCACAGCGTTCTTCTTTTGCATACAAAAATTGGCAAGAGACTTTTCCTGATGCCACTGAAAATTGTACTCCAGGAACACTACTCGTTGACTGAGCATCTGCTTGTACCAGAATTATTTAACTAAACCTTTTCATGCTTTGACTTAAATTTCCCCTTCATTTTTTATTTAATATAAGTCCAATTTTACTAGACATGTTGCATAGTTAAGTGTACTGATCCTGAGCTCTTTCCTTAAATCTTTGCAATGAATTTTCAGTCACTCTTTGTCTTTCTTACACCAAAAATAAGATTTTTCCAAGCAATGGTTTACTCAATTCCCTGCACAGCAGCAGGACACGGTTTTCACTTTCTATGAACAACCTGTCTGTGCAAAATCCCTGAGCTCATCTTTTAACATTTCAATGTCTTTGATTTCATTGTTTTTTGTACAACAAAACAATTTGTACAATGTGTGAACTATATCCCACCTGCTCTTTTCCCGTCTACACTATTTTTCATTTGCTGAATGCCCCTCCAGTAGACTCCACAGGTTCTGTTCCTCCAGTCTTATTCATATGCATATGAAACAATATATATTCAAATTTATTCTTTCAGTATACTCTGTCACTTTTCACAGTTCAAATTGCTCCCAATTACTGCTCTTAGGTAAGCTCACTATATGCATGACTACATTCAAATTGGTGAGTTTAACTCTTCTTTTACTATAGGCCAGTCGTAGGTACCATGAACTATTGAAATTGAGAGGGTGGTCAGGCAGTGGAGCAGGCTCCCCAGGGCAGCGGTCACAGCACCGAGCCTGCAGGAGTTCAAGAAGCTCTCAGGAGGATTGCTCTCTCAGATTTAAGGTGTAATATGTAGGTTGTCCTGTGTGGAGCCAGGAGTTTGACTCAATGACCCTTGTGGGTCTCTTCCAACTTGGGATATTCTGTGCTTCTATGAAATTAATAGCATTTCTCTGTATAGTTGAACATTCAGTATGCACTAGATGGCAGTATAACAATTGATTGAATGTAATTTTAATTTATTTCATTCACTGTTCCTGTTTTCTTCTCAAAAATTCTCTCTGTGTAATAGTTGGTTGAATTGGTTAAGACTACGTTATAACACTGCTGTTACAGTGGGGAATAATTATGATGGAAAACAAGTATGCTGACTTTGATGGACTTGCATCTGGTAAGTGAAGTACAATACCTTACAGCTATTATCTATGTAGAAGACTACTTTTGCTTCATTCTGCAATAAAATATTGTTTTGACATGTTAAACAAGTGGGAACGAACATAACAATGCTCTACTTTATTTATTTATTTATTTATTTTTAATAAAGTGATCAGAAAAAAAAACTGACTGGGATGAATTCTCAGAACAAAAAGGCTACTGTGACAGTTTTGCTTATCCACGTGAAATACAATTTGCTGAGAACTGGATCTTGTAAATCCCTTTTGTGTGCGTGTGCTGTGTATGTGTGTGTAGTCTGTACACAAAAACTGTATAGAATTTATTGCAGTAACTCTACGTTGAAGGGTGGAGCTTCACCATCAGCTCTGCCTGACTCGCGTATGGGCTGCTGCTGATGGGAATGGTTCCGCTTTCCCTATGAAATCCCTGCTGTAGTTTTCCATTGCTACCTTTGCATCATGTCTAAGGATCACACGGCTACAAACTGAGATCTAGTAATTTTTGGTGTGTTTTCTGCTGTTTCTGTGAACCGAGCACACTGAACATAGATAAAATTGCCTTATCCAATGCAGAGGAAGCAACTCAAGTCTACAAGTATGAGAGTAAGAGCTGGATCACCTCTTTCATAGACATCTCAGGGATACATGATAAGTGAAACACAAACCTTTGCAGCACTGGGCCTCAGACCTGCTCATCAAGATTTGGGCCTGAGTAATCTGCAGTACTAATACAAACCAAAGCGATGACCTACACTTAATATCTCTTGTAATGCTTGCTTGAACTCGGACTTCCTTTTTCCTGTGGCACTAAAATGGATGTGTAATTTATCAAGAACACCTTACTGTTCAGCACTGACCACAAGTGCCTAACTTCCCCATTGTGTAGAACTCAGAAACTTCCTACAGTTTGCTCTTTTCCAAAACTAGGGCTGGAGTACTTAAAGTCTGTTTACTAGAACATGTCTTATACCAAGTCTTTGGGGGCATTACACCATGTCTGGTTTTAAAAACTGAGAAGCCAGTTCCTAGTTACTAATTTTCATCATAGGTGTAAGATCCGTGAACTTTACAGAACAACTATTACTCTTCACCTGTTTTCATTAAGTACGCATCAGTTTTGGTGCTCCTGCAATTGCTTACATGGAAGAATAATGTGAGAAAAGACTAAATATTTTTATCCACGTTTAATTGTATTTAACTGACTTTGGTCACGGTACAGGTTATTTTTGATAGCAGCTGCTTTGCTATTCCTTATTTCACATTTCCAGCTGACACATTTTACTTTTTCTCTCTCTGCCTACTCTCTGATACATATTCTTCTGCAATCTGGTCCCTTTCTGTGTCTGCTGCATGCACTTTCTTGCTTTTCCTTTCCACATTACTTTCCAACGTAAATCTTCTCAAATGCATTCATGTCTTTATTTCAGTGGTTTTCGGAAAGTTTAAATATTGCATTTTTCTGGAAAAACGTCTCTCATACTAGAGTAAGAGTAAGATTATTTAACGGTGTTACTAGTGCTAGAATCTTAGACAAAAGAATGCGGTAATGGGTGATGTCTGTGTTGACCTCAAGTCCTGTCACGAATTGCACATAAATCCTGGTGGATCTATACAGATGCAGATGCAGGGTTCTTGCTTGTAGAGAATTCTGTTGCAGGATGGTAATCTTACGGGGGGTGAAAAGCACAGGGAAAAAAAAAAAAGCATATGTACCCTGAAAGATTTTTGGATAAAAACAATTTATTTTTCCATACTTTTATACAGAAATGACCTACAGCTACATTCAGTAAGATACAAATGTAGTGAACAACCCAACAGATAAGGAAGTGAGGATTGGCCTGTGTTTTTTTTTTTTTTTTTTTTTTTCTGTTTGCAGCAGCAGCAATTCAGACAGGTATTTAAGCCTTCAGTTCTAGCTCTTCCCTCTTCCTTTTTCGCCAAATGAATCCCAGCCTTAGTAGCATCTTACATCATGTATCTTCTCACAAGTATTCTGCCAAAACTGTTAGGAGCTATGACTTCTAATATCTTTTAGAGTAAATGTTCTTACAGACATTATTTTTGTCCTTTTTGGAAATGTCTTAATAACCTGGGTTTGTCAATTAAAAATACTACTAAGGGCTTATTTCAGTGTTTTCAGTGACTAAACCTAACGGAGATTTCTTCTAGCGTGATTGTGACAGCGTGGTGTGTGATCCCTTAAAAATGCTGATAGGACTGCATGTATGTGTGCAGATACTTAGACTGCTTGTCATTTGTACGTCTCTCCAACTTGTGGAACTATCTTGCTAGAAAGCAGAGCTTTGCAGGCATAGCTTCATTTTCAGTGGATGTACTTTGCTGACCTGTAGCATCTGTATTTCTTTATCAGTAAAACGACTCCAGTGTCAATGTATCTGAAGAACTGCGCAACTGTAGATAAGCATTGGCAGCATTCCTTAGCATTGTACACTAAAACAAGTGGGAAGGGCCCATCAGTTGTTACAGGGGCAGACGTAACCACAGCAGTGAATTTTCTCGGTAAATACAGTGATTTGAATTGCTGCTGCATGAACAAAAATGGCAGCTGTTTTATCATAGTCAAAAAACTTAGGCTATTTCCTTTCTAAACTACGTGTACACCCCCACTTGTATTTAAATCCTTTTTTTTTTTTTTTTTTCTTTTAGTTGTCTCTAAGAGTTCTTTCCAAAGCAGAAGAGGGATTGGATCAGGTGTAATCCCATAAAAATCCAAATATTTCTGTTCATTTCTGTTACAGCTGTACATGAGTCCTTTCAAGATTACTGAAGTACAAAAACAAAATTTAGGAAAAAATAGATCCCTGACCTATTTTTGTTTCTTTTTGATGTTCTGCATCAGAGGTAACTTCAGCTCACATAAAACATTTGGCTCAAAAGCCAAAGAACTCTGCAAAAAGATGACAAAAGTCACAGTTTGGAAATGCTTAACGTTCCCTTAAGAATGAACACTGCTGAATAGTTGTGCCGTGTTAACAAGTGGCAGAATCTGCAGCTGCCTGTGTGCTCGTAGGATCTATATGCAAGTAGTGTGCAGAAATGTTTTCTCATTAGGTTCCAGAAAGGTTAAAATTACTTCATAATCTAATGGGGATCCTTCAACACAGCGAAGTCTTATTACTGGTAAGATTCGCGCAGGTCTTGCAGACAGTAAAAGCTTGGGCACTTGTCTTGTGAAGTAACAGTGCACAGGTTTACCCGGGGATGCAGAAACCTGAAGAGATGATGTGACAGTGATCAGCACTACCCAACCCACCGCAGCCAGACCTGCGGATGAATTCGGACCTCACCCATCTATACCATGCCCCGTGGAGCAGGCTGAGAGGAATACTTTTAAGGCTTCAATTGAGATTGCGTTATTGCAGGCTGGTCCCTGCGGGGCTGACTGCCATGCAGGCAGGTTTTGGTGTTTCTTTCAAATCTTTAACCAAAATCTTTAGCTCGTCTTCTCCAGTACAACCGAGTCAAACCTGGTCGTCTATTGAGAACAGACTAATTCAATGGATGGAAAGCACAGACTCTGTAAAAACAGGCACAAGCAATCGTGATGATTTCATTTAGAAAAGCCTCCAGTGGAACCCCATTTAAATTTTTTTGAAGTGTTCCCAAATGAAACATCAACAGAGAGAACTTGAGGAGGAAACTAAGGCTGCATTTTCCTCGATGGGACTAGAGATTTGAAAACATTAAGCGAAAAATTAAAATGCATTTAGTTTTAGTAGGGTGATTTCATTAGACACGTTGGTGAAGACTTTAGGTATTCACACGTGGCATCCTTCACCCAAAAAGCACCTGCCATTTTCTGCTGTGCTTGCGACGCACTGCCCTCAACCTCCTCTCGCTGCTAGAAACGGAGCGCTGGGGTGGCGTGCAGTTTTCTCCTGAACGTTGAGCAGTACCTCGCGGGGACTGAAGTGCAGCGAGCTCCTCTACACGGCCGAGGGCACGCGGCCAGCACCACCAGCTCCTCCTCCTGCCCTTCCTCCTCCTCCTCCTCCTCCTCCTCCCCCCGCAGCACGCAGGCGCCGTGCGGCGGCCCCGGAAGCGGCAGCGCCGGCGGCTCCCGGCGGGCCGCAGGCAGCGGGGCTCCGCCGGCCGCACCCGGCGCCGGAGCCAGGGCAGGGGCAGGGGCCGGGCCGGGCAGCGGCTGGCATGGTGC
>NC_048896.1:29774778-29792892 GCF_011077185.1 Oxyura jamaicensis
CTCCCCGCCGCAGCGCCCCGGGCCAGCCGCCGGCCCCGGGTGCCCGTGGGGAGGCGCTGCCGCCGGCCCCGCCGCCCCTAAAACCCCGACCCCGGCTGGTCGCAGGGCTCCGGGGGTTGTCACAGGGCTCTGTGGGGACGGCCCCGGCCCCTCCGGCTCCCTCGGAGCCGCTGCGGGGGTCTTGGTGTCTGGGTGCCTTTTTAAAGCAGGTCGCGGGCAGCCGCGGGGTGTTGATGCCCCTGATGTCACCCCGTCCTCCCTGTGGGTTTTGGGGTGAATTCAGTCAATAATCTGCCCGAGGAAGTGTCTTAGATGGGATGGATCCTCCACACAGCAACATGTGTGTGTGTGCTGTAGCATCTCTCCTGATTTCTTTTTCCTGACCGATGCAAAACTGCTCCGTGCTGCTGGGCTCCTTGCAGTCCTGAGCCCTGTCATATCCAAGGCTGAGCTTCAAACTTTTAATTCTTACTGGTTTTATGGTGCGCTGCAGCCACTGATTACCAGCTTGAGTTCTGTAGATGGGCCTCACTTGTTAGCTCTCCGTTACTGCCTGATGTGCTTCCGTGCTCCTTTGCTCCAAAATTTAGTAGCTAGTTTTGGGATGATGAGAAGCAGGGCCCACGACTTTGCTTTACACGTTGTTGCAGAGCTCCAAATGTAGTGGTACACGTGAAAATCTTAAATGAATTATCCTTGATGTTTTCTTGAAAGCTTCCTTAGACGTGCCCAAGTAAAAGGTTTCAGGTAGGGTAGAAGGGAGGTTGGGTTTCTGGGAGCCCATCTGTACGCTCAGTTCGACTATTCTTCAAGCAAGCAAGCAAGTCAGGCTTTTATTTCACAACAGATCTCTGATGTATCAGGGCCAGTTGCCTCACCAAGAGATTGTAGTGCCAAATATGTTTTGCTTATTTCTAGTTCGGAGGTTCAGGAATAAAGTTATGTCAGTATAGGTGAACACGTCGCTGATGCTAAGGATTTTCCAAGTAGAACAATAATCTAATTTATCTTGTAGAGGTAGCGTTGTGATTGCCAACGTGGAACTCATTGGCTTGGCTTGAAAAATCCACTTGCCACTTAGTTGTAGTGACTGAGAGGTATGCGTAATCATTTTGCTACAGAACTAACCTATAGAACTGAGGCATTTCTTATATAAAGAGTTTGTTGTAGATGGAGCTAACGATTCTTCACCCTGCTCAGTTTTTCTCTCGCTATTTTGGGTGGGTTTTTGAGAGTGAGGAAATCTAAGATTGGTCGCTTTTGCTTTTCAGTACATTGAGCGGATAAGCAAAACCATCAATTTTTTGTCACCTTCATTAATGTTCCATTCTGCTGCTAGGGAAAGCCCAAAGAATTAAAGTAGTCATCATGTGGCCTTCCTGTCAGAGGAGATGATCTGGAAGCTGCATGAACCTGTAAGCGAGGTCCTGGTGGAAGGGCAGAGCTCTGCTCTCTTTTCACGGGAGGTGAAGGCGTAGAGAGACCGAGGTGATGGGTGGTGTGTTCTGCCATGCGTCTGTACTGGCACTAGGCTAGTAGTTGCAGAGCTGCTGCTTCTCCCCTTGTTTCAGAGTGTATTTGAAATATTCTAGGGCGTCATTTTTATCTCCTATAATGGAGCTTATTGTTAGCCCTGACTGCCTCTGTCAAACTCACTAGTGTTGGTCACCAACTCGTAGCTCCTAGGGAATTCTACCTACTTCTCCTCCCACCACATGCTGCTGGTAAAAGGGAAACTAAAATTACCTGGAGTAAAGAATAAGCTGAGCTACAAGTCCCATTCAGTCCCTTCCAAAAATAAAGGTGGCAAAACCAGAGTGATGGTGCGGGGGTGCAGAAAGAAGTATTAACCTTTTTACTTTTTATCTTTTTCTTTCCAGATGCACCAAGCTTTGCCATCAGAAGCCCTTGGATCTGAAAGATGATAACACTGAAATTCACTGTCCTGTTACAGTGAATCCGTGGCACATGAAGAAAGCTTTTAAAGTTATGAATGAATTAAGAAGGTATTACTTCACTGTGTACACCTGCCTGGAGTCTATAATACAGCTTTAGTTTCAGTTACATTTATTAAGTTCTAAAAATGGAATGAGCAATTTCAGAAGAGTAGCTGATGGGGAAGATTAGATATACAATAAAGTGACAGATGAATGATAGTCACATGATAATAGCTGTAATGGGTACGGTATGTTTCTGCTTTTCATAGGTTAATCGAACTAGGTTTCTGAGGCTTGAAAAATGCTTAGAGGATGTGTTGAAGGAGTTACACCTACTGATCCTGTCTTTTAAGTAGTTGATCCCAGGTAGATTCAAAGTGACTATGAATTGAGGCCAAGGCTCTTCGTGTCTGTTGTTGACTTTTGCAAAGGTCTACAAGCTAGAAAAATGTTAAAATTTTCTAATCCGGAGACGTAGCTCACAGTCAAATGTAAAAATGTAAAACTGACAGTAGGCTTTCTTTGCTTAAGTATCTTTCTTTTGCATGCTCCCCTAGGAACAATTTATGAACTCCCAAGTCAAATGTTGAAAGTCACTTGATAAGTTCTGTAAGACCATGAGTGATGCTACCATCAGTTTCAGCAAAACTGGAGGACTGGTGCTAATGCTGTTCTTAGCACCCATATTGATTTATTTTCTACATGAGTAGGTGAGATGGTGTTGAAAACTGTGACAGCTGGTAATTAGAGCTCACAACTGAGCTCTGGTAATTAGGACTCGCAACTATCACTGACAGTAGTTCAGCTTTATAGCTAACAGCAAAAATAGGGAAATTAAATAAATAAAATGTTTCTGCAGCTTAGACAATAGCGGAGGGTGTTAAAATCCTGTAGCCAATTGTTATTTCCCATATGAGATTAACAGTTGGAGAGGCTTCACCTTAGACAACGACAGTAACTGATACCGTATTAAAGTGTGCCGCTGCCTTTGATCTTCAGATCTTTGATCTGTATGGGTAAGTCTTTAATACTGTGGTAGATACTGTGATCAGATCTATGTATTTATCTAGCTGTGACAGTTTGTGCGGTACTGGAAGATGGGAGGAAATCACGCATTGGCTATAAATGATTTGAAGCCACCTCAAAGACTTCCATAGTTGAGGATAATGGGATAAAAGCAGAAGCTGTTTTTCTAGTATGTTACAGCCTAATTACCTTATGCTGGAAAGACAGGTGTTTGTTGCTTCACCTTACTGATGCGCTCTTGGCTTTTCCAAGGATCCCAGAAACCAGATTCACTGTCCTGAGGAGCACGATAGAGCCTAGCTAGAGTCACTGGCCCCTGACTTCCTAACGATGAGTAAGAGTTTAGATGAAGACCAATTTCTGAGAATGAGTCTTAGCATATGGCAATTTGAGCAGGGAGAAACATTACCTGCATTTTGTCGCCGTGCAAGTAAAATATCCGTGGTCTTCCAGCAGAGTGCATTGTTGAAGGGCATGGATTATTTTCAGAATATACTTTCATTTCCATGGTTACTTCAATTGGGATTGCAGTAGAAGCAATTTGAGCAATTTTCCTACATATATATAAATAGTTGAAGTTTGAACAGGAGTGGTGCCATGCAAACCCTGATGGTAGTTCTTATTAAATAAAGTAGTTGATGCAGCGATGTTTACTGTTTAAGCTTAGCATGGCTTTTAAAATGGTAAGTGCTAATTAGATGAGATTATAAACATTAATTTTTGCATGTATTTCAAATTGAAATAATCAGCTGAAATATTTTAGGTATGTTTCAGACTTCGTTGCTCTAAATGAAGAGCTAGCATTAATCAAGTAAATGATATTTTTGATTTTGTTGACTACTTAAAGTGGATTCTATCTCAGTTCTTCTCATTAGTGTAGCAGAAGAAGGTATTTGCCGGAGGTGTACTCTACAGAAAGTAGATAACTAGTGAAGAAATCATCTGCTTAAGTGTCTGAAACGTGTTGTGTTTGGAATGTTCAAGTCTATGAGTTCATAGTATTTGTTTTTTGGCTGCTGCCGAGTTACCCAGTTCTATTTGCCCCTAAGAGGATTTTTCTGTGCCTTCAAATTTTGACAAACTTGAATAATTTTGTCCTTGGTAATTTTTGTCATTTCATTACTCACCATCACCTCAGCACTGAGTCAGAGGGATCATTAGGATAGCTAATTAGTTCTTGACACATGAAGAAATTAACCTCTAATGCCTATCTTCGCTCTTCATTATAACTTGCTTTTATGACAATGGAATCTGACCTTGCCTATGTTTATTTAAATTCTCATTCTTACAAACAAGACTTTATCAGATTCTTCTGAAGATGTGGGTAACGACCTTTCTCTATATAAACCTGAATAACCTGCAAGTTAGTGAACAGTAGTTATTTTAAAATCTATTCCTATTTTTCCCCAATTCTCATTTTCTCTTTTCATTTATGAAGATGATGTAGCACCATGGCTATGTTTTTTCAGTCAGTCTATACAAGGAACTTGTTACAATATTGCTTCAAAAGGCAAGCTTTTCTAAAATAAGTTAGCGCGTCCTGGTGAAACGGATGTGCTGAGTTGCTGTGCGAGCCACAGGATGGTGTTACTGGAGCACATGAACTAGCTCATAGCTTGTTTCTTTGTTTAGTGGTTTACGTAGCTTGTCAGCTTGTAGTAGCGTTCACCCAATGTTCATGTTCACCTAATTGCATGCTCACCTAATGCAGTTCCAAGCTAGGGATGAATCTGGACTACCCCTAAGTTGCTTTGTCTATGTTGTACAATGTTGTTAACTGGCTGCGGTTTTGCATTGATGTAATTCTGTTGCTTCTGGCTTCACAGGTAGCTTTGGTATTTCCGTGCAGCTAAGGATAAAACCTTTTCTCACTGTTGTCAGGCTAAGTGCAAGAATCTCAAAAAATTGGTAATTTGCCTTTGGTAACTGATGACCTCTCAGTTGTAGCTTTCAGTGTCAATTTTTGTATAATGAATGTAATGGTTTTTCTCAAGCTCCTCTGGTTCATCTGGATATGGCCATTACCTTACATTATATGGCTTTTTCTGATAATAACCATACTGCACACTAAACCTAGGAGACTTAGATGATTGCTGTAGGCATTGTGAGCTGAAAGAGGTAAAATAATAATAATAATAATAAAAAATCTGACGCTTGGTTTGCTGTATGGCCCCGAAGGTTAGTTGTGGCTGCCAGAATTTGTGGTGTGTGACCTGCACTAGGCCTTCTTTCTTGAGGCTGTGCTCAAAGAAATTGGATGATTGCAGTGGCTGGGCAGCTATGGTGTTTTCTTGGGACCAAGGTGAATACCTGAGCCGTTTGGCTGACAGCTCCAATTCTCTATAAGAGCAAAACTGCAACTCCTCACCCAGTGTGCGCTGCTACTCTGTGTGGTAGTTGCAGACCATCAGAATATCTGCCTTCTGGTTGCGATAGATGTTCAGAAAAGGTAAAAATCTATATTTTCAAAAGCACTGAGAATAAGGACCGCTGGATTGACACACAGCTCTAACCCTGTCCCTAAGGAATATGAGCTCTTAAAGCATCTTGTCTCCACCATCCTTGATTATTCATTGCTCCAGTTCTGAGCAATGCTGGGGAATTTCAGGCTTTTGGTGTTTTTCATCTTTCCATCAAGAAAATTGGGTTATGAAGGGTCCGCTTGGTGGTGGATTTAACTGGGAGAGGTATATCCAATAGTTGTAAACTGTGTTGGAAACATCTGTGCCGGGAATGGCTCTCAATGAGATTCTACTTTATTGCAACAAAAGACAGAGGAAACGCATATTGTGGTTGTAAAGGACAAGAAAGCAAATGGATGTAATGAAGGTGGAGTCGGGCAAGACAAGAAATTAAACACAATACATTCTAAACTAGTTTGAGTAAAAACAAACAAAAAAAACCAAACTATTGTGTACAAGAACTATGTATGAAAAATGCTTGCAAAGCAATAGAGATGACTGAGTAGTGGTTTTGTACAATTAAGTAGGCATGAGATTCCATTGTAATGTGACATAGGCATCAAAACTTAGGTTTGGATTCTGTGTTATCTGTAAAGTTCTGCTTTCTTACCTCATTTTTTTTTTTTTAGTTTTGTGTATGTCAAATTCTTTACAGGTATCCAAAGAAGCCCAGACTTCCAGTGAGAAGGCTTATAAATCGGGCTGATATGATTTCTTGTTATTCAGTGCAGGAAACTTCTTATCTGTGGAAGAAATCACAATTCAGTTGTTTGCTTTTGTGAAGTTCTGTGTACCCAAGCACCATCTGTAATCCTACTGAGTAATCGCCATGAGGTTTTGTAGCACATTTAAAAACAATGCTTCATCAACAGTGTCTGCCTGCCTCTTCTGAGGGCATGAAGGGAGAAATTGTGTTATTTTGTACTTTCCTACTATGGTTCGCATATGTGAAATTACTTTCTCTGATGTTTCTAAATAGTCAGAACTTGCTGTGTGATGTGACGATAGTAGCTGAAGACATGGAAATTGCAGCGCATAGAGTTGTGCTAGCCGCCTGCAGTCCCTACTTCCATGCCATGTTTACAGGTACCAAATGTTTCAATATTGACTATGTTCTAATCTGATTCAACTTGTATAGTGCACAAAATTAAATAACTTTTGCTTTTTAGGATCTCATTTAATTTTTAGTTAAGACAATAGGAACTTGTTATGAATTTACATGCCACCGGAGGACATACTGGCAATTAAACCTCTGGTGGCACGGCAAATAAGTTTTAAAGCCTCCATTATTTAAACTAATTTAAGTTGAGTAACATAAGTAAGCTGGAAATAGTAGAGTTGTTATACTCTTGAAGCCTGTAGTAATTTGACTAGTGCAAAAGAAGATTAAAACAACTTTGATGTGAATTCTGAAGTAAATTATGTCCTTTAACAACTACTGTTGCCGTGTTCTTCACGAAACAGTTCTTCTAGGCTGTTAGTAGATAGGATAGCTTTCAGTGGCTTTGGCTGCCTGTAGCTGGAGTGCATGTTTCAGTCCACTTAGGATAATTCTCTGTGATAGATGTACTCTGCATCATTGCCACAACTTCTCTGTGCAGGCTTGATTCTGCCTCTGCTTGCTCTGTGCTGATCAAGTTGTTGCTACAATAGGAATGCCAGAAGGCTTGCTAAGCTAAAATAGAGTCGGATTCATAGGACCCTACAGCTGAATTCCCGTACTGTGGGTTTAATTCCTTGATGGTTATAAATCATATGGAAATCATGTGGAACTTAAAGTCAACGAGAGAATGCTACTCAATGCTTGTTAAAATTAATTTTGAAAGTTTTCTTTACTCCTTCTCAAATCTTGTGCTGGTTTGGTCATTAATGTTGCCTGTTTGAAATTAAAAGAGTTCTCTGCAATGTATTACTTCAGAGCACCAGGTCAAACGGAGTAAAAAATGTGACTCTTGGCATGCCAGTATGCAAGCAAAATGGAGTTGTAATAACTCTAATTGTATGTAACTGGAAGACTGATATAATACGAAATACTGTTGTGTCCTGGGGAAACAGCTGATTATTAGCAAGCACTTTACTGAAACTGAATAAGTATAGAGTTCAGGATAGTTTTGATTCCGTACACAAATGTTATGACACAGCCAAAGCTAGGAGAAGAGTCACTACAAGCAGAAACAAACACTTTCAAGTTGTGTATAAAACATCACAAAGCTTCCACTTAAATAACTGCTCTTCTAATAGTTCTTCAAGTTTGTGTTTACAGTTGAGACAGACATTCCAGGTGACTAATACATTCCTGTGTAACTTCACTGGTTTCTTTAATTTTAAAATGAAAACAGATGTCTATACAGTTTATCACCGAAGTAATGGAGAAACACAAGCCTCTTAAATTAGTTCTGCATTAAAGATTAATTATTGTCGACTGTCACATTGAAAATATTCTACTCACAGTACAGGTTCATTTTCTGGACATTCTCACCCACACATCTGGGGCAGTTTTTGTGTAGTGATGTGGTGAGCCACATCAGTGGGAGTTTAAATAGAATTCATGTGTGGCTTCAGAACTTATCCACAGATTTTATACTACTATTACATGCTGTTCTCAGCGAGGACCAAGTGTCTTGTCAGTACATTTCAGCTATTCTTCACAAAAATAATCCCAGAGTTCTTCATAATTATCTCTGAGAATCCTGTGATTCACACTTCTCAGGTGGAGTTGTATTCTGATCCAGTAATCTGCAAGTTCAAATAAGTACATTTGATCCCTTAACCAGCTACAGGGTTACTTGTTCTTGACTAGAAATTAGAAATTTATATTTAGGCACATATTTGCAGGTTACTTCCATCTTTCTCTGAGTCATTAGGTACTCATGGCTGTGCAGCATAGGGTTTAGCATTCACTGCGATCAAAACCTCTGACTATTTTTTCCCGTTTGCATTTCTAATAGTAGAAGTAGCCCTATTAAATACCCAGAAGAAAAAGTAACTGCCTTTTAAAGTTACAAAATTTAGTAAGTTAGTAACAATTATCTTATAAGTGAGGGCAAATGGAGAAGAAAAATTAACCATCCAGGAGTATGTTACCAGGAATAGTTTTTTGTGAATTCTTCAGTGAAATTCTTCAGAAATATTTATCATGATCCTGAATCAAATATGCCTAAATGGTTAGAGGAAAAAAATTATGAAACATCAATGAAGGGGCACTTCAATGGGTGACCGGAGTTTATTTTCCTTTTTTGCCACAGCCTATGTGTGGAGAGAATTACCTATTCTTAGGTGCTTACCAGCTCTCTTTGTTTCTGTTCTCCAATTGTAAAACTTTTTTTTTTTTTTTTTTTTTTTTTTTTTTAACTAAAACAAACAAAACCCCGCACCTTCCTTCCTTTACTGTTGTGAGCTAACCGTATTAGCTTTTAGATAGCCGTTAGTAACTTCAGCTCCACAATTGCTCTGCAGCTCCTGCTTGGGAGGCTGGAGCAGCCCAGCACTTTCCTTTCCATGTCACTAACAACTCTGAGGATATTGTGGCACAGTTGTCCATGACACGAGTGCTTCGGAAGGCTGAATTCTAGACCGAGAATGCCAAGCAAGGGAGTCGATGGCATATGGTCTGTCAAACCAAGTCTGGATCACAAGAGGACTCATTCAGCATCGTAGTAAGACTGCATCTCATTTTAGCATGAGAAGTAGAAGACTCCTTTTTTCCTGTAGGCACTGGGCAGTATTGTTAAACAGAGAAGATGCCTGTCCGTGGCTTCAGAAGCCTTTACACAAAATCTGAAAACAAAACCAATGTGCTTGCAGAATATCAAACTCTGCTCTCCCACACACACAATTTTCCCAAGGGACCACCTCCACAGCAGCTTGCATAATAAATAACTTGCTGCATGCATGCTCTAAAGATCAATAGGTTTAATCTGTGTCAAAGAAGTTTAAACTTGGAACCCAGGGTCCTGCAAAGAACTCGCTACTATCATCTTTCACAGGTGTAGGGAAATGTTTCAGAAGAGCAGGTAGAAGAAGTCTATAGGAGTTGGATTTTGATCTTGTGGTTCATCATCAGGGCTTTCCAGAATGCTAGCAGCTGGTGCTGACATTAAATAGCAGTACGTTGCTGTAGGTGGTCTTCTGCACTGCCTACCAACTTTAGTTGATTTAAAATATATTCCTTAGCCTTGAGCTCAAAAAACATCATGAATAACAGTAACAAATTTCTTAGTGATGCTCTGGGTAAAGTGTGCTGTCTGTCATCGATCCTAGAGGACATAGGGTAAGAAACAATGAAAACGTGTACTTCCTCAAGAAATATCAGCAATGATAAGCATCTTATGGTTCTCTTCCCCACTGTCTGCTCTATGGTTGTGTAGGCTAAATGTTACCTCATCGGTTCCCTTTTCTCTGGATGTAATGGGGAAAAAATAAAAACTTATCCAATGTAGAAGAACAAATAGATCCAGAGATAGGGATTTACTTTTCCGAAGTGAGAGTTTATGTATATCTGTTAACGTCACCAGTGTACTTCATATTTCGCTTCTCAGTGCAGTTTGGTGCAGTAAAGGGTTAAGGTCTGAGATGCCCAGATGTGTGGTTGGTAGTCACAGAGAAGGTATGGTCCTTTCTTCAAAGTGTATCCTTAGGCAATTACTTTGGATGCAAACAAAATGTTTCATTTTGAGAAACATCATATTTTAGCAGGTGGAAGCTATTTGTAGGACTTTCTGTGAAGATCAGTTATGGCATACAGCCAACGTGTCAGCCTCCACAAAACAAGATCCAACGAGTTTTCCCTTGCTTTACATTTTATCTTTGTTTGAGTTTTAATTCTTAAATCAGATCTGTAGCAGAGGGAATAATAAGTAGGCAAGCCAAGTACGCATGTTAATTCTTCTGTGGAATTCTTCTGTTAATTCTTAAGTAAAATGACCCCAGACTGCATTTGGTACGCTCCTTCGATTTAGAATTTAATAAAGCAAGTGTATTTAATAGATTGTTTTGCCAGCAAAATGTTTTTGTATGTGTTTTGAATTGAAGAGTTTTACTTAGGTTTGATAACAACATTTTACTGATATTGTATACTGGCAAAATAGGTCAACAGTAGTAAAAGTCTAACCCAGGTAGCATTCACGTGATGGTAACAACAGTCTTCCTTTCTCTTTGGAGAGAGGAAGGGAGGGAAAATTGAATTCTTATTAAAGTTGCTTTATTGTTACAACTGATCATACACAAATATTTCTGTTGTAGGCAGGAGTAATTACTATTAAACTATTAAATTTGACCTGTATTTCTACCTAATTTACTTGGCTACCAAACTGTATTTGTAGGTGAGATGAGTGAAAGCCGAGCAAAGAGAGTTCGAATAAAGGAAGTCGATGGTTGGACCCTCAGGATGCTTATTGATTACATTTACACTGCTGAAATTCAAGTTACAGAAGAAAATGTGCAGGTAAGAGTGAGAGTATTTTCTGCAACCACAGAGATATAATCCAGAGTCATTTAGTTTTCCAGTGTGGTTCAACGCTGAGGGAAATCTCTTCTGCAAACTAGAGGTTTTTCAGACCCTGTGGCTACAAAGGAAGCAGTTCTACTGTTTAAATTCTGGGTCGTCTTGAAAGACTGTTGAAATAAATGAAGTCTGTTGACTTTAATGGGCTTAAGAACCAAGCCTCATGTAATACAATAATATAGATGGTCTACTCAGCCTAAAAATTAATGCTGTCAGCCACCTCTGTACCAGCCCCTCTCTGATACTTTAGTGTAATTTACATAAACAGAGGTAGATGTGCTCTTAAATGTAAAACATGTCTTCCAATTAGTGTTCTGTTTGTCAGAATTATTATTTTTTTTTTGCTAGCCTTCAGAATAAATTATTTTTCCTGCTCAATCCTGTACCTTGCCAATGGCCTGTCATGCAGGAATTTTTAGCTTGTTCTGATTATTTTTTTAAATCAACCAATATCTAGCATGAAGGTTTTTGCCCATCCCACACAAGTAGAGCTAATCAGTTTTTCTATTCAGCTGTGCCAAAAGCTAAAACTTCAACTAGAATAGAACAAACATAAGCTTAGAAAAACAGAGCTTATGTTTTCTAACCACAGATCCTGAAGACAAGGTAGATTTTATTTCCACTAGCTTCTGAGATTCAGCTTAGATTTTTTGGTAAGTTTAAAAGTAGTTACATAACAGGTGATACACTTATTTTTCTTGTTTTCCTTCTTCCTTCTATGCTCTTGTTTCTGCTTTTGTTCAATGCTAGCAGTCATTTTGTTGCTCTTGCAGGGCACGAATAATGTTGCTATGTTTGGCATTGAAAACTTCTGTTGTGATTGTGCATTCTGAAATTACTGGCTTTTAGTGGGCATTAGGCTGAAATAAATAGATTCTTATTGGCTGCCGAATCAGATGGAGTCACTGCTAGTTTTACCTATGCTTGACTGAAGGCCTAGAAATGGGATTTCATACTACTAACTCAAATATCCCACTACTAAGCCTTCTAAGTTTTAGATCATACCATAAGGTTAATTTGTTACCTTCTTTAAGAACTGCTTACTTCTGGTCTGATGATGTGTACATGTAGGGAAAAATCTGTCTGAAATTATGCTGCGTCTTGCCCATCCAGTGTTTGTACAAACCTGTTCTACCCTGAATGAGATCCAAAGGTGTCAGAGGTTGCCGAGTAGATCCTTTGGGTTTGATATTGCTGGCTTTTCATCCTTAAAGCAGAATATTTCGTCTTGCTGGCACACCTTAATGGCTGTAATCTGGTACTTCTGATGTGTAACATCAGACTGGGTTTAAGAGGCAGCCTACTGTGTTCTGGCTGCAGGTATTGCCTGGGAGGAGGCAGTTTAACCTGATACTGTCAATGATAGCTCTTCTTTGTTCATGGGGAGTAAAAGCCAGCATTCTATTTCTTTCTCATACAAGACTCATTCAAGGCCAGAAACTTCCCGGTTTAAAACTCCTAAGTCTGATATGGCTTTCATTTTCATAGCTCCAGATTATCTGCTGTTTGAAGATAATGATTTTGGGGTTGGTAAAATAAATAATATGGTGTGGTGAGGGTTTATTACAAGTTTGTGGTTACTTAAGTACTGGAAAGACAGTCAAGCTTTTAAGTGAATTTGAATTTATGGCAATATAGTTGTGTTTTAATGTTAGTATTGAATATGCTTGTAATATTGTAATGAATGTAAACCTTTCCTTCCTTTGTCACCTTCATCATCTTTGTTTTATTAGTGCTAGCATGTACTGTTTATTTGCATTATGGCAGAAACAAACACAATGGCAAAAAACCAGTACGCTGAAGCAAGTCTTTTTCCTCACGTTTGAAAGTCAAGGTGGGAAAGCTGTGAATTTCTGAAAACTTAGAATCCTAGCACAGACTCTCAGGCTTCAGTTAAAGCTGTGTTCTCTCCATAAACATGTTGGATGCTTTAGCGCTTAATTTTGTGTCTATATGTATTGCTAGAAGGTGTTGTGAACTACCGTAATGGTTCAGAATTTATTTTGTTGAAATATAGTTCCATGAAAACCGAAGATGCCATGTCACCCTAACTTTGTATTTGTGCTAGTGTGCTTAACTGGAGCTTCAGCTTGGAGGTAGCATGTTATGATTCTCATTCTGATATCCTTCGTGGGATTTCAAGTGTGTTACTCTGCCTTTTCAGGTTATGCATAATAAGAATTAGTGTTGAATTCATTTCTAATACGTGATGTTTGAAAAGAGTGTGAACGCTTCACATTCAAGTGATGCAGAATTGCTAAGCAGCCTTTGGCACTAAAACAGATTATAAATGAATATTTAATGGAGTAGCCAATCTCACTGGTCTTTGTCAACAGGTGAGTAATGAGAAGCTTCTTTCATTAATACCTTACTTGATTTAGACATGAAAAGGAGAGTTGGCCCTTAAAACTTCTGTGGAAGTTCCAAGTAAGAACCATTCTTATTCCCCACTGTTGCATTCCCACTTGTATGTTTTTGAGCAAGAGGACCTAGGAAAGTCAGGTGTAATCAGTGACTGAGGAGAAAAACTTATTCACGTAGTCCATCAAACTATCAACACTGGAGGAGGCCCTCAGCGGTGGTCGTTATTTCCTGCATAAGTTAAATGTAAAAGAAAACAGTTGTTCTTTTCTTCAATTCTTAGTTCAGTGTCAATCAGTTTTCCCCACGCCTCCAACAGTTAGACAGCTGGTATATGAACAAGATGTATGTTCTCCATTTTCTTCTAGTATTTGTCTGTCATTTAAAGTTACTTATTTTATCGTTCCTCACTAATGGCACTCACTTAGCATAATGCTGTACCAGTGTTTCTGTCATTTTTACTTATTATGTCACATTTTCCTACATACTCACCTCTGTTCTCCTTTTTTCCCAGAAATGGCATTAACTGTCAGACCTGATGCTGTATCACATACTCATGTTTTAAGAAGGGATCACAAAACTTAATGTTTTTAGAAGGCAAATCAACTTTCTTGCACATGAAATCTTTTCAATTCCCATATAGGTACTAACTACACGCAGTGCACAACGTGGGGGAGTTAGTTACTATAAGAAGCTCATGCATGAGTAACTCTCCCACACGATGCGTATGCATTTCAGCATATATTTAGTCAGCCTTACACCTAGGGTAAGCCAAGCACAAATATATCAGGGCAGGAACATGAGAAGAAATTCTTGCATGTTATATCTTCCTGAATAATACACATTGCAAATACATGAACACAAGGTATAGATGTATGTTTCCTTTATAACTCTCGACTGTTTGTGCACAGATTGCTATCTGAAGCATGAGGCACGCTTCCATTCGTATTGTGTCCTAGGGCATGGTGATGAGAGTTTCCAGCATACTTCACTCGAGGTGCTCTAAGGACAGTACTACTTCTACCATGCCTAGTCTTTACTGGATACTGACTGAAAGGCAAAAATAAAATTTTGTGCAGCGTGTTACATTCCTTGTTTGTTCTTCTCCTGAACATTAAGATAGCTCAGGGTCAAAATACTGAGAATAATTTTTTATATTTAGAAGAGGTCTGATTGTGATGCATCACCTACAGTTTTATGTGGGTTGGCCATGTAAAAATGATCTCTGTTTCAGGGCTTACAGTTTCTTCTGAAACTGCTGTATTACCAGAATATCCAAATTGGTCACAAAATTCTGTTTTTCGTTAGGCCTGTCTCTTGTGATGGTTTTAGATTCCCTCCTTCAGTACCTCTTCCACTAAGGGACAGATACACCAGTTTATTGGATTTTAATTCAAGAGAGGGGTCAGGATCATAGAATGGCATGGGTTGGAAGGGACTTTGAAGCCCACCCAGTTCCAACCCCCTGCCGTGGGCAGGGACACCTCCCACCAGACCAGGCTGCCCAGGGCCCCATCCAGCCTGGCCTTGAACACCTCCGGGGGCATTCACAGCTTCTCTGGGCAATGTAATCACAATGGGATTACCAGTTCAAAAAATTATGGCATGTCAGTTGCAAAATAGCCGCTGTTTGTGATTTTACCTTCAACAAAATACAAAATGATTTAGTGTAAGCCATTACTCTGCTTTGTATTTGATAGTCTTTGAGCACTTACTGATCAAATTACTGGAGCTGAAATTCCAGTGAGCTCCAGAGCAGGACTGTCTTTGTACTGCTGAGCTCAGAGCTCAGATTCAAAATACTTCTGGGTATATTTTGACGCTTACCAAATTTTATCCTCAAATAAGATATTGTGTATACAAACAGGTGACTGAACTAGCAGTCTTTTTGTAAGTTAGCAGCATTGTGATGTATAAAGAGCATAGAACACATGCTGCATGTTCCTTGAAATTAGAGTTGTTTTAGATACCCAGTTTGGAAAGTTTTTCAAGTTTCTAAAGCCTGCCATTAACTTATACCCTTTGAACACTAAAGAACATCTCATTTCCCATATTGGATGAATGGATGCCCCTTGCCTTCCAAAGGGTTATATTCAGTTTTCTTTTGAATGTAGCAGATTTTCCAGTTTAGATGAGGTAAACTTTTCCTTTCTAGAACTGAAGGCTGCCTGTCCTTCACAAACTCATGACTGGGCATCGTAAGAGGAGAGAGTTCATTTAGGTGCTTGAACAGAGACGTGCATTCTGTGTCCTGGAAGTGTGCCTGCTTCTGTCTAAGTGGGTGGGAGAGATAAAAGAAATATTTATTCTACAGAACTGAATGCTGTGAAGCTTTCATTGAATCTTATCATAAGGTAGGTTCTGTTTTAAATATATCAGCATACATATATATATATATATATATATATATATATATAAACGTGTATGTGTGTAACTGCTTTGAGCCAAGGGAATTCTGAAACTGCTTCCACAGGAACTTGGCTGCTCTCCTTTAGAGAGCCTATGAAGGAGTTGCCTGGAAAAAAATGCTGCAGTTGGTTTAGGAACCTAATAAGGGTAGGAAGGGAATGATTTTGATCTTGATGATCATGCTGTAAGTGATGATCATAAGTAAATCCCTACTGGTCATGATTAACACTCCGAATGTCACCAAGACCAACAATTTATATAGGCCCAACGCCTCCCCAGTCAGGCATGCCACTGAAATGCGGTACTCCTGAAGATAAGCTTATCCTGAATGAACAGCAATCAGTGAATGGTTTTCAAATAGAGTGTTATACACTAGATAGTGCGGCTCGGTGATGACACTATGGGTAATGATAGTAAATTTCCTGGCTAGAAACAGTCAGTCTTCTAGCAGATGCGTGTAACTTAATAAAACTGTTGTACCACAGGTTAAATTCGATATCACCTACATTCGCAGGCTGGCTGTTGATAAAAGCTTTCTGTTTACCTCAATTTTCTCTATTTACTGACCACAATTACTTGGTGACAGCATTTTGAAATTATTCTTCAGGCAATACTTATACTTCCCGTCAAAGTCTTGGCTATATTATTGATCAATTGAATACAAGTTTTGAGTTAGTAGATGTATCTTTTAAGACAGTGCCATCACATCTCTCTCCACAGTACCAGGTCAACCACTCCTTGCAACTTTTTCAGCTTGGTTTAGCTTCCAAAGCCTTTCTAGAAGTGCCACTTGCATGTTTTGTGATGAGAACAGAGCACGGCCGAACTTGTGGCCGTGTATTCTTGCAGTTTAGCTGCTGCTGTTGGATGCAACATCTTGGGCCACGCGAGCATCGTTCTGAGCCTGCAGGGCTTTTCTTAAGAGGCTTCTTGCGAAGTCTGGCATGCTTGTAAAGGAGAATGAAGTTATTGGTCAGAAAATACTATTGCTATTGAATAAAACAGTGATACTTTTTTTTTTCCTTGTAAAGAACAGACTTTGTGGAGCGAGTGCATTTACTGTAATCTGTTTCTTATGCCCTCCTGAAATAGCAACAGAAAAGGTGAAGCAGTAACACACTGATTTCTTTGTCAGTAGTTGTGTTAATTTTTTTTTTAAATAGAAAGATCTCTGACTGTAATGTAAAGTTTATAAATGTCATTGACAACATCTTTTGAGCTGAAATCTGGGAATTGGTATTTCCTGTGATGGGGATTTAACTTGACAGTAACTTTCCACACACAGTTTTTTAGACAGACTGTCAGGCCAAATGTTCATTAAGACTATACAGCCATTTTTCAATCTGTTCATATAGTTTTATTTTTCTGAACTGATATTGAATGTGCTGTAAACTTAACGATTTGGACAGATTTGGCTGATGACAATTGATGGAGTTGCTCTAAAATGGTTTTTATTTCCATGTAAGGTTAAATAACATGAAATGTGAAATTGTCACACTGTGTGATTTGTCAGCACCACCCAAACAAAACTGGTCTTTTGTACTGTGCTCTGGTGCCCCAAATTAGCTCAAATTAAATCTTGTTTTAATATTTTGACCTGTTAAAGATGTGATAGTCATTCTGCATGCTGCAACCCACTCCTGCAACAAGCACATGTCTGAAAAATTTTAGCTAATGTGAAGGGCTAAGTGTTAAACCATATACCTGGGCCCTTATTCTGTGAGTTACTGTAAGCAGAAGATATTTTTTTTCAAGATACAGCTTTTATAAATGACGTACAGGCACACCACGTCTCATCAAGCAGAAGCAGTTAATGCTCTGACTAAATTGAGATGCATTATTTTTAATTTTAGATGAAATATCTCTGTCAGATATGTGTGATTAACACCATTGTCTGTAACTACTGCTTCAGCTACTGGACCATCAACTTAGAATCAGGGCTAAACTTCAGGAATGCCAATACCAAGTGTTTCTCCTAATAGCACCAAGGCATTTGAAGACTGGTGTGTCCTAGAGCGAAGAGTCACCCAGCCTTACTTCTTGCTTCTTTCATCAAGTTCTTGGGCTTTGCCCTTGGGAGAACATTTTGGGAAGAAAGAAAGGGGGAAGGCTGAAGGACAGCAGTATATATTGAGATCTTAAGGACCGAAGGAGAGGGTATCTAGACTGATTCTTTCAACTTCTTGGTTGATGAAACATCTTTAGTGTTCCTTTAGCAATCTTTTAGGTGATAATTTTTGTAAAATGTTTGAAACCAGCCCTCCTCCCCCTGTATCCCACCACTGCTATATGAATGGCTAGGTGCTAACTACTGAACCTTGATGGGACAGGTTGCAATCCTGATTGGTTTTGAAGAAATTACAAAATTGCTTGTGATCCTCAGCTCCCTCAGGTTCCATAGGCTGCACCAGTGGGT